>NC_090701.1:925500-1234000 GCF_040954835.1 Lepisosteus oculatus | reverse complement strand
CATTATATTATCCAGGTATCTTTGTGCCTATGTTCAACTGAATCATTTGTTATTAAACCTCTTTATCAACATTCTCCTGCCTGCTGCTGTGATTTTGCATAGCTGGGGTGAATCCTGGTTCAATCAGCCAGAGGTTTCCTTGAAAGAAAAAGCCCCAGCAGTGGAACCAAAAGATTAGAAATGATTGCATGACATTCCCACATCTCGGCTAAATATATCACTGTCTACGAAGCCACAGCTTTCTGATATTTCTCAACAACTGACTCGGTTTCAGTCCCCACTACACAGTCTTCAGGAGACACCCCGCTTCTGACAAGTGTGGAGAATTGGAGAGACAACAGCCAGACAACACTGCTTCCTTCCACTTCCTTCCCATGTCTGTGAAACACTGGCCAGCTCCTGTTTTCATGCCATTTGAATGAGGAGTTTTGCAGATTTGAAAAATATCAACAGATGAAGCTCACAGAAGCAGAATGATGTTGTTCTGCCTCTGTTTCACTACCCAAAGTAGAAGAAGAAAAGACACGCTGCGTGTTGCAGTTTGTTCCAGACCCCACAACTCTTTGTGCAAAGACAAGCTTCATGCTTCAAGTCCTGAGTGTGCCCCCTCTGAGCCTGTGCTTGTGTCTCGGGGAATTGTTTTGTACCTGATCCTGCGAGCTTGCGGCCATCAATACCTTTCAAGATTAAATACTTGAATCAAAACTCTTCAGAGCTTCTTTTGTTCAAAACATGCACTCTTTCAAGGAAGAGATACGCAGCACTGAAAATAGCAAAAAATATCCTTCTAAAATATCTCAGAGAAAGGATCTAATGCTTCAGTTTTTCTGTTTTTTTCTATTAAAAGTACTGTACAAAGGTTACTTTTTATCATACATGAAAAAGGAATAAAAGCAATTGAACGCTATTTAAATATAGAATTGGAATTTCCAATTCATGAAAAACATTATGATCCACCCCTTGTAGAATATTATTCTTACATTTTGTGTGAATGCAGACCTCGTGAAACAAAGAGCAGAAATTTTAAAAACAAAATTTCTGAGGTTATACTGACCTCCACAGGAAAGAGGATGGAAAAGTAAAAAGCCAGAAACAGCTGAACACTTTCTATAATTGAAATCAGCACATTGGGAGTTCACTCTGATATTTTTAGGAACATGTCTTGGAAAGTCCTCTGTGAGTTTAAATTTGTATACTCATGCAATTTTGTATTAGTTTTATTTTTCATTTGGTACCAGCATCCCACAACTTGGCAAGAGAAAATGTTTCTGTAAATGGACGCAGACAGTATTTGACATATTCTCTCTTCTTCAGGGGTCTGTGATACTACATGAACCACAGAAGAAACACTGCATATAACTGCAACGCAGACAACAACAATAATAATGGGAAATTAAGGAAATTACATCTGATACGAAAAACTTGATCCATATGACGAAGCCAGGTAGACAAAACATTATCCCATCATCTCCACTCACTGTCAGATACTGGTCTATCAGGCTGTATGGGACCATTGAAAAGGGCATCTTAGCAGCTGTCAGAGAAAATTTCACAGTAGCACAACACAAGCAGCTAAATCCACTAAATTATACATGCACGTTTTTTTCTTCTCTTTTCCACAAAGAAGTTAGATGATTTTCGTCAGGCTTATTAAATCTCCATGACAGCAACATCAGGAAAGGTATTCCAAATAATATGGGGTTCTTCAGACTTCTTAAAAAAACGAGGTTCATTGACACTTATTTAACCTTAAAAGATGGTAGATATGTGTTGTCTTTTCTTTAGTCTCAAACTCAAAAGAAAGAAAAGAGCTAAGGAACACAGTGTGTTTTTCAAAACACCACTGGAAAAAATAAACAGATAAATTAGAACTTTCATGTATCAATATATGTATTGTTCTTTTTTCCATCATTTTGAGAAATACATGAATTACAAACATACATTTTATATTGACTGGTATTGTGAATGGCACTGGAACTGTGGGATTTCAGTTAGCTATATGGACATACAGTATATATGTGGATGACACATGAAAATCTACTATTTGTGCTATTTCTGCAGGCCTGATTCATGAAAGACTGTGTGCGAGTCAATTTTGAGCAAAACAAGTTTCAGCTTTGCACTGTTTCGCAAAGCATAATATTCATGTACACAAAATTCAGAAGCACTTATTTCATAACAGTAAACGAACAAGATCGTTTTGCAATTTTTTCAAATAAATGTTGTTTCTTTAAATTATAAAGAAATCGAATGTTTTTTGTATTGTATTTATTTGTTAATGGTCTTTTTGTTTTTATTGTAACGCAACGGGGCGAAGACTTTTTTACAGCGGACAAAAGCTTCCGAAATGTTCTTTTGTGTTTTGAATATTGAGCATCTGAAACGCAAGCATCGAAGTTCTCCACTAGGTGGCCCGTTTAGAAGCAGGTCCCCTTAGCTACAATATCTCGGGTTGAGCAAAACAACTCGCAATCTGTACGTCCCACCATTGAGTGAAATCTGTCCTTTTTTCTTACTTCACCGTGGTTAGTTTCCCATCTTTCAGAACACAGAAAAAAAGTGACTGGGCTGAAATGTGGGATGATGGGTAAATTAAACCGATTTTTTTCTTCCGGCCATAGTAAGGGGAACAAGTAGTAGGTTTATTCCATGCTGAAAAGAGAAGAATGAATGAAGAATTCACCTGAAGAAGGTTCCACAGCCGAAACTTTGTGTTTTCTTCCTTCACTTTTCGGCATGGAATAAACCTATTACTTGTTTGCTTTGTAGCCAACGCATGCTGACGCATCTACCCACCTGCACCACTATAGTAAGAGGAAGGCTGTGCCATATAAAAGCTCCAGGGCCTCGACTCCAGACCCGTGAGAGAAGCGCGTTGGTTCCCCGTTGCCCCTGTGGAGGACTGGCCAGGCCTCTCTCGGCCCCTGTGCCGGATCCCCTGAGCGCACAGCTGGAAGACGGAGGACTGCGGCTGCGGTTCGCTCAGCGAGGCGAGTCTCGCCAGATACTCCCTGGCGCATTCGCCAGGGTCTAACCCAACTACCGGAGGGAAATTATTAAGTTTAAGTTATTAAAGTAAGAATGAACTTATTACAATACTATAGCGCTGTCTAACTGTCATACGAATGGTAATCACCGTGCATTTGCAGAGAGAAGACAATACTTCATACTGCATGAGAAACGCAGTTTGTTGCTTTCCAAGGTTCCGTAGTACTATGATCTTATCAGTGAGCTCAATTTAATTTAAAAAAACCCTGAATATCAAGGGTCATTCAGCTGTGACAGACTGCGCTTATTCCAGATGTATCCTCCTCTGCTAGATACAGTAGTTATCCTCCGTGCTTAAGCGGTTTAAAAACTCTCGTTGCGCCCTTGCAGGACCCCGATCTTGAGATCATTTGTATTTCCCTGGACTGCACTCACATCAAAAGCAGATTTTGTGTCAGATGTCATGACTTGAGATGTTCAGTTTTCATAATGTTTAGTGAAGTGGGCAGGTATTTGGTTAGGGCTAACAAGACGTACATCTTAATTGTTGAATTAAGACAAAACAGGGCGCGTAGCATAGAATAATTTTATGTCGTATTAAACAGTATTCCAGACCTTTATTTCCTGAAAGCAATTTATACTGTAGTTTGTTAGCATTTCATGTATTGGTTACTTGCCATTGAGGCTTTCTGGAAGATTGCCGATACACATTTTCCCTTCAAACGCAGATCCATTCCTCTGTTTCAGCAAAACTGACTTTCATCATGGTAAAGGTCATTTGTAAGGAATATTTCAGAAAAAGCGTGCGGGACCTTAAGTTGGCTCCCCCAGCAGCAAATCGAATATTTGCAACAATTTTCGGCAGCGAGTTTCAAACGTTTTCTTAGTTTTGTCTGTGAAATAACTTTTCTTCTTGATGTAGTGCAAGTGGGTTTCATTTGAATTCCGGCAGTATTTTGACGAATGTCAAGTATAATGATTTACATAAGAATTATGCAGCCTCTAATCATGTGAAAGCCATTTAATGAAGTCAGAAATCTAAACATATCTAGCTGACCCTAAATGGAACTGATAAGTAAAATGCTGTAATTTCCTCCACATCAAGAAATCGGTTATTTAAATTGGTGATGAAAACAGAATTCGCGTAAGCCACAAAAACACGTCCAACATGATGCTATTTTAAACAATGTTTTCTGGAGCTTAATCTATTAACTAAGAACAAGACAAATGGAAGAAAACGAGAAACAGAACTCGGAGGTTTTCTTTTTTTTTTAGAAATATTTTTTTAACTTCTTCTTTTGAAACAGTTAATTTCATTGAAAGACTGTTTTTCATTTTCATTTCTCGGTCTAAAAAAAAAACATAATACACCTATAAACCCTGTTCATAGTTCATTAGAAGTCACAGAATTGTGAAACAACTACTGTAACCAGGAAAAACGAAATGTACTCGGGATGTGCTAGTACCGCACAATACCGCAAGAGGGAGACAGTAGACCAGCTTTTCTGCTAAGAGCGCCCGTGAATGGTTTTCAGTTGGACGGTCATTTTGCCTTCCAGACGGACAGAGGGCGAATTTTCTAGATTCTCTCAGTCTTCGTAGACTCAATCCCAAAAGCACTGATCTCCTTCCAAGGACTTAGGTGGAAGATACCTGAAGAAATGTTTCTCAACGGGCTAAGGGAACTTTATTAAACAGAGGTGCATTATTATCTTTGTTATTCGGAAGATGGCTGTATTGTGTAAACATGGCTAGCTTGCTAAACAGTGATTGTTTGTAAAAAAGAATAAGAAGTGTACAAATTAATAGCACGAACACACATACATCTTTAATACTTATGAGAGAATATTGTAACGCAACGGGGGCTCAGGCGGGCGCCCTTGCCGCATCTGGTCGGCCCCATCCCGACTGGAGGCTCGAACCCGGGACTTCCGCGTCTCTCTGCAGTGACCTAGCCCCGTGAGCTAAAGAGAGATCTCTCCACAGCCCAGTAGCTGTGGTCCTGCTATCACAGGGAAGGGCGGCGACGTCACCCGCTCTGGTACGCCGGCTCTTACACACAGTGCTTGTCGGCCATAAGCGTTACAATATGTTAAAATATGAGACTTAAATGACAACGACTAACAGCATTTCTGATTCAGTGAAATGATTTAAGTTAATTTTTTCCCGGTAATATTTATAAGGAAACTGAAGTGAAATATGTGGACTTGTATTTAAACCGAAGAGCAGGAGCCACTTCTTTACCTTCTCCACAGCTGGATGGGCCCCTTGGATCAATTAGCTACTATACGACTTGGGTAATAATAATTGCTTACACTTATATAGCGCTTTTCTGGACACTCCACTCAAAACTCTTTCCAGGTCATGGGGATCCCCTCCACCAGTGTGCAGCCCCACCTGGATGATGCTCCAGTCCTCTCCCCACACACCAGCTCTCAGTGGGGAGGAGAGCAGAGTGATGCAGCCAGTTCAAAGACGGGGATTATTAGGAGGCCACGACTGGTAAAGGGGGGGGGGGGGATTTGGCCAGGGTGACACCCCTACTCTTTTTGAAAAAACACCTTGGGATTTTTAATGGTCACAGAGTCAGGACCTTGATATTACGTCTTATCCAAAGGACAGAGACTTTTTTTACAGTATAGTGTCCCCATCACTATACTGTGGCATTAGGACCCACACAGCCCTCAGGGCGAGTGCCCCCTACTGGCCCCACTAACACCTCTTCCAGCAGCAGCCTTACCTTTCACACCTGCTGAGCTCCAGTGGGGCTGCCCATTGTGAGTTGCAGGGTGATGTAGCTGCTGGATGGGCTCTTCTCATTTGTGATCTCTCTCATGTACTTATATTGACTAGTGGAGCAGTGGGCACAGAAGAACATTATGTAGCAGTAGCATTATGCTTCTGCTTCACTCTTTACGGGTGACCATAAAGGATGATGAAAATCAGGAAACCAAGCAGACCCATCTGAACACGTTTGGAGATGCCGTCCACCAGGGTAAGTTCTGCATCTTTCACCAACAGCCGATGAGAAAGATGTACCAATGCTCTTTGTCGCAAGCCTTCATCGTTCCTGACTCAGTTTTTTTGCAAAGAAACAACACATTAGAAATCAAAAGCCTTCCTAAGGCTCCAGCAAAAAGTTAGCAAAGGGAGTCGTTAAAAAAAAAGTGGTGACAAGGTCATGCAATTTGATTTACTAGATGTACTTTATTTCATACACTAAAAAAGTGATGTAATTGTAATTCCCAAAATTCATAATTTTAAAACAGCTATACATCACACATTCCACACAAACTCAGTCTTCTTTCATAGGGTTGATATATATATATAAAAACGTATATAAATTGGCAGCAGCTACTTAAAACATAATAAAAAAGCAACTTACATATTCATGTACTGGTTCATGTATAAAGTGATTCAATGCATTTGTACTTTTTTTTTAATTTAAAGTACATCACCACAATTACAATAATGACGGTGATCATTTAAAAGGAAGAAAAGATGATGAAGAAAGAAAAGATTAAGAATTACTGGCCACTATATAGAAGAGCTGACTGTAAATGCTAGAGACCTAGTTTGTATTGTAGTTGAAACACATTGACAAAACAATGTAACAGGGAACACTTGCAACTTGTCAGAGTACAGCTTTGAGCTTGAAATGACGGAGTTACCAAACGGGTTGATATAAAAAACCCTCTCCCAGCAAGACAAACATGAGGCGATATGCATAAGTATTTCAAGAAATGATGTAAAAGAAACTATTAAATGCATTATTTATAGCTGTCACCAGAAGCACTAGTATTGGGGTAGTGTCCCATTGCCCCTCAGCAGTCAACAGCCACGAAACTCAGTCCTACTTCTGAATAGAATGAGAGGCATGCATAGGAGTGAAGTATCACACAGGAGGAGCCAGTTTCTTACATTAAATGAAACCAAAAGATTAATGAGCTACAAGCCTCAATGTCTGGCTCCCAGCCTGAAGAAGCCTTTACTTCATCTAAGATGTACCCCTTAATCCGGCGACAAAATTCCTCCTCTCTTATCATTGCTTGTAGCATAAATTTAGATCTGTAAACATCAAATGGAGCAAAATGCAGCTTTAACAAAATATGTGCTGCAAAATACAATACACAACTACACAAAAATATATAAAATACAATGAGATTCTATCCCTGATACAAACTGTGAAACTTTGAAAAACAGTGGCAGTTTATATCACAGCACAGTACACAAACCAAATGAAAGAGCGAATTGTTGAACTTCACAGCATTGTCAACCAGAAAATTTGCAGAAAGCAAGTTCCTTTAAAATGCATTTTGGCTGACACGCTTGGCAGTAGATCTGCTGATCCATCTGTTGTCTGCATCAATACCACACACAAAAAAATACCAGTTAGAAAGAACAGATACAGATAATATGAGTCCTCTCATATATCCAAGGTTTTGATCTAAGAGGCTACAAGAAGGGGCAGTAGGTGGACGTTTTCAAGTAACAGACAAGTTCTGATCTGCAAAAAAGCATAGTCTAATTTTTTTGTCTTCTATAAAACACAGTATCCTTCCATCTCCATAACTCCCTGGACCCTCGGTAGCAAACAGATTAAATCCCTAATCCGCTGCCAACGCTAACCCAGCAGCCAGCAGGAACAGCAAGAACTAAATCTCTATCTCTATTGATGATCACTAGTGCAACTATCGTGATGATACGATACACTGCGGGTCGCACTGCTTGTGGGCTCACGGATACCCCTCAGCCGTTAGTAAACATGGGGCTTGAGCAGCTCTGGGCAGACTGCCCCCTCTGCGCCCCCGGCCCCGCGCCCATCCCGTGCCCACGACGGGAAGAGCTCGTTCCTCTCTGTCTGTGTGGCGTCCTCCATAGCCAAGGCCTCCCCGGCCAACAGTTCTGGTGCAAGGACGGGCCGGGCCGGGCCAGGCCGGGGCGCTGGGCGCTGGGCTCAGGCCTGGCCGTTAACTCCCCTCCGGTTTCTCCTCCTGAGCTGAAGGAGGCCGCTCTGTGGAAGACGCTTGACTTTTTTCACCACCATCTCCTTCTCCTTGAAGAAAGGCACAAGAGAGAAAATGAACCAGAGAAGCGTTGCAGGAGCCCCGAAAGAGCTCGAAAGAAGTAGTGGCCTCTTAGCACTCCAAATTAAAGATAATGTATGACCTTCCCTGTGCACTGGGGTCACACCACTGAAGACTCACACAGCCAGGGACTATGACCAGAATCGGTCAGCTACAGGAGCCTACAGGAGGCAAACAGTGAAGTTTACGTGTTTTTTTCAGTTTTGAAATAGAAAATGCAGTCCCTCTGGTTTCTAAATACATTTACTAGGCCTGGAAATGACACTCGTGTTACTAAAGACACAGAGACAGACACAGACACAGAGCATTGTAAGGTAGTTTGAAGACTGGAGGAGTCCAGGCCAATACCAACTACAGAACTAAAGCTCTTCAACTGCTGAAGAAGGACAAAGACCGTAATCATTTCTGAATGAGCTCCTGAACCAGAAAAGACAAATGTTTGAATAGTAATCTGTTTGGATTATATATATTATATATTCTAAACTGGAAGAGATGTATTCTAAAATGCAAAGCAAAAGACTTACTCTTTCATTCATTCTTTCATGAACATGTTTCTACAGACTGTGTGTAGCAAACACACATGTACGCCTTCATTGTAAAGTTCATTTTGGAGTCACAAGAAGCACACAGCTTTAGATCATCTGTTTATTTTGCACAAATGGGGAGACAGTAGGTACATATATTGTACATTTGAAGTTGTTGAGACCTGGACAATCTTTAAAAGAAGATAAGAATACTAAGCATAAACTATTGATGTTTTTGAGTGTTTCTTACTGACTTGGCCATGAAGCGTTACCTTCCGAGCGATGCCCAGTGTGGGCAGACAGAGCTGCACACACACTCTGGCCATCCTGCTGTAAACCCTGAGCAGTGCGTCAGCTTCCCTCTCTCTCTGTTCTGTTCATTTCTTTCTCTGCAGACTACTTTATCTCCGGGAGGGGATGTTTCTGCTCGCCAAGGGTTTGTTTTTCGCTATGAAAATGAATGACTCTAAACACACTCCAAAACGGGAAATACACAGAGCGTAGAATTAAAGTCAACAGAAGAGAGATTATGCAGAAGCCCAGATAGAGAAGCAACACAGAATCCAAAAAAGACACAGACCTTAAGAATTAATCTTTGCAGTCCTGTTGAGACACAGCAAAGGGCATTTTCAGAATATTCTGGGGTAGAAATAAGGCTGATCCTAGTAATGGAGCCTCGGGAGAGTTCTGGCGGTGTGCCATTTTCCTCCCGCGTGACCGCCACACCCGCACAGTGGCGGCCGCTCCGCCCTGCCTCACCTGTTTTCCCGAGGTCCAGTTCGGAAAGCTTCAGAGACAAATCGCCGCCCTCCAGGTCGCCCTGGGCTCCGAGGATGTCGTGCAGCGCGTTCCTTCGTCCCGTTCTTCCGGAAGCAATGAAATCTGCGTACGTCGCCTCCACATCAGTCATTGCTGACAGGTGTCAACATAGCAGTGCCTGCGGACACAGGAGCACATGAGCCCCTCCGGGACAGAATCTGGAAGTGGAAGTCGAAACTACGGGGAAGTGAGAACAGGGGGCACTTCCTGCCACAGAGGCTTGTGGGAGTCCTGGCGCCAGCTGCTCAGCCACGTGGTCGAGGCCTGCGCTACGGCTGGACCAGTGGGCTCCAGCGGACCCACCCTGCCAGAGGGGCCCAGTGCTGCCCTCTCGTTGAAACCCCTCACTTGTGTCCCCATTGTGCGTGAAGCGCGAGTCCAGACAACGCCTGGCGTCAGACGAAAGGGGATCGAAGACCAGGGAGCTGGGCGAGCAGGAGGCACACCGGGCACACTCTCCGGCAGCTGTGGGAGAACAGCTGGACCGCAAGGCTTGGAGATGCAGAATCCACCCCACAGCCACGGCTCTCCCACCTTTGCAGCTGCACACGTCGTGAGATAAACTAAACACACCACCGATCACTTCAGAGGAGTCTGCATCTTTACAGCGTGATCACAGCACTTGTAGTTGCAAACACGTTAAACATTTGATCATTTAAATAAATCTAGTTCCAGTATTTTAAGAATTCAAGTATTTTAACAGGACATGAATATTTATGTGAAGATACTTTCCCTCTGGGAAAACTGCCCATCTAGTTTCTTCAGTCTCAGCAGGCAGTTTGCCTAGAGAGAAAACAAGTCACTTTGCCAAATAAATATTGTTGGAAATGATTTAAATATTGAGCAAGCTTTTAAAAAAATTCCACACAAAGACAAATCTATTACCATACAGTGTATACTTTCTCTATCTATCCCAGTACCTTCACAAAAACAATTCATATACTTAAATTCTAAAAAAGTAAATATAACAGGTAAAGCAGAATATATATATATATATTTAAATGGTTGAAATTCCCAGGTGTGGGAGGTATAGAGGATCACTAGCCTGGAACCCACCCAAGATCATCAGGCCATCACTAACTCATACCTGAGGGAGACAGCCAGTAAGAAACTGCAGCTTGAGCAGAGAAATGGTAGTAGGAGCTGGCATTGTGAGAAAGCCGCCATCTTGGCTCAGCACTCGGGCTCATCGGTGCCGCCTTGAGCCAAGATGGTCGCCTGCTATTAGCAAGAAGCCTGGAGAATGAGACACAGCTGGTCTGAAGGTGTAATTAGCCCTCTTGGGGAGTGAAGGAATCTGTCAGGACGGACTCTGGGGCTTGCCGAGGGATGCCTGAGAAAATCCAGCTTTGTTCTGTCCTGGGCGCCGGTACCAGGTGGGCCAGCAGCAGTGCCCACGTGCTGGAAAGCCAGGCTGTGTGTTTTCGGCCACAGGGGCACGTACACTCCTTGTGTACGAGAGGGAAAGAAAAGAAACCCAGTGTTTCTGCTGCGAAGCCTTCTTCAGGTGTGTTCGACAGCAGTGTTACCGCTTGCAACCTGACCTCACAGGTCTTACAAGCTAGCAAGGATTTGGTCTGGTCAGTACAGGGATGGGAGCCCTCCTAGCAAAACCAGCCTGCTGCCTAGTGGTAGACCAGTATGGGGCGCTGTTCCCCCTGGACCAGAATTTCAAACAAAGGCCCCGATTTTTCTTGACCAAGAAAGCCAAACCTAAGAAGACTGTTTGTAAGAGTGGAGGTATCAGCCATGCTGGCACCACCTGGCCTCCCTGCCTCATCCTTCATGGGACCAGACAGAGACAGGTGTATTTATTCTGAAAATGCCCCCGCACCTTAACTCAATCAGTGATGTGATTTCAAACCCCTCCGCCTGAGCTGCTGTTTGGTGGAAGACATGATTTTTCTTGGCTGCAGGCGCTGAAACCTTTGAACCGAAGCCTGAGAGGTGTTCAGCCTCATTTAATTTTAAAAGCAACACAAACTGCGACACCGTGCGGTGTTCTCCGGACACGACACACACAGCCGGGCCAAAAGGGCTGTAGTGACACAAATACGGCCGCTAGAGGCCGCTGTAACGCTGTGGAGACAGGAAAACGATTAGAATGATCCCATAAACACGAAACACGCGGGCGTACAGCTGAAGAGGCCAATCTTACCGATGTCGAGCAGCTGGAGGGAGACTATGACACCCTTCAAAGTGGAATTGCTTGTGTTTATGTAAGTGAGACTACCCTGCCTCTACCTAACATAGGAGAGGAAAACCCTACTGCTGCAGCTTAGTGCTGTTGGTAATAGGGGCACTAGGTGTGGGCCCCTATGGAAATGCAGGTCTGCTTTACCAGGGTGTAATTAAGCGCGAGTGTCGTCCGGCCAAGCCCCCAGAGAGCGGGACTGGAGCTCCTTTTGGCCACCTGGGTAGTTTGATGGACAGTGGAGAGGGTTTTAGTCTACATTGCCGGGGTAGTTCAAGTCAGGAGCCGCGTCAGCTTGTGCAGGATGGAAAGGAACAAGTAGAGGTTTATTCCTGCTGAAGAGATGTCCGACCCGAAGAAGGCTCCACGGCCGAAAACGTTGTGTTTCTTTCCTCCTCTTTCCAGCATGGAATAAACCTGTACTCGTTCCTAAATTGCTAGGGAGGAACTGAATATCGATGAATACATGAATGCAAGCGGCTGTGCTCCACCTAGGTTTGAGGCATTCATGATCCTTTTAACTTAACTGAAATCGCTATGATATTTGCTTCTGTCAGAATTACAGATAAAAGCCCCCCGAGTCACACCAAATGTTTAGAGTGAAAACCGGAGACGCAGAGACACAGGCAATACAATTAGGAGAAATATTACAGATAAAGAACCAAGACATTTGGATATAGTACTGCTTTTGGACTGGAAAACGTATGCATTTTACAATGTTCTTATCTCCATATCTCCAGACACAGCTGCACTTTCCCTAGGTGCACAGCCACACAGCGGGGAGGTCCCGGGTGCAGCACCTGGCTCAAGGCTACAGCAGCAGCGTGCCAGCTGGGATTCGGACCCACAGCCCTCTGGCTGTAGGAAGAGTAGAGTACTGTACAAAGCTGAAGTCTGAAATGGTGCTGTGTCTTCGGATGTGTGCTTTCTGTTCTTACAATGGCAAAACACCACACGTGAAAGCATCGTTCTTCCATTATATTATATCGTCTGCCGTGCCCATGTTTGAGAGAAAGAGAGAAAATTGACTTTTTTAAACTTTTGTATTTTTGATTTTTTTAGATCGATCCGGCTGATTGCATAATTTATGGCAAAAATATATTATGTATAATATGGTATACCATTTTTAAAAGTTAAATTTAAAAATTTAAAATAACTGCTAAGTTATTAATTTATAAATTAGTAAAACTTCAAGGTTTACACTCAAGGATAACTTTTAAAATGAGAACAAGGTGCCAGGCTAGTACTGAGCAGGTTCACTCACTGCAGACATTTCACAAGTGTCAATATTCAGGATTACCCCCAATTCACTGCAACAGAGCTGTGGAACATGCTACATTAACAGGTTTCCTGATTTTCACAATTTAAAGTCTTGTGTGCTACAGGTAATGAATATCTTTCACACTTTCAGAGATTTAGAGAGCATTATAGCACAGCAACCAATACTAACACAGCAGAAGCAGTAACTGCAGTAACTGCCTAATAGATAATAAGCTATTGTAATTGGAGTCTGCTGTTTATTAAAATTACTTAAATACTTGCTGTTAAACTAGCTATGCTAATAAAACCTTTTACATATTGTACAATTTATCCTGCCTGTCATTAAACACCTGGTTGCACAGAACACCACAACGATTAGATCCACCTCCATAGCCTTACTAAAATAATGAACCTGTACAGCTTTCTAGGAAAAGAAACGAGTTCTGCACTGTCGGACACTCCTCGTCTTCACGCAGAATCACCTGGTCAGCAGCCACACGCCTGACCCCAAGAATCTCCAGTCAGAGACCAGAAAGAAAACCCAAAGCACACAACAGTGGCTGAAAAATTGCACAAAGTAACATTATTGCTCTTGACTTACTGAGAGTCACTCTTTTATCCAAATCCTGCAGGAGGCCTAAAGCTAAATATTTGCAGGCTAAGGCTGCTGTTCCCCAGGATCCAAAGTGTTTGTGCTATTTTGGGTTTACAGCGTCATCGCCTCTCTCCAGTCTCTTCCAGCTGTCGCCACCAGTGTGCTGTCAGTCAGACAGCCGAGGTGCATCGCAGAAAGCCCACTTAGACCTGGAAGTTGGGAAAAGCCCTTTCGGCTGTGCTCATCTGAGTTCTGTGCTTCTGGTGGTTCAGGCGTCGTGTTCCACTTGGAACAGGAGGCAAGAAAAAAAGAAAGCCCACAGTAAATGATTCCTTTTTCAACAGCAGAATCAAAAAAAAAAAAAGAAGGTAAATGAGTCTTGTACTTCCAGTAGGCATTAAAATAGTTTAATACACAGAAATTCATTTAACTAGTAACTGCAAGTGCAGCTTTACAGAAGCAGGACACTTCTCTGGTGGTCTGGAGTTAACAACTATGCAACAATCACTTGCATTTTTAATGCACTTAATTCACCATTACTACATAGTTACTACAATGAAAAAAGCATACCGGTAGATCACACTGTCCTTGTGTCAAGGACAGGGCTGTCCTGTATTGATGAAATTCTACAGCAAAAGCATTCCTGCCAAAGGGCTACACTGAAACAGTGGACTGATCCACCTTTAACCTGCGTGTAAATACTACTGAACGTCTGTCGGACAAGCTTATCCGTTGACATGAGTCCAGTACACTCAGCCACCGGGACCTGCTATATCAAGCAGCTCAGCAGTTTCAATAAGGAGACAAACCTGTTTTTAGGAAGTCCCTCCCTGCATTGGTCACTCTGCTGTGCAGCTGTCACAGCTGTTTGAGAGGGACACACCCTTACGGATGCACACACTGATCCTGGTGTCCCGACAGTAGGTGCCAACACACACTGCAGCAACTGAAAGTGACGGAGGAGTGCCCTGGCACTAAAGTGGTTCACGTGACCAGCATTGGAGCAGCAGGATTAGCATTTTCTGATCAGCTTTAGACTGGGAAGGAGCCCCTATAGCACAATGAACAGCTTCTGAGGTGGCACCATCGTCAGTTTCTTGAATGATCTGTGCTTGTATATGAAAATAACCTACTGTACATCAACTTATTTTAAATTAAACTTCATTTTCCAAAATGGACAGATACAGTTTACATTTTAGGGACCTAAGAGGTCCAGTAGTTATCGCGTCTAATTTTGTATTGGCTCTCTGATCCTGGTGAAGGTTAAGAAATTCTTCCAAGTGAAACTTTAAGAAAGATGTGCAGAAAAAAATCTTAAATTCAATATCAAAGCTTTAAAGGAAGAAGTGAGCTGAGAATTGGATCCCTGCACTTGATGTAATAAATATGTCCACTGCCCAGGTTGAAAAAATGTTTGGTTAAAAAAAGCTGATCTGTCGACACGTTTTTGTTCTAGACCATCTATATTCGAAATCCTACAGTATTTCATTATTTGCAGTAACTGAACAGCAAGGTGATGCTATTCTGCTGGGTGGCAATTGAATGATATTATAATTCAATTAGGCAAATTACTGTACATGATATCACCCAATATTCATGGTTTGTGTAGATGTACCATTTTAATTGTTCCTTTTTTTCATAAATGTCTTCACAACAGGTGTTTCTGAGTTTTATTGATCTACCCTTGTGGATGAATTCTGACCCAGTTTTAAAGAAGTCTTTTTCAACATGCGGAGATCACGATTTATAACGGGGAATTGCAGCATCATGTACCTGAAATTGAATGAACACGCACTGCCAATATGTGCCTCTCTGATATTTTCGAGAATAGGTTTTACAGTTCATAGAAACTGAAAGACGTACAGTAGAAACATGTTTACAAAAACTGGTACTACACAGAAAAAAAAGAGTTTAGTTGGCAGGCGAAACAACATTAAACCAAAATAATGCACTTAAATACACAAATAAGCGACTGAGGGCAGGAAGGAAATTGAGCAGATAATTCCGAGAGGAGAAGACTGAATACAGGTCAAGTCGGCTCCTGTCACTGCTAGCACTCTTCAGTTAACATCTCGGGGAAAAAGTTTTCGGAGCTTTCACTTTTCAATGTCAGATTTGGTTGCAATTGGTTATACCCATTGCAGGCGGGATACGTACATATTACAAAAAGCCTTTTACTTTCAAAAGTGAGAAAAACTCTGCAGTGCATATACTACTCTGAGTAATGTTCACATCTATCAGCCTTTCTCTGTAACGTAGAGATCTCCACTAAGCAAAATATACATTAAATACTGTATTTAAAATGTCACAGTGAAAAAAACACAGTCCAGATGTTACACATGAAAACAGACATTTTACTGAAAGAGAATTAAGTTTAACCACTGATGATCCTTGGTTTTGGTGTAAAACAATTTAAGAATAATTAAGGATGAAATATGCTACTACAGTAGGTGCATAAGCAGGTAGTTGTCTGGCTCTGCTCATTTTGAAAGTATTCATTGCTGAGTAAGGTTTTCGTTTATACAGAATTTAGATATACAATTTGTGTTTTATAAAATGTTCTGTTACAGGCCAATTTGGAGACGGAAATGAGCGTGTCTATTGTGTCTTTGGAAGGTGGGAGGAAACCAACACAAACAGCAAGCGAAGCCCACAAAGACGCAGTCCGAGACCAGAATCCAACCCAGGAGCTGCAGTGGACCATTAATAACTCCAATTATATACAGTCTTTTTATGAGTGCTATTTTCTTTTAATCTGGTAATGCATTCGGTCAGTAAAAAAATATTAATTTTAATAAATGTCTTTAATAAATAGGTCTAAATTAAAAATTTAAAAATTAAAAAAAAAACAGACTGGGAGATTTTGGATGGGATCACAAACTTTGCTCCCATTTTTTCATGCTCCACACTGCCCTGGGCTCAGCTTATCCATCAGGCCGGAGAGCAGGGCAAAAGTGCACGAGGAATCAGTCACTTAGAAATCCAATTATGTTGCAGCCAGGAAGAAATAGACACCATGCTAATAATGTTAAAAAACGACTGCCTTTTGACTTTACAAATCATGTGTTTTCAATGTGCTGTCCAGGTTTCTCACCTCTGTTTGGTCACTGGGTTCATTTAGTAAATCAAGAGCCCATTTGTTCTTTTTGTGGCTCATCTCAAATTTACTTGACAAATTAGAGCACTACTCATTTAGTACACATTTTCTTTAGTAGGATACAGTCCTTTGACATAAAACCGAACTACTAAGAATGTAGGTCACTGTTAATATATTAACAATTTCTGCCTCGTGATTGTTTGGGATAATAAACGTACTTCTGCACTGCACCAGCAGACTGCTGTAATGTCACTATTAATCACATATTTAAAGAGATTTTAGAAGCAGAGGCGTGATCTCAATGCTTTAGCTTTTTATTACGTGTTCTCGCAAGAAGTGAGATTGCTGTAAAGGGATGTTCTGTCCTGAAGAACCTGATGGATCTCCCATACAGGGAAGAACTGGCAATGGCTTGGGCACGAGGCACATCTCAGAGGCTGCATGGTGGAAGTGCATCTTAGACCAGGCACAGGAATTGTACTTGGATAAGGGGTTGTGGAAATCTGGAGCAAACGTCCCAGTCATGTTGCTGGAGCTGATACCATGACGTCTACTGAGAACCAGCTGGGTGAGTGCCTTTGTAAAAGCCACTAGCAAGCTAACGGACTGGATGGACTCAATGACCTCCTCCTGCTTGTAACCATTGTGCTCTAAAGGGGGAACAATGATCTAATCTTTATTAGATCTGTAGCATTAAAACATTAGATGTAGTATTTTGAAACTACAGTCACAAGGGAAGCATATTTGATGACCTGTAGCTGCTTATTACTTAGAAAATATGGAAACAGGCAAGAACAGGGGGGCTGCTGTATTGCCAAAAAACCAGGGACACAGTGAAATCATTTTAAAAAAAGACTAAGGAACCATAGAAGATAATTATTTCTCAGTCCGATTAAAATAATGAAAAGGAATATGAAACTTGCAGGTGACTTTAGCAGGATGTCAGAGTTTCACAGAGAAACTGTAGACTCCACCCCTCTTTCATCTGACCCTGGGTAAATTGGACAGCTTACTGCATATGTTCTGTATCTGAGTTCATTAGTTCCTATAAAATATTTCTAGAGCAATTTTGTTTTCAATCAGTGTTAGTAAATCCTGCATAAAAAACATAATAAAAGGGACTTTGTATTTATCTTCAGGGAGATGCTATTGACAGTGGTGAGTTTCATCACACAGTATGGGAGCCCATGTAGTCCTGGATCCCCCAGTTTCCAGTTAAATACATTCCCAGACAATGAGTCCCAGACCTAGTTCGGATACAAGAAAGTATTTGGGTTTCAGAGAAAAACTACACCAAAGTAGATGCGTTCTGCATTTGAGTACCAGTTAGCTTTCTTTACAGAAAGAAAGAGGCTAAATAAGATTTAGAAAAATGCTCAGTTGTAACTCAGATCGATTCACACATTATACTTCTTCCCTTTAGATATTATTTACTTCTGAAATAAGCAGCCTGCAATGGACTGGTGTCCCACCCAGCGTGTATCCTGCCTTGGGCCTGATATTTACCAGGACAGCCTCCGACTGCCCAGCAACCCCATACTGGATAAAGGAGATAAACAGCACAGTGTCCTTAGCTGAATGCTAAAAATGTGATTGCAAAAAACGTGGAAAATGAATTTTCCATGTGGCGGTAGCATGACTATTATGTGAATGTGGGTACACATTTTGTCACACAGGTGAGAGAATGACAATTTTGCAAAGGGATATCAAATCCGTTACTCTGGAAGAACCTCACAGGATACCAAAACTGCACACAGTGCAACAGTACAAATGGCAGGATTGCCAAGTGACAGATTCTTAGATCATTACGCCGCAGCTGTTGCAGGACGAGGATTGTGTCCAACAGACAGGCAGCCCTAGATTTTGACCTCTCCTGGAATGACCCTCACTTGCACCCTGCCCCTGTCTGAGGTAACACACATCCTGATGAAAGCGTATCTCTCGCGGTCTAATCAGTGGTCTAATTGCCTCATCAGCACTCAGCTGACGATCTGTCATCCACTCTCTGCCTCAGAGGAGCCTCTGTGGAGGTCTCCGAGAGTCTGCGATGACAGGGAGAGTCACAGCCCCAGAGCTGTGTCAGGTGAGGCAGCCACCCAAGGCACAGAGTGGGTCAGACGGGTCCCAACACCTTTCAAGAGTTTCTCTCTTGCCGAGAGCATGTGGCCACTGGGATGCTGGCTCTTTCGCACAGTCTGGGCCTGTCCCCCCGAGGGCAGGCGCAGTGCATGCCCACACTTTCCGGGCAGTTTTATCCACTGTCAGTCCCCCTGTGTGGGTGAGGCTCACGGTTGGCATATGGATTTAAAACCAGTCTAAAGGTTAATACTGGACCGGAACTGCCACATACAGTACACACCTCCGGTGAGGGGTAAATCAGATCAGCCAGTGCATCCTGAAACCAAGAGTGCAGGTACAGTACTCTGTGGCCTGTGTTCTCATGCTATCCTTCACCTATCTATCTTGTGGGAAAGGCACCTGTCACGAAACCTAAAATGACATGCTTGCAAAAAGAATTCCCCCGTCACCCAGTCAAGTTCAGAATTTCACTGTACACTAAAACATGGCTTCTCCTCGATCACCTATCCCTTGAAATAAGAGGGCCAGCGGCGGAATACTCCAATCTGAAACACGCTTCTCGATTCACAGAGAGAGAAAAAAAGAGACCTTGATATACATAAAAACCACGGCGTGCCTGAATCCGAGCCTATACCACCCAGCTACACCGTCCGCAGGCCTTACAGGAGGAGGACATGATAAGCGCGTTTCTCCGGAGCGGCGACGGCGACCCCGCTGTAAACAACACAAAGGACAGCACCAGCACACAAAGCGCACAAAGCGCACAATGCGCAGCGCTTTCTCTCAAGCGCACCGCCGCAGGGAAACCACTTTCGGCGATGGACGGACATCGCCCAGGCGCACCGCAGCTCTGATCGTCGCTGTTTTTGAAGCGGTTTCTCACACAGCGATTTCAGGTACAGCAACCACCCCCTCGCCCCTCCCCCAGCAAGATAAAGGTCGACTCCACGGAGGCTTACCTTATAAAACCTTGCGGATAACCAGCGACTGGGGCGAATATTTACAGTTCCAAAACACGAACGTACTGTACATAGCGAAATATAAATGCCATTATAAAGACACACTAGCAGTTACGTGTTCTGTGTATAGCCCGCACACACAATGTACAGCTGAAGGATTTCGTTCTGCAGATGTGTTTTCTTGGGTATCATGACGCTGAACCCGGTGAAAACGTTATCGCCGCCCCGGTCTGGCTGACCCCCTTGTAGCACGTACTGTACCTTTTAAAGCTCTGACAGTCCAGTCATTGCAACGCAGGAAGCGGATTTTGAAAGGCGGCCTCTCCTGTCTCTGTGTCGGGACTGCACTACCGAGAGCGCTCCTCTCCTGCCATTCTGGCTGTCTAATGATGTCATCGGGATTCCGGGATGCTCTCCCGAGGCGGAGGGAGGGAGAGGGAGAATATCCACGGCAGATTGCGATGGGAATGACTGCATGCGGCCTCCCGTGCTTTGCCTCGTCCTAAATATCTGTCAGCCCCCGCACATCTAGAAACTTGTGCGGCATTCCCCTACAATTTCCCTGGAAAGAGAGGTCTCGTCCTTTGTCACAGACTTTTTTTTTCTTCAATTACAAAAATAAGTATTCCGTCAGCAGAACCCATTTGAATTGCTCCACAAACTATTCACATGTAATGTTTTAAAACTATCAGGGTGTCTGTAGTATCCACCAAAAACGACCAACCACTTGCAAAGCGGAAATATCTCAGTTCTTACTATTTCTATTGGGGTTGCATGAATCGCTATGCAGGTTCGCATTGTAATCCGTATTTTATTAAGATTTTCTTTTATAAGCGTTCAAACTGAAATGAAAACAAAAACATTTGAGAGTGCAAGTTATTGTTTCGATTAGTGATTGTCTAGATGTCTGTCATTTCTCTTTGTTTCTCGCAAAAACTCTGCAACGATCAGACCTGAAACGTTTGACTGCGTCGGTTACAACCTGTTCACCCATTCCCATCTGATACCAGCTGGGAAACTCTGGGGAAAAGGGCTGTTACTGCAGAAACATTCAGAAAGCTTTGGAGCTTCAGTGTTGTGAATTTATTTGATCTTAAAACGTTTATTTTTTTCATTAAATAACGTGAAAACGGAAGTTGTGTTTCCCTGCGTCTTAGATTTATGGTGAAGTTCAGAGTCGGTCTTTGTGCTCCTGGACTTGGAACTCACAGCCTAACATTCAAGCGATACTCGCTTCTGTACTGTAATATTTTCTTAACGTGTGCTATTGTAGTGTAATATTAGGTATCTTAAACATATTGGAAGCACCTGTGAAGACCTCCGTCTTCCTCAGCTCAAAGCCCTTTCTCCGAGTCCAAGCGGAGACGCAGTCAACGCCGTGCAATGGCTCGCCATTACTGTACAAGCAGCCAGGGCTTCAGTTTATACCACCGGCTTCAGTTTGAACGTTTCGTGTGCTCAGGTATCGGAATGAGATCTGAAGCGCAATGCAGGCACATGTGGCAACGGTGAAAGTGACGTCGTGTACCAGGACTACATACAGACCCAGTACTGGACCCAGTGTGCACAGGACTGTATATGAGAAGGGCGTTCCTTGTTAAGTACCGTACCTGTACACAGTATTTTTCGGCACTCGGGAACAGGAGAAAGGTGATCTCCAGGCGTGTGCACAACCCGGAGTCCACCGTGCAGGCTCTTGCCTTTTCAGAGCGCCGAAGGAGCCGCAGCTCCTGTATATGAAGAGAGACCTCTTTATTCCTGCCAATACAAAGACAAAATTAGCAGCCACCGACAGCTGTGTTACCTTTAACACAGCCTTCACCATGAGATAACTTCGGCCAGTGAAACGCATGTGCGTACAGTATGTATCCTACAACAAACTCCTTATAGATGCTGTGCAGACTGTGTATGAACACACAGCACATGCAGTCCTCGTACGTTCCTTTCATCATTGTCAATCGTAAATGTAGTGCGTTTTAGGGGTTACTCTGACAGCTCTGTTATAAAGTGCCTACGCCGTTACAGACAGCCATAAGGACATAAAAACAGATTGAGGTACTCTAATTGGGAGAGTATCAAACTGATTCTCACTGATGGAATAATCGCCACAGTTTTAGAGATGCCTTTGTGTCCACGCCGGTTAGAATCACGGGCTACGTCTTCATTCAATGGACTGTATAGTAAGAAAGCCAATAAACTATTTGCATACTAGATTATTGTTTTCAACGGATCATGTACATTCTTCAGTTTGTAAGGCCTAAGGCCCCAATATATTATACCCTTAATTGAATTACATTAAATTAAATTCTTAATTTCGCCCGTGGGTTAAAGAAATATCTTTACAAATCATAACAGAAAAGTAAAAAAATAGAATTGCTATAACTTTAAATAAACGTACTTATTTCTAACAAAGATATACAGTATTTTCAACAAACTGATGTCCTGCATCCTGCATAACACATTTCAGATCATGCAGCGTACATAGTCTGTAAGTGCCTGCAAGCTGTTTAAGCCCTGTACTGTATCTATTGCAGCCATTGTCCAAGCAGTAGTTCGTGGCCAACAGTCGCTTTGTTTAATATAGTAACTTATTGTCTGCCTCTCAAGTCTGGGGAAGAGTAGCAGCTGGCTAGCAGATTTGTGTGTTGCAGAACAGCACACATTCCGTTCTTTGCGACATAAAGATAATGCTAATTACTGCTAATAATCCAGTGTTTGTCTTTGCCAAATTATTTAAAGTATTTTGCTGTGGGAGATGGAAGGCGAGCACTGAACTAAACTCGATCCTTCATTCCAGTATGGGGGATATGACATTTAGCATGTTTGCAGTTCAGAGCCTCACAGGCTCAGTACAAGACGGTTTATGCACCATTAGGTTTAATGAAACATGAACAACTCAACTGATTGAAGGCAATGTGTTATGTGGTACATTTTCACATTCATTTGTGAATGTGTAAAGTGTACAATATGAAAACACATTTATCTGTCGGGTAAGAGGGCGTAAGAGGGCTTTGTTTTGTCCTTTTTAAGCAAGGATGGTAAATATTGATTTACATACGTTAGGAAATACACTTAAACCAGACTACCCGAAAAAAATTCACCCCACACAAGAAAAGGCTGCAGTAGTGGTGATCACCATCTGCCCATCTACATCGTGCAGTAAAACCTACACGTTTACCCCGTGAGAACCGAGACAAGGCATCGCCAGAAAAAAACAAAAAAACAAATTTCCGATTTAAGTCCAAGCCCATTCGCGCCTGAAAAGTACACACAACCCCCCCACGAAATTGATGACCGTCGTTATCGTGAAAGGTTTTGCCTTTTAAAAGTGACGTATATTATAATACTTGACTAATACGCCATAATGATAGCATCATTTATTTTCATTAAAATACACAGTACTTGTGCTGCATATAGTACATGAATTTTGATATTTGTACAATTCTGATAAAACATGACAGAGAAGACTTAAAAGCTAAAGATTTCCACTTTTTACATGACGTGTCTCGCAATTACGTATTAATTTATATATATATATCTCATTGATGTCAAAGATGAAAGGGGAGGATCAGGGCTTGGGTGTGTCAAGAGCCCTGTGGCGTACAGCCAGTGGAAAATCCGACCCAGATTGCCCGTCGTAGCGCCTTTTGTGTGCGAGGTGGGGGCAGGCGGACACGCGTGTCCGTGGGTCGGGCCGGCCGCCTCCCCCGCCCCACCTGCTGTCTGGAAACAAAGTCGCAGCGCTGGGAGCCCGACCCCAGCCAATGAGACGAGCGGATACTGCGCCGTCAGGCGGCTTGTCAAACCAGGCTTGTTGCTACAGCAGCGGTCGCGCTGCACAGGACAAGAGCAGGCGAGAAAGATGGAGGAGTACGAGGGTGAGGCATTAACGGATTCGTGTCGTTGTCCTGCGTCCTGTGCATTGTTATTTTATGTGTCTGCGGACCCAGACGGCAACATGAACCGTGTTCAGGCTGCGTCAGGGCTGGGAGAGGAGGCGCCCTGTTTCCCAGGATATTGCCGCGGGCTCGGAGTGGGAGACCACCGTTTAGGGGCGTAGGGCTTGGCTTCCTGTGAGACCGGCTGTCCGGGGAACGAAGCCGCGGTCAGTCGGTTCATAACTCGACGCCCCGGCTTCCTCTTCGCTGTCCGTGTCGAGTGCGAGGTGCCAGATTGACCTCGCTCCGCTTTCCGGTACGGGCAGCCCTCCTGGACAGGGCGATTCCCCCGGGCAGCACCGTTCAAGCGCTGTTCCCCCGGCCCCCGATCGGAATGGGCCCTGATTGATCCATTACAATGGGCCGTGATTGATCCATTACAATGGGCCGTGATTGATCCATTACAATGGGCCGTGATTGATCCATTACAATGGGCCGTGATTGATCCATTACACCGCCCCCGGGAGCTCAAGGGACGGCTTCGCCAGGTCTCACCTGGGCACTGTCCGCGGACTCAGGTGACACCTGGGCTGATGCTGGGTCTGTTGCGCGGAGGAGAGTGCTCTCACGGTCACGGGGTGACCGACACCCCCATCTGTGGCTCCGGCGATGGACCCTTCTCCTCCTCTCCTTGTCTTCCGATGTGAAGCGGTCGCGGAGCTCCCCCAGGTGGGGTCGGTCGAGACCCGACAAATGAGTCTGCAGAATGTGAAACATTGTCAGTGCGGCAAAGATGTGAACTGCGGGTCGGCTTTGCCCCAGTCCTGAAATAAACTAGAAATCATTTGCTACCTGGTCCCAGCGGGAGCTGTTCTGACGCACAGTAAGTCCCTGAGAGAGCTGGTCTGGTATAACTGGCCCTCTCTCCCGTTTGTGCACTTATCTGCCCTCGTACAATGTCAAAACTTTAAAAAAAAAAGGTTCCTCGTGTTCCCGGGACAGAGGCTGTCCGAGCCAGACGTCGTGAAACACTGCCCTGGGATCGTCCTGCTGCAGTATCTGTTCAGTGCAGTAACCTGCCACAGCTTCTGTGACTTCAGAAATGAAGTGACTTCCTTCAAGCTCAGGGGGGAGACTGCTTTTTTTTTTTAAAACAGATCTGTAACTGTGTTTTGACCAAAGGGAGAGGTTTATTTATATACATTTTAAGAATTCAAGAAATGTTACCTGCAAGAGAAGGCGTTACCTGTTAGTCTGTGGGATTGTGAGCGGAGTATCTGAATAGTACCACTGGGCTGACTCTTTGTACCTCCTAAGTATTATTTCGGACTCAGTAAAGTGTGTGCTTGGGATTGGCTGTCCTTGATATTTCAGTTAAAAGTCACACTGGCCTGATCACATGCAGAAGAAGGAACAGGCCGAAAACAGACTGTAGATGTTATTTCAGATGGCTGCTGTGTTTGGGAGCAAACAGGGCACCCCATAGTTACTGAGAGACTGTTGTTCTTGTTGTCAGGTAGATGTTCACTTCCACGGGTCAGATTGCTCATTTGTTACACTCTCATTGTATAACGCTGCTCCGTGCACTTGAAATTGCTCAGTCCCAGAGCATTGCATTGATTATGTTTTTATAGATGTTCCTTTGTTAGAATTTGGATTTCAGCATTTCAGGTGTCTTTTTTGTATGTTTTTATTTCTGGCAGCTGATGAGAGCCAGATTCCAGTGGAAGATCTTTTGCCTTGTAAAATCTGTGGTAGAACATTTTTCTCCACAGCGCTTGTAAGTATGCTCCTAGCTTTAATATCTTCAAATACATTTGTCCTTCTGTGTTTAACACTTCCAGAGTAACATGATTTTATTTTTCTAAATGGGTATTTTATTGCATTGCAGAGGAAAAGAAAAATATAAATATGTGCTTATTGTAGTTATTAAAATGTTGGAGTGTTTTGTTTTTTGTTAAAATCTTTTTGTATTTCATTCAGCCTCTGCTTATGAAAGTGTTCAGCCTGTTTTATATTTTCTATTGCTCAGTGTATCACACAAATGCAAATGTATCTATATATTTCGCAGTCGACTTACAGCCACATTGAATAATAATTATCTTTTTTTTCCAGTGTGGGGAACAGTTTTGTACAGTAAATATAAAGTTGCTTTTTGATAGAGTTTTTCATTTGAATAGCTGATCACTAAACTGCTCTTTTAAAACTGGACGGTTGAGTTCAGGTTTTGGCCCAAAAATATTTAAACTGCCTTAAAAAGCATATCATAGTTTTTTTTTTAATCCGACCACTACTCAGGGTGATTATATTTGAACTGTTCAAATGCATTGTAATTGAATGTAAATTGCCCAGATACAGGACATTGACAATTCTTAATGTATTTAAAACATTGGAGAATTAATGACACTGTCAATCAATTTGTCCTTGTAGAAGAAACATGTGCCTATTTGCCAGAAAGCTTTGACTAAGAAAAGGAAAGCATTCGACTCCAGTAGGCAGAGGGCAGAAGGAACAGACATTCCCACAGTGAAACCCTTGAAACCAAGGGTGAGTAATCATCTTCAATTTAATCTTCTTTACTTCAGAACCTAGACCAAATATTATCCTTTGCTGCACAGCCTTTGAAAGCAATGCTATTCCTACAGTACATATATTAAAAGGATTTGTGAGGCTTATGGAAACTATTTCTGATTCCACTGAAGCATTCCAGTCTTGAAGATGTGTGTCTACAGAATCTCCTTAATCAATAGTCTGTCTCTGTGATGTCGAGACAAGGCCAGGATTATTAGGAAAGCCCAGTGGAAGGAGCAGGACACCCCTCTGTGTCCCTGGCCAGAACAGACCCCATCTCTGGATTCCTGTTTAGAGTCGTTCATAACAAGTCGTTCATCGTTCAGCCTGTAAAGAGAAATTTTAACTGGAGTTTTATTTTATAGTGCCTTTCATGGGAACATCTCTAAGTAGTATTCCATATAGACGAGGGACTTATTGTATTTTAAACTTTTGGATCTCATCATTATACTTTCAGCTTTTATCATCCAACATAATTTTCACAGAGGATTCTATAGATGAATTTGCTTAGGATTGTATGGATCTTAACAGTGATTGTGTGTCATTTACAGCCACGAGAACTGATTTGGGAGAACGTGCTCCTGTACTCTGCAAGCACTTGAAATTTGCAATAGGAAACCTCAGTGAAATAAGACGACAAAAGATGTGAGATGGTCTCATTTTGTTTTTCCAGTTGTAAACTGTCCACATACAGTACAGTCCTATTCATTGAGAAAAATTCCCAGAGGCAGTTTGCAATTATATTAATTGTTTGGATACAGGTTCACAGCAACAGAAAACAGTATACACAGAGATGGCGTACTTTCAGTGTTCATAATGTTTGCCAAAGAAGAACAAAAATATTGAGATGGCTGTCATGCGTCACGGGAGGTAATTACTGGAGGTAATAGCAAGCATCTTTATCTTTATTATTATTTTTTTTTAGTTGATGCTCTTATTCTGTTTGTTTGCACACATTTACACAGCTAGGTTTTTTTAACTGGAATAGTTTGGGTGAAAGTGCATTCCACAAGAGTGCAACAGCAGTGACTCACCTGGGATTCGAACCCACACCTGTGAGGCCAGAGCCTTTCTTGCTGCCCACGCTGCTGTTGATTGTGCATCACTCAGATGGCACCAAGTGAATGTGTATTTACTGTGTCCCCGCAGCCCGAACCTCCCAAGAAGCCGTCCAGCTGGCGCAGGAAGCACGACGAGTTCATCGCCACCATCCGCGCGGCCAAGGGGCTGACCCAGACCCTGAAGGAGGGCGGGCCCCTCCCCCCGCCCCCGCCCCCGTCGTACGACCCAGGTGACGTGGCCCCCGCCTGCCGCTGCGCTGCCCGCGCGGGCTTCACAGGCGCGCTCGAGCAGCAGTCTCGAGCACCTGCATGAGACGGGAGGGTCGGGAGCAGCGGACGCCCAGCGGACGCCCAGCTAGCGCTGGTGGCTGAGCCACAGATGCTGTCGGAAGAATTAAACGGTGATGCCAGGGGCTGAGAAACCTTGTGTTCTCCCACGTCTTGTTCCAGATTATATCCAGTGTCCGTACTGCCAGCGGAGGTTCAGCGAGAGCGCTGCCGAGAGACACATCAACTTCTGCAAAGAGCAAGC
The DNA here is from genome assembly GCF_040954835.1 of Lepisosteus oculatus. Classification (NCBI taxonomy): domain Eukaryota; kingdom Metazoa; phylum Chordata; class Actinopteri; order Semionotiformes; family Lepisosteidae; genus Lepisosteus; species Lepisosteus oculatus. The sequence goes on along the minus strand of NC_090701.1, from coordinate 1,206,356 downwards.
GGCCCGAATTAGCAACAAAGACAGGCTTCCCGCCGATGCCAAGGGGAAACCGCCGGCACGGTCACAGGTTAGACGCTCGCTCGTCGGGTCTCTCATCCCAAAGTGTTTCAGGAGAGACCAGCAACACTGACGTCCCCGACCTGGGTGGCGTTTTTGCTTTAGCAGCCCCTCTCGGTAGCAGACCAGGGGGGGGAGTGAGAAACTGGGTCTCTGACTGAAATAAGAGAGTACTTTTAGCAGACAGAGTCCACGCTAGAGTTTAGGCAGAATGCTGGAGTAACACCCATACAGTACCATGGGGTCTTTAATGGCCAAGTAGATTAGACCTTCACCCTCTCGATATAGGGTGCACCTCCTATACCGCAGTGTCAGCACTCACGATTCTGGCTCAGAGGGAGGAGTGCCACCTACTGGTCCACCAAGACCATTTACAGAATCGAGAATCAGTCTTGGGTCTGCCAGCAAAGTACCGATCGGGTGCATAGGCTCTTATCTATTTATAAATGACAGTTTTTCTTCCATTCAGATAAGATTGTCATAGGTTGTACAAAGGCTGCCCTATGAAGCCAGGATCGGCTCTGTTTTCCCCATGACCCTGTATTGGGTAAAGCAGTTAGAAGATGGATGGATGTAGGAAGGCTTGCAAGTTTTGCGGTCATGCTTGCTGAAACATCCATGAATTGTGTATCTGCTTCTCGGGATGATAATTGTGGGGAATTTGCTATCCGTTTGATTTGTGCAAAGCACGTGCAAGGTCCTGTGAGCTGCGTCACTTGTTCTGATCCTCTCGCAACAGTACAAGCCCCCGGCAATAAAGAAGACGAGCTCTTCAGCCCCAGCCGCGCCCTCCTCCTCGCGCTTGCCTCAGCGGTCCTCGCCGGCGCAGGCAGCCGCAGGTGAGAGCCGCGTCCCAGTCGGAGCTCTGAATCGCCCCCAGGTCTGGCCCGCAGAGAGGCCCAGGGAGTGATTAGGAATCGGGGATTCTGAAACGGTGCGCGTGACAGACCGCTTTTTGTGAGGGCTGGGAGCCGCAGCTGCAAAGGGCCTGGCGCACATACAGTAGCTTCTTTTACAGGCTGCGAGTCCAGTAAGGGTGTGAGTGGGCTCAGCTGTGGCCTGTGGTGAAGTTATCTGTCTGGACGGCGCTCAGTCAGCAAGCAAAGTGTTGCTAGTGGGATTCTGAATATTTGACATTCATTCCACATCCATGACACATTCATTGGTGGAATGAAGCAGTAAAAATTAATGATGTCCTGAGCTTTATCCTGATAATAAATTGCTGAAATCACCGATTCATAGTCGCATCTTTTTTTGTTTCCGCTTGTCTCAGAGAAGGTCACAGCATCTGCTGGAGCAATAACCTGGCAGTAAAGGCCCCAGTGAGAACACAGCACTCTTCTTTATGGGATGTAGTTCTGTAAAACATTTACAGTAAATCAGTAGAAAAGCAGGGATCTTCCTTTCAGCTTCTGTGTAACATCATGTTCATATGAATTTGAGAGTTTTTTTAATATTGTCAATATTTCCGTTTTTTTTAATATTGTGGTTAAAATGTGTGTTTTTTTTTAAATGTGAGATAGGGTCCCATGTCGAGTGTTTTTCATTTGCCTGTGAACCTGCTGGGCAAAATCAGAATAGTGTTAAATTTGTGTCATTGTTTGAATTTAGATATTGCCAACTGTATTTGTATTGTGTACTGTACACAACAACAACAAAAAAACAGCTTTTCTGAACTCACTCTCTGATCTCCTGCTGAGGACTGTTGTTCTGCTCTAATGAAAAGGTTGAAGGTTGCTGACCCGGCTCCCTGTCTTTAATTAGGGCCGCCCTTGAGCAGAATCGCTTCATCTGGACCTGCCAAGACAAACGCTTCTGGCTTCTCTCCATCTCGCACCGTTTCTGCAGCGTTAACGTCCCCTCCGTCTGGGTGAGAGTTGAAAGCAAAAATAAAAATCCACAGAACGCTTTACGGAAAGCTCATTAGCCCCGTTAGTGTGCACCTGTAGCAGAGATAGAGCGACAGATGTTGATCGTGAAGCATTTGGCTTCTCTTTTAAGCAAGAAACAGGAATGAAAATGGGTTGATTGAATCTGGTGCGTGTTTCGAGGTTTGGGGCTTAGTTCACTTAAATTGTAAATTATTGAGTTTACTGCTTTTGGCTTAGTATTGTAGTGCCTGATGGCAAAACAGTGGGTCTGTTGAAATTGTTGTTATGTAAGAAGTGATGCACATAATTAAAAAAAAAAGGTAACTCCAAAACTACCACAGCCAAGCACATAGAAAGTTACAAAAGAGAGGAGGCATCAAGAGGCCAGGGTGCTGACTTCAACAGCATGGCTGGCAGCCTGCCCCACACCCCCACAGCTCTCTTCTGTAGGGCAGAGCCTCCTGTCCTGACTGGAGGATCTCATCCAGCTGTGCCTGAAGATGTGGTATCCGCCTTATGCTCTGTATAGCAAAAAAAAAAATCAGATTTTGTCAAATCTGTTTCTTTGTCGATAGAGCAACAGTGAAGTCGAGAACACCTACTTCACCGGGATCCCTGAAGAATACGTCTGGCGCTCCAGGAAACAAAAGAAAAGTCTACAATGCTGATAGCTATGCTACCAGGTATCGTAACCACACACATCGGGGTCTGTAGGGTCTTCATACAGTGCATGTGATAACAAGCATGAGCTATGTGCACAGGGCAGCTTGTCTTGGAAAGGTGTTGTAGCAAGGCAGGTGTTCAGTAGAAAAGAGCACTCAAGGCATTTCTGTCTGCTAAAAAGAGAGAAACTGAGGGTGTGTCGCCAGGCTTTTTCTGGGAGTCTGCAGACATTTTCCATCTATTCCTGTCTGTGAGCTGTTTTGAGTGTATGTTTGTATTGGACATTTCATTGGAAAGTTGCACAACAGGGTCATAGTATATATTATATACAATTGTTTTTAACTAAGCTGTTGAAAATAAGCCAGTAATCAATTGACAATTGGAGGAAAAAATGTGCAACTGTCATTTGTTGGCAGTAGTAAGAAGGAAGTGTTTTGTTAGTATGTGTTCCAAACTACCAACACAGGTATTTAATTAGTGTTTGTGCTCAAACCAGCCCCTCAGGTTTCCTTGAAAAGCACATGAAGTCTGCTCTGCAGAATCGGGTGTTCCTTCTGAACGCTGTCTTACACCCCCTAGTGGCGCATTGAGGCAGTGCGTGGAGCTGCAGACCTCAAGATGACCTCTCCTTCTCTTTGCCTGGTTTGAAACGTTGCATTCCCTGTTGTCTGCTGCAGGAATAATGCCAAAAGCGGATGCGAAGTCGATTCTTCACCGCCAGCGAACGGAAGCAGGAATAAGGTGAATTCCGCTGGCCAGCAAACCAAGTTCTGTCATGAATGTGGAACCAAGTACCCTGTGGAATGGGCCAAGTTCTGCTGTGAGTGTGGAGTGAGGAGGATGTGTATATAATTACAGGCTTGTTAATGGTTGGACTGCATGAACACTAAATTTAAGAAGTTTTTTGTGTGAGACTTTGACTGTAAGGTGTGACTACATGCGACCATCGCTTTGCTCAGTTGCTTCCCTGTTACAGGCACAGTGCCATAATCAACGCACAGTGTGTTCTCCTGCCTCTTGCTCCATGCCCACAGGCTGGTCATTAACCAAGGTGTATCGCAACAGAACCTGCCCTGCACTGGCTGTGAGCTGCGGGCGATGGGCTCGGCTTCACTCTTCAAATATTGCTGAAGGAAATAGGTTTCACACAGCTGTTTCATTTTGGCGGGGAAGATGTGTAAATATGCACACAAGTGGACAAATCTGACTTGGAATGACAGTTAAAGTGTAGGGGGGCCGGGCCTGCAAACGTTGAACACTCCTGTCAGACTGTCATGGAGTTCCAATGGAAAATCATGAGTGTGATTTTAAAAAATGCATTTAATTGAATTTAAATTTAAGTCACAGTTCTAAAGATGTACTTAAGTTGATCTTCAAGTTCTTTTTCAGACAGCTATGTAAAATAAAAACAGTTATTGCAGGGCTGTGCTATTCTGACACATTTACCATTTATTTAATAGCTTTTATTTACTACTTGTTTATATGTCCTGTTTTTTTAACTCCATGAAAATTCCATGAGCTCTATTTTTTTTTTGTTAATAGAGGAAGGGAGCAATTATTAACTCATTAGCCAGATTTTAAGATATATTTTTGTAACTTATTATTTGAGGTTCATTGAAAGTAGAGACCTGACAGTCTTTTCTTTTTCTTGACCCTAATAGTGCACACTGCTCAACAGTAAGTACGCAACAAGTAGTTTACTCATGCATAGTACAAGTCAAATATTTTTCTTGTCTGAGTCTGTTATTGGTTGATTGGGTTTGGCAATGGATGGTCTTGGGAAAACCCCAAGAAACAGGACTACAGTGGTTTTACCCTTGTAGAAAAGTCCCAGTGCTAAATGTGTATAAAGTACATACATGTATTCTGTAGGAAATAGCTGCTTTATTTCCAGAAGCTTGCCATGTCCAGGTGATCTGTCATTTCCTGCTTTAATGATGATAATGTGAGTCTGTGTGACTGAAAATCTAAATAATGTGTATCACATGTTCTTTACATTTAAATAAGGAAATAAACAAGTATGGAAGCAGAGTTATTGTTGTAGCTGTATTGTCTCAGAAAGTTTATCCTGTCATTTTATAAACAGCTATGTGTTTAGTTTTTATGCTTTTTCTGTTTTTGCTTTAGGGTGTACCAAGATCCCCGTAAACAGGAGGCTTCAGGCTGCTAACTTAAATTACCTAGGTTTGAAACACAGAGCCTATAATGTAAGCCATGGAAGTTATAACTATAGTTTGAAGAAGTTCAAACAGGGAGCTTCATCAGCATGCATAGGCTGCAAAGGAACAGGTAAAGGTTTATTCCAACCTGAAGAAGGTTACACAGCCAAAACATTGTCTCTTTTCTTTTACTTTCAGCAGGAATAAACCTTTACCTGGTCCTTCGCATATACAACTATAGTTAGTGCTGGTTAATCGCCCATGCTCTGGTCTGAATAAAGCCAGACCAATGCAAACTTTAGCTCTGATGGCCTGCAGACTGACAGAGTGGCCCACACATTACCTACATTATTTCCTTGTACTGGAGAGCCCAGAACTGGTAAATTTAATATTTCTTAATTTATAAAAATACTTTAACTCCAACACATCTGATGGCCTAATACACAAACACATGTACTGTACTTTAACAAAAGTTCCATGTACCTTTATTTTTCAGCTAAACATAATAATACTTTAAAACCCTGCCAGACTAAACAAGATACTGTAAGAACCCTGGTGGCAATCTTACCCTTCCCCCATCCCTGTCCAGGACAGGACAGCCCTCCTGAGCCTCAGAGTGACCCGAAAAACCAACCCCTTCTTTTACCCACCTGGCTTGTACAAAAAGGCATTACACCATGTGAAAGAAATTAGCCCTGCTAGTACTGACCTTAGTGCACAATTACAAATGTAGAAAGGGTCTTTTGCTGTCATCTTAGCGTTCACCTTTGTTCACCCCACACCTGGACAGTGCGTGCCCGGCTCTGTCAGGGTCTGTGGGAGTCGAGGCTTGCACTGAGGTTTCATGTCCTCCAGGACTCCCAGCCTCCAGGCACACAACAGAGAAATCCCCCTCCTTCTCCTTTCAGTGTGAAGCTTGTGGTGACAATGAGGTGTGTGACCGTGTGCGGGCACACCTGCGTGTGTGCTCGCCCTGAAGCAGCCGTCAGCGCTGGGACTGATGGGCGGAGCTGGTCCCTGTGTTCCTGCAGGCTGCCCGCTCCCCTCCTGCTCGCACAGACGATGAGCGTTCTTTCAGCACGGCTTTAAAAAGGAGGTCATGTGAATACTGCATAATGCTGACAATACAGATGGCACATGTTACACGAAAAAATTGTAGTCTGCAATTAAACAAAAAATACTCTCTTAGCTTCTGCGCTTTAGGGTGTACTGCTGTGATATTTGAAAGGAGGGAAGCAGGAAGAAGTACTAGTAGGTTAGGAGTCTTCAAAGCAGCTGTAGTTGATGTAAGTGGAACAGCATGGATGTCATTCACTGTTGCTGTGCGTGCGTCCAGCCCTCACCTTGCCCGACACAAATTGTTACTTCTCTCATTGAGTAATCCTACACAGCAATTCTTCCAATAATACGAAGGCAAGTGCCTCAGACAACACATGCTGATGGACGTGTTGTTTGACTGCAAAAACACACCTTTTTGACCCCCTTGTCAGGCTGTGATCTGTCAATGGAGAAATAAAATCTACTGTCATATTGTAGATTTACTTTCTCACAACCAGCTCATCTTTGCCCGTAATGAGGAGTTAATATCATGACAATAACCAGGAAGAACATGTTTGCACTTCTTACTGTTTGTCTCTTTTACTGGTCTTGTTCGCTCATGTGTTGGTACATACTGAACAGGGTGGTTATAAAGTTTAGGGAACTTGACACTCCTGTAATAAAGATTCCTGTGACCATCTGATATCTCCTTGTGGATTTTGTCCCTTTGTCATCCATAAATCTTTGATCCTTGATGTGGAAATTGTAAGGAATTATGGCGAAGTTCTTCTGTGAAGTGGCTGCAAGATTTTGTCATCACACCATAGTGGACATTACAATGGACACCTTTACCCCAGAACCCTTATTTTGAAATAACCAAAACATATGTAGGACAAATCACTTTCAGAAACAGCAGGTGGTATAAATGTAGCAGTCAGCAGAATTAAGATAGCATTTACTTGTTCTATGGGCTGTTATCATATTTTCAGGTCATTTTCTAATGGCTTGTTCTTGCGGTTTATGTAGATTATGATGGTCAGTTATATTGTCTTTTGCATAAAACACGAAAAAGTGCTTTGGACTGGAGGTGCCAAAATGGACTGAACAGCTGATGTAATCATTTCATTTTATTATCACTATAAGTATACTGTAAATATTCATCAAAGAAAATACATTGGAACTCAAGTGTTAAAGGAGAACGTTCTAACAGTGAATAAATTAGGCAAACAGCTCAATACTGCTCTCTTTTCAAATATATTGGAAGTATTGAGGCTTTTTACAATTTTGGCTAACCAATTGAGGTAAAAGTTACATTTTCTAATATCTGTCATCTATCTTGTGTTCTGTGTGTTATTTTATTTTGATTTATCCAACCCAACTAATACATTTCAACAGGAAGCTTTTCGAGGCCTCATAAATACGTACTGTGATGCATAATGTAATGCACATTAATGTTGTAATTGGGCTATATCTAAATCTGATGCAATCCATTAGCAATAATACGCTGGACAAAATGCCTTTGCCACTCCCTTGTGCTCAACTTCATTTACAGATGCCAGCTCTAGCAATTATACAGTCTAATAAAATGTAAGAAAAACAGAAAATTATTGAGGAAACATGATAAGACACTAAAAGAAGCTACTGTACATGCTTTGTATAATGCTTTGCATAATAGATTTTTTTGGAGTTTACTTTCACTTTCCATTGTCATCTTTCATTCGTCCTCATGTTTTCTTACTAGTGTATTCCCAGATTTCAGCTCGGGAACACCCACACAAGTCCTTGAGAACAGGGCTACATTTATGAGCCTGACTACAGGGCAATTTTTTCCATCTATGGAATGCGTCTCTGCCACTATGCTAATCAATGCCAAACGAAGGAGCATTCCAGTCCCTCACTAGGGTTTGCTGTTAGTGTGCGCACACTGGCAACTGAGGCACAGCTCATGTGCATTACTGTCTGCATTTAAATCACAGAACAGGAGTTTCCAGCATTACCAATCGCTTGTGCTGGCTCAAGCTGTGTTTTGCAGCAAGAAACTGTGATGAAGATATCTCTCTGAATTCAAGGTGAGATTGTGAGTCTGCAAATCAGTGTTTCTTACTTCATATACTGTAGCTAAACCAAGAATACTTGAATAAAAAAAAAGGCTGGACCAGGAAGCATTTCCAATTGTGCAGTATTCTCATTCTAATCTGGTATAACCTGTGAAACTTTTTGGTTAGCTAACCAGGGCCTGACAGTATTTTACCAGTTGTACTTGAAGAACTTAGATGTTGTTCAAGCTGATAAAACCTTTACAACAGTCACTCAACACAGGCAATGCGCATTGACTAAAAAATTGCTAATGCATCATCCATCTGTAAAAAGGGCAATTAAAATTGAACTAGAGATTAATTTACAATCGGTAGGATTGTACAGGATAGTCAACATTTAGCCATCAAAATCACTAAATACAACTATAGAGTTAAGTTAGAGTCATGTTATCACGGCTGCAACACATGGAACATGTGGAGTGGTATACACACCATTACAGACCACAAAATGCAACCCAACTATGTTGCACAACAGTCTGCCTCTCTTCCTGATGAGCTAAATTCATTCTCTGCTCGGTTTGAGGTCAGTAACAGATCCAGCCAGGAAGATTCCAGAAATCCAAGACGGAAACCTACTGATCATATCCAGAGCGGATGTGTGTAAAGTTGTTAAAAAGACCCAGCCACACAAGGCTCCTGGCCTTGATGCTATCCCTGGCTGTGCTCTGAAGGCATGTGCAGACCAGCTGGCAGATGTCTTGGACATATTCAATCTTTCTCTAGCTCAGTCTATAGTTCCTTCCTACTTTACGAAAACCACCATTGTCCCTGTTCCTAAGAAACCCGGAGCCAGCTGCCTGATTGACTACCGCCCTGTTGCACTCACATCAGTTATCATGAAGTGCTTTGAGTGGTTGGTCAAAGCATACATCACCTCCTCACTGCCTGACACCCTAGACCCACTGCAATTTGCGTATCGCCAGAACAGGTTAACAGAGGATGTTATTGCCTCTGCCCTCCATACTGCCCTCTCACACCTGGATCAGAAAGGAACATATGTGAGAATGCTGTTTGTTGATTTCAGCTCAGCATTCAAAACCATAGAGCCCTCAAAGGTTGTCATCAAGCTCCAGGACCTGGGACTGAACACTTCACTTTGTAATTGGATCCTGGACTTCTTGATGGGACGTCTGCAGGTGGTGAGGGTGGGCAACAACATATCCTCTACCCTGAATCCAAGCACTGGAGCCCCCCAAGGCTGTGTGCCCCCAAGGCTCCATCATTAAGTTTGCAGACATTCATCGGCCTGATCACAGATGGTGAAGAGTCTGCGTACAGGGAGGAGGTTGAAACCCTGGCAGCATGGTGCCAGGAGAACAACCTCTCTCTGAACATCAGTAAGACTAAGGAGATGACTGTGGACTATAGAAAACACCAGGGAGGAGATCACACACCTATCTACATCAATGGGACTGCAGTGGAGAGGGTCAGCAGTTTTAAGTTCCTGGGAGTTAACATCTCAGAGGACTTAACCTGGACCCACCACACCAACACCGTGGTAAAAATAGCACGGCAGCGCCTATTCTTTCTCCGCAGGCTAAAGAAGTTTGGCATACCGTCACATATCCAGGACAGCTTCTACAGGTGCACTATTGAGAGCATCCTGACTGGCTGCATCACTGCCTGGTATGGGAGCTGCTCCGCCCGGGATCACAAAGTACTGCAGAGGGTGGTGAAGTCAGCGCAGCTCATTACCGGCTGTGAGCTACCAAACATCCAGGATATCTACTCAGCTAGATGTCTGAAGAAGGCCAGGTCCATTCTCAAGGACCCCAGTCATCCCAGTCACAAACTGTTTTCTCTCCTACTGTCCGGTAAAAGGTACCGAAGCATTCGGTCCAAGTCCAACAGACTACGGAACAGCTTCTACAGCACCTCCAGGCAATAAGACTGCTAAATTGGACATAATGTATTGCATACACCCTGGACACATACTGTAGCGGTTCTATTTCTATTCAGTTTTGTCTGAGTTTATCTTATTCAATTTCTATTGCACTATTATGTATGTATTACTATGTCACCTTATTTTGTAACTTTAATTTTGTGATTTTGAATGGCTGCATCTGTAAAGTGATGGGACTTATTGCCGGTTTACTAATTTTCACCTTACAAATAGTTTTCACGGAATGAATTATGTTTGTAAAATGCTACAAAAAAGTTACTGCTGCTCTAAAAGTGACAGTCTTAATCATTTCGGTCTTTGAAGACAACGACAGTACCTGATTAAAGTGTTCACAATCCTCAAAGGCACTGACAAACCACAGGCCTTCTTCAGGATATAGACCACTGGACATTAAAAATGCAAACATGACAGACTTTTTCACACAAAAAGTTGTTCTGACTGGAATAGGATATTCAGCCCATCAGCCCTGGGTAAATAGCAGAAAGAATCACTACCGGCCCAGCAGCTGGAGATGGAGTGCAACAGTGCAACACTGATCGTAGCCACCAGAGGGAGACAGAACGCTACTGCAACATCCACACCCTTTTCATTTACTGAGGCAGGATACTGGGCACACTGCTCTGGCTATGCCTGTCCATACTGCTCCCAAGGCCAGCTAGAATGTAGTGGCCTTGCCATGCCACTGGTCTCAATGTGGGCTGAAGTACAGTCCTCAACAATTCAGAAACTCACCAGCACTTCACAAAGTTACAGTTTTGTACCTAACACAGCAGTTCATCTGTTCCCAACAGCTGCGTGTTTTTTGGCGGATACATACATTCATTTTGTAAAAACAGCTGAATGCTCAAACTGAAAAGGGCAAGATAACATCCACTGAAGAGACAATAATGCAGCTCTGTCAGATATGATGTAACCAGTAGAAATGTTATGATAAGCTCAGTTATTTTAAGCACACGGATATTGAAAGTTCAGGATTTACAGGAACTGTGAATAACATCCTCCGTAAGCGTTTCTCAGAAATAAAAGAAAGAAGTTTACTTCATGCTCTAGTAATACCTTTTAATCTTTAATTTTGCATTTGCACTGGAGAGCAACACAAAGAATAAGCAACATCATATGGAAATCATGCAAGTTCATTTGAAATCGCAGTCAAAACATTATCCATGTAACACATTTTAAAACACCTATGTATTGTTTAAATGTTACATAAAGCCTTGCTGTTTTTAGATACACTTTTTACTATAGTGGGATCTCACTACTCAAGAAGTCTAAGCATACTTAACTCCTAAAGGAGAATGTATTTCTAAAGAAGCCCCACAGTTACAATATACTGTAGTATTGTATGCCTCCTACTGCACTACATTAACTTTTCATATATAGCAGGCAAGGGAAATATTAGCCTCAGTTTCTTCTTTGTGAAGCTGCATACTGGAGCCAGTAAATGAAAAATATCTTAAAAACATTATGCTGCATAATTAAACAGCCAGAGCAGTGAAGGAAGAAAGCCAGACAAGAAATGCAGATTGTAAAGAAGTCTCATTGCATCTTCCAAGTGTGAGGAAATGCTGAAGGTGCCATAGCTACGTTTTCTTCAAGGGGAAACAAAAACTTGTCCTCAGGGAGTAATCAGGGCCTTAGCTTTTCTCCACACTATCGCACCATGTCCTCATGCGACCCCTGTTCCTGCCTGGTTACACAAGCAGCAGCTACAGTGTACTGATGCCCAGACGTCTTCAGGGTCGAGCAAAACCCAAAAGGTGCTGAGGGTGTTAACTGAGTCTAGGATCATGGGATCGAAATCCAGGTCAGGTCAGAAATTCAAGATTCAACCCTTATAAGCCACATCAGACCAGTTCTGCAAAACTATTGTTGAAGTTGATGTCTAAGAGCCATGATCAGCTGTTTATTTCTGAATTGGTTACACCTGATACAGTATTACTGGTCCTGCTCCTTGCTGGAGGGGAGTTTCCTTTAAGTTAGGTCTGTCTGTTGGCCTCAGAGAACAGTCTATTCTTTAGGTGAATTCTTCAAACACAGATCGTATGGTGCATAAAGCACTCTGTACTTTATAAGACATTATGAATTATTCCACTATTTACTTTTAAAGCTAATTTAACAATTTCCTGATTTCTTTTGAAATTTTCAGAGTTCATGTTAGACCTAACAATGTTATTGCATTATGAGTCTTTTGGCCAAATCCTATGCAGATCATGGGGTTTACTGATGATATTCTTTAAATCATGTCACTATATATAACTTTAATAATATACAGTATGTGAACCGAATACCCAATACATAAATAATGACTAACAATGTTACAATGGGAACCAAAATTTTAAGCAACTTCAATATGTATTGAATTCAATATACTGTATATTGAATTTTAAATATTTAATTATGAAGCTTCCAAAAAATATTACAAACATATATTTTAAACAATTGATGATTTCACTGCTAAATCTTTTATCACTCAACATCTCACTCGGTTTAAGCAACAGTAAGCAGCAAAACCTTATCATGAAAATCTCGATCACCATGTTTTTACGAGCCACATGCTCCCTTTTTATTTACGATTGTTTAACATTACAAAAAAGGTAAATGGCGAAAAAATATGTTTTTCCTTGGCACTGTGATGTATAGGTAGTAGTAGTCATAAGCAGACTCAATAGGATGGGTAAAAAATAGAACACTTCATGATCGTCATTGTGCTGCCAACATTCAACACGTACCGCACATGAACCTCGGTCCACACTCCCCTTGGCACTGAAGGACTATACAAAGGTAATAATTAAGGATCAGGAACTGTGTCCTTAACACTCAAGCAAAAAGTCGCTGGAAAGGAAAAATCACTCAACACTTTGCGGTTGTGGCAGTATTTTCGAAGGGACTCCTCTCGTCAGGCCTCCTGTAACAGTTCCCATCTGTGTGTGTCTCTGGAGTGTGTGTCCGGGACTTCACCTTGCCGGCGGGATTTAGGAAGAGCTGCAGCAGAGCTGCCCCTCAGCGGCAGGAAAGAGCGCCCCTGCAGCAAGAGGCACTCTCTGTCTCAGTCCTGGCTCTCTTGCTGCCCGGCCAGCACTCAGGCAAACGTTTTCCCAACAGCTGTCCCAGCTCCCTGTGGCCCATCCTGCTGGGGCACACTGCATTTTCCCCAAAGTCCCTGTCTTCAGCACCCATCCAGGTGAGGCAGAGAAAAACATCTGCCCAACAGCTGGAAGACGACTAGATGAATGCGAGTCTCAGCTTCTTTTGTCTGCTGCTTTCTTCAGATTTAGGAGTCCAAACAATACCGTTTGCTCTGTCCACCGAAAAACTATTCACGTACCCTTTTTTCCCCATTACGATCCTACTATATGCGAGAGAGACAACTTGGCGAGGTTTCGGCGAAACAGATAGCCTGCGTCTTCCAGCTGCACTGAGACCTTCAAACAGGCGTGACCAGCCTCAGTACTGCAACTGCTTGATAGAGTTTATAACAGAAATTCGGGAGGAAGGTTAGATCTTAATTTCTCACAATTCCTCTCACCTATGTATGTATGTTTCGCAGCCGGGATGTCCCATAGTGTGTTTCTCTCATACCCCTCCCGCCATCTTGTCTACACCCTGGCTCAGTCCTCACAATACAGGGGGGTCTGGTCAATTCTCTCCGCCAGGTGAGCTATGCCAAGTACACTCTGCACATCTCATCTCTCTCTCGCATTTATTAGGATCTAAACAAATTACTCAATATACTGTGCAGTCAATGAGTTAGTGCTCATAAGGCTGATGTCTAGAAATATACATTTATCAGAATATCCAAACGTTTTTCAAACAGTCTATAAAGTACACTAGATTCCAACAATACAGCTACATGATACATCTTATACAATAGGTGCACATGGAGTGCACAGTGTAATACAAAATTCCAGTAGTACTGCAATGTCTTTTAAAGCTCATCTGGTTACTGTTTTACAATTGAAAGTAGATAATAAATGACAACAGAGAACACATTCTAATAGCAGGATTCCTTGCCCACATTTTAAGGTGCCATCATAAAACTTCACAGAATAGAATGCAGAAACATCAGTGTTAAAAGCTTTGATTTATTTGCAAGACCCTAAGGCTGATTATGGTTTCTTATAGCTGCCATTACCAGGGACAAAGGTTAAACTTTCATCTCACAGCAACTAAGTCGAGGTCTGCTGCACAAGGCTCTTCCTCGAGTGTTGGGTTTGTCTGAGGGCCATTTAAGACATTCACACACTGTCAACAGTCAGCACTCCTCAGCTTGCTTGACTTGTCACACCTCACCTGCAAAGCCGTATTAATCAAAACCCAATACAAAGTGAGCAAGTTATAACAGAATGTGAAAAGTTCTTATTACAGACTGTGTCAGCTAATGCAGGTTTAAGTTATACCAAATCAATATGAAATTTAATACCTGACATTGAGCAGTGTTTAGGAATTTCACTAGAAGCCATATATCACATTGCAAACTGTCATGACAGTTATGCTTTTTTGAATTAGCGATAAACTGCTGTGTATCCCTGCAAATTATTTTCAATCTGAAGTGCAGCTTTGTACAGTATAAATAGGAGGCAAATTATTTTAGCTTATAAATTTCTTCTGTTGCAAAAGTTAGATAAGTTACGCAGCAAAGCAATACACTAGTGAATATATTGTTAAACATATTTCCATTCACACATTACCCTCTGACAACTGGAGGATCCATACTGTCTTCCAAGCACCACCAGTAACCTGATTCTCTTCTTCTGAAAACATCCTCTGGCAGGGCTTATCCACCCAATTTATTACGCCTTAGAATAACATCCTTCTGCTTGCTTGAACTCACTTGACTCCATTCAAACTCCCAAGAGAAAGGATATGTATATGTTAAGTGCTTAAGCAAGCTTACACATTAGTTAAGTGGATTATTGTTCTCAGTGATCCCTGTACCTGGGTGTTCCACGCTTAGGTGCCATCTACTGAGCTATACTTCACATATATCCGCGTGTAACAGTTCTGTATATTACCAAGAAGTCTCCTTATTTTGCAAAGCCTTTTCTCTCGCCGGTGTGGTCTCTTCAGTTTTTCAGCTCCATGCTGAACTCCTGTATGATCCTGTAGCAGACAAACACTGGTTAGAAACTGACCCTCTGTAAAGTCACCCACACGCCGGCCAAGGCGCCCTGGCTGTTCAGAAGGTCTCGGCGGCATCCCAGAGGGGACCTGCAGCTTGGCTGCATCTTGATCAGAGATCTTCTCACTGGACATACTCTCTGTGCGGTTAAGGGGTTGTTTAAAGGTCTTCTGCACATTTCATTTCAGATATTTCAAGGCATGTAAAATGTGTGTTTGCACCCACAGTAGAATGTGCACAAGACGTGGTGTGAGGACATGGCTCTGGAGCTACATAGACTTTAGCAGCACCGTAGACACAGAAACCTGCTCTTAGTCCGTTCTCATGCAAACTCGAATGTGCTTGTAACGATATCATTATCAAAGAGTATTTTTCAACTTAATCTGTGGGTTTGCTGGAGAGGGAGGGCTGCAGCCCAGCTCTGTTACTGGTGTGTTTACTTCTCACCTTTCTTCTGTGACAGGAGCATCCGAGAGACTGTTCCACAATTTGCACAAGATGTATCGATTTCACTTTGACGTCTCTCAGTTTATTTTTAATGTTCATAGAACAAATCATTTGAAAAATTGATCCTATTTCCTGAAAAATAAAAACATAACTGCAAATTTACTTTCATAAAACATCTCCTCATCCTGGTTCCTGTTTTTATTAAAAAATGTTTGAAAGCCTTAGTTGTTCCTAACTTACTTGTTACTTGGCAACACAGGATTTTTCTTAGATGTCACACACTACATCTGGCAGGCCTACTTTGGTCAGTCATATTTCCAAAACATACCAGCTCAACGCACTAAAGCGTGTATGGATATTTTTATTTCTTAATTCTTGTAAATCTCTTTGGAAGAGTAACAGTTGTTCACTCCAGAGACACTCCAAACGTCCAGTTCTAAGAATACATTTTTGACTTTCTATAGTTTTCTCAGAACGATATTCATAACCACTTTCCTTTCACAGCCATCTTTACGGGAACATGTGAATCATAGTACTTCACTGCCAGCTCTGAGACTTTGGATATAAAGGGTAGATGGCAGTACAGAGCAGGTCTTTTCTTGAGCAGCCAGTGGAAAGTGGAATAATCATGCTGTTCTAGTTAACAATCTGGAATGCAGTTATGATTTTGTAATGGATGTTTCAGTTTTTAAACTTATCTAAGTTTTACGTATAATACAATTCACATTCCGATTTAGACGAACTGTATCTCTTGTCTCAGTAGGATCTGCGTTATCATATTAACAGCACAGTTTACCTAACCATAACATAAACTCCTTAGCAGAGACTTAAACAAGCAACTGCAATGTTCTGGCAGTAGTGTATTCGCACTCCAATAAGCTTCCATTTTTTGGTTTAAATGTGTACATCTGAACAAAAACAAATTGTTACTGTATACATTTTATAAGAACATGTTTTTAAACTGAATTACTGCATAATTAAGGGTTTATTAACCCACTACAATAATGAACATTGAGGGCTAATTCTTATGTAGCATATGTACAGACAGGCTCCTTAGATTTCTGAAAATAAAACAGTGTTCCTTGGTCCTTAAAACCAAGTTTTTTTTTTAAGCAATAAAGGAGAATAGTTGTGAAATGAATTTCCTTGCTGGAGCACTCTGTGCCTGACCAAACGAGGAATGTGGAGCATGTCTGAAAAAAAAAGGTGCAGGTATTTTTAAAATGCACACAGCCCTTCAGGAAAGGGTTAAAACAAATATTTTCCTTACGTTATCTTCTTCACATGAATATGTGTGATTATCCTCGCAGTTTGTGTCCTCTGTGAGCTTTGAAAGACTTCTGTTCTATTAAAACAAAAAGAAGTGTTCCATTTACTTAGATTTATGCAAAGATCATCACTGTGAAATGAATCACAGCCCAGTTGGAATCCTTGCTCTGCAGTATGAGATCTACATGCTGGCCTAGAGTGTTCCTTCACCCTGCCATCAATCCTGCTTGTCAGAGAGACCGGAGTCCCTCCACACACACCTACTGTGACTCATTGAGGAAGTAAGCAGCACCAGGAAATTCCAGTCACCCTTTTTTTTTGGTTTTCTTTCATTCTGCATTAGAAGTGGATTATTTTTGGAAAGAAGAAGTAAGCTGATTTTAATTACAAGGACCACAAGAGGCAAAAGCCAAATATATAGTCTTTGTAATCCTGCATTTTATATGCCAGACTATAATGTCAAACATTAAGCTCATCGTGAGTGTAAAAGATTATCTAGTGTTTTTTATATAAAACAAACAAATGTAGCGCACTCCAGGTTTAATTTGTTTTGAAGAACAGGTGTGTTTTCCATATTTTGAAAGACATCGATGTGTCAGTCCACCCTGATGCAGGTCTCTGTCAAGATGTAGTAAGAAGTAATCCCGTTTTTACTCCACACAGAATTAACCAACGGGCACAACGACACGAGGGCCACACACACAGAGGACGGTTCTCACATGCTCCATACTTACAAGGTCGTCTATTAAGGGGCTAATAATGTTCTTGAAATCTTCAGTAATGGAATTCATGGCCTTTCGGTTTTCACAGGAAAATGCAAAAGACAACGGTATCAATGCCAGGATATAAATACTGAAGATATACCTATAGAGAACTGAAAAACAAAACATTATTAGCAACATGCAATGAGCACAATATCAGCAAATGCTCTGTTCCATTTCTTCAAAGCTCCATCATCCTTCATACTGATTTCATGAAAAGTAAAACATGACATGGAAACTGATTTATTTTGTCCATTTGCACTACAAAAGAAAAAAAAACATTATAAATTAAGTGAATTTCTGCAGCAAAATCAGATTTTAAAATCATGCCAATCATGTTTTATTTTTACAAATTTGAGTGCACCTGACTTCAGAACCCCTTGCCTTCTGTCAATAACCAGACCTTAATGCCACATCTTCCAGGTTTTGTAGAATCCTCAGTTCCAGAGGAACATCAGCTCACACAATGACTACGTCATGAACACCATTCCTCATTTGGGGACATCCTAAATGCCACTGGACTCACACGGTTAAAAGCTTTTGCTTAAGAAAAAACAGGTTCTCGGTTATTTTCGCGTACTGTATGTAAACAAACCTCAGATTTCGTTCTCGTTGAGTGCTTTTGATACTTGATACCCTTGGCCTTGCCCTTACTGCGTGTGCTCACAACTACACGTTATTCTCCTCAATTAATTTCTTTGTGCCATTTCTGCCAGATTTAATTCGCTGATCACTGATGTTTTTTTTAAAACCCTAGCTGCAGGAGCTGCGACAGTTCGAACAGTACAACACTTAAACATCAGTATGTAAAAGCACAAATGAATGCAGAAATGCAGGACTGAATACAGTATATCCTCAACAGCTACTGTGTTTCTGGAATACTGTACCTCCCATCCACTCTAGAATGGGCTGCAATGATCGGAGCAGCACCAGAAGCGGAAGCTAATATTTGTTTCCTCTTTAAAATATTACCATTAAAAAAAAAAACGAGTCACGCAAAGAATAAGTGAAGGCAGTAACTAGAGAAGAAATAATATTTTCCGCATAAAAACGAAGTAGCCTGGATTAAATACCAAACCCGAGAGTCAGCGCCGGACAGTACTGTACAATACACGTTGAGAAAGCTCCCACTGCTCGTTTTAATTGAAAATGAAATGAATCCCTGAACATCGTAAATTACCTAGAATTATTAAAATTGCTTATCACGTGACTGGTTCTAGGGTTTTTTAAAATGTAGGTTTCTGACGCAATATAAAAATATTTTCAATTATGACATATTTTAAAATACTACACAATTATGCATCGTTGTGTATGTTATTTCCAGAGCTGAATACCTGGTAATAGCCTACTTTTAATGTTTTTTTTTCTTGTTAGTTTCGAACTACTGTGATTTTTCTAATAAACGTTTATTACTTTTATTACTTATAATTTAAAGGTTAGACACTCAGCACACGCACTACAAATACTCATAATTACTTACAAACACCTCTTGCCCTTAAAGCATTAATGATCTACAATACCTTCAGAAATAAACCCACTTTAAATCCAGGTGACTGGTTCTGTGGAATTGGTTTTGCACATTGGAAATGTAAATCTGCAGGTTAAATCAATATTACAAAAACACACAGAGAGAATTGCTGTGAAGAAAATATACTACAATTGTCCCTTAAGAACCTTTCCATAATTATTTCACAATGCGCTGAACTGTAAAAAAACAGCTCCATAGAAACGTCATCATTAATTTAAACATATAATCTCTGCGAAAAAAAAACGGATTACAAAGTGTCTTTTCATTCCCGTTCATAATGAAACTTAATGGAAATTCCCGTAAAATCCTAGTTTCCTTCTCTTTTAAAAGGAAGTCCGTAAAAAAACATATAGCCCTGGAATTCCCCTGTGTTGTGTATATATACCCTCCAAAGCAGCCGCTCCAGTCTCCTTACAATCTGTGTCGCGGAAAGGCGGACCCAGCGAAAGGCACTGGGACTCTTCAGAAGGATGCATGAGAAACGAAATTCGCTATCAAATGCTGGTAGGTTTTTCCCACTGCGGTGAATTACTTTCGTCTTCACTCACATAAAGGAATTCCTCTGTATACAAACGGGTTGTTAGCTAACGTAAAAATAACACGGTCTTGTGTTAGATAAACTGTGCGTCACGCAACTGTCGCGCCTGGAGGACTGAAGTAAAATCCAATCTCTTTTAAGATTATTCACTTGTTCCACGCACTTACCATATGTCATTTTATGCTCATGTTAGCTAATGGACGGGACCAGGAACTCCCACTCATGTTTAGAAGTTGAACGTCAGATTCGCATTTCAGTTTCATACATTGCAATCTCGATTCTCATGAAGTAGCAAACTCCATGCGTTCCACGCTGCCGAGTCTCGCAGTGAAAATCTTGTGCTCTTATGCGTTGTGTCCGGTGCACTTTTCTCTGCGCTCCAGCAGGGATAGATCTACATCAAGGAACTTCCGTCATTGCTATCCCATTACTTTCGCTTTCACGTCTGAGTGCTTGCTCTCACTGAGTTCTTGCCCTGTCACATTCTGTAAACAGTTAACAGTACTGCACACTGTATGTGCAGCGTGCAGCACCGGCTGCACCACATTCAACTGACTTGTTAATATATAGCTCGGGTGGGGAGCTGCGTCAGCATGCGTAGTCTGCAAAGGATCGAAGAATAGGTTTATTCTATGCTGAAAAGAGAAGAAAGAAAACACAACGTTTCGGCCGTAGAGCCTTCTCACACCAGCTTAGACCCGAAGAAGGCTCCAAGGCCGAAACGTTGTGTTTTGTGTGAATATATATAAACCTTCAACAGTAATGATCAACATTCGCAATTTCCAAATATTTAAGTATCTGCAGCTATGAGGTGGAATATTAAAAAAATGGTAGCAGCCCATACAGTACGTGCATCCCTTCAAACATACACTTAAAAGTGTTAAAGACAGTTGTGGCTTTAAATCTTTTAATCATGATATACTCCATGCAGGACAGCATATTTGTATTTTAAATAATGAGGCATCTTCAAAAAATGTGTTCCAGCAACACAGAGTTGTGTAATATATTGCATGACTTGGGTGGCCAAAACTTGTGCTAGGTCCCGTTCCACATTTTAAGAGCAAATTGGAAAACAGGCCTGGAATGGAAAACTGAGTCATCGTTCTCAATCCTGTGCACCTTAGAGCAGGTGCAGGAGGCACAAGCTCATGGGAGTGTGGCAGCTTTCCCAGCCTTGTTGTTGAAGCCCAGAGCCTGGCTCGTTTTAAGACTCGGTATGGATGAGATCCAACTAGTAAATGGCCTGACTGGACCACATGGTCCTTCTGAGCCCTTTCTGATGTTCTTCCTGTCTGTTCTTATACCATTGCAATTGAAATAACTCGGCAGTTCCCACCCCTGGTGCTGTGGCCTCAGCTGCTTGTTTCATTCTAGTGCAGCTCTTAAACTAACCAAACCTTTAACTCAACTTACAAGTTGCTCCTAAGATATATTTTTGCTGATGGTATTTTCCCCCTTTTCACTTAACTGTAACACCTGGCGTTAGTGTTTACTGTAAGTGTTTTGGGTTGTAGTCTTACTAATTTACAGTAAGTCATGTTTATTCTGTTTGCATGTTAGGTGTATCAATATTATATCTTGATATCAGACCTTTTAGGAATTATTATAATTATAACTAATTATTAATTAAATACCAACATGATGCCTTTTTTAAAGGGGGTTATGACTTTGAAGAGCACAGTGATATTGTGTCATTACAAATGTTTGTTCCTTCTGATTTTACTGTAAACCTAATTATTGTTGCATGACCACAGCAAGCCTAGATCTTCATCTTCCCATCTCAGTGCTGACCTGTCAACACTGCAAGGAAGGGAATGGAATGTATTTGTGCTGGTTCTCCAGTGGAGCTCACAGCGCTGGGATCCTGGGTTCAGTTCCTGGCGTGCTGTTTGTGTGGAGTTTGTATGTTGTATGTTGTCCCTGTTTTCATGTGGGTTTCCGCTGGTTGCTGCAGTTTCCTCCCAAAGTACAAAGACATACAGCGCTTGTCGGTTAATTGGCTCCTGGGAAAATTGGCGAGAGTGTGTCTGTGTGTGGCCTGCAGCGGACTGGTGTCTCCCCCAGGGCGTACACTGCCTTGGCTCCTGGGAAAATTGGTGAGAGCGTGTCTGTGTGTGGCCTGCAGCGGACTGGTGTCTCTCCCAGGGCGTACCCTGCCTTGGCTCCTGGGAAAATTGGCGTGAGTGTGTCTGTGTGTGGCCTGCAGCGGACTGGTGTCTCCCCCAGGGCGTACCCTGCCTTGGCTCCTGGGAAAATTGGCGAGAGTGTCTGTGTGTGGCCTGCAGCGGACTGGTGTCTCCCCCAGGGCGTAACCCTGCCTTGGCTCCTGGGAAAATTGGCGAGAGTGTCTGTGTGTGGCCTGCAGCGGACTGGTGTCTCCCCCAGGGCGTACCCTGCCTTGCGCTCGCTGCCTGCTGGGCCAGGCTCCGGCTCCCCCATGGCCCTGAATTAGAGAAAGAGCTGAGTAAATGGGTACAGGGATATTTTAATTCTTACTTACCTTTTACAAGGAAGAGTGTTCATGTGACAAAGAAAAGTCAGGTGTTGGCCAGACAGGGTAATGACTGACGTACGTTAGCAGCTTTGAGAAAGAAATGACAATTTAAGAAACAGTGCTCACTTTAGTGCAGAACTCATTTATAGAAGGTTGGTGTATCTCTCAATTTTAACAGGGAAAGCAGTGCTTTACCTGAAATGAGTAAGAAAAAAAAATAAAGATTAGAAGCCGTCACTCTATCACGGAGATGAAC
The DNA here is from genome assembly GCF_040954835.1 of Lepisosteus oculatus. Classification (NCBI taxonomy): domain Eukaryota; kingdom Metazoa; phylum Chordata; class Actinopteri; order Semionotiformes; family Lepisosteidae; genus Lepisosteus; species Lepisosteus oculatus. Next base: position 1,184,157 of record NC_090701.1, on the reverse strand, counting down.
GTTTTTCAGTTTCACAAACATCAGATGTAGTAAGGCCACAATATAATTCTCTAATCCAACTCCAAGCGCTCCAGACAGCGCCATGTGGGTAGACAGTTTCATTTTCAACAAACACTGCTGAAAAAAAATGAAAACTGGTGCATTCAAAGGAAAAAGAAACGCACCACGTTGTAGATTTAATGCACAAGATTGTGATATGTGTCCAATTTTCTCCAATACACGAAATTGTGACATGGCTGTTTAAAAATCCAACGAGCAAACCAGCATTCCTGGAAGGTTATTAGGACAGAGGGGCAACTACAGGTATATATACTGCATTCGAGCAACAATGTGTCAGGAGCATAATGACACAAATAATACTGTACTGTACGTCCCGGGTCACCTTTTTCCTTGATAATACCAATGAAGTCTTTCATAAATTGACAGTTCGTTTCAAACATACCCGTCGTGGTTTTTATTTGACTTTGCGTCACCTACAGCGTACAGGGAAGAAAGGTAACAGGTTTAAAATTCAGTCCAAGGACTTCTTGAATTGCTGGGGGGTGAATTTGTCAGAAGAGTGTAAGATTTCAGCAGGCGAAGGAAAGGGACTGAACAACATACGTACAGAGGTGGACGTGTCGTACCCACAAGGAAGAACATAAATCGCCGAGAAAGGTTTTGGCAAGATGTCAGCCGAACATTTTACATGGCTAATGTTCACATTAAAATGATTTTAAAGCGACTTCTCCCCCTTAGCTGTATTATTTTCACACAATCTATTAAGGACAGCCTGTGCACGACCTTTTCTCCTGGAGTTTGGCTTTGTTGTGTACCGAAGCACATTTTGGTTTTGCTCAGTGCTCGGTTTCTTTATATTTTTTTCACGTTTTAAATCTGATGTTCTTGACACCTGTTTTCAGACCCTTATAGTTTATAGCGTATTTATTCCGCGCATTGATGAATAACTGTTTGGTTATAGGTTACAGACATTTAATATTTTATGCGATTCATTGGAAAACATAAAACATTTTTATGTTTATTGAGACCATGTGACAATAATGACCTTGCTTTTGGCACTCACACTGCAGTTTGATTTTTAACGAAATTTTGCTTGTAATTTTAATGCCTGGAGTGTAATCTATACTCTTTTACTTTCTAAGCGTTCGTCTTATTTTTAAAACTATTGCCTTAAATATCAATCAAACTGCTTTAGGAAAAAGTGATAATAGCGACTCATTAGCTGACATTTGACCAAGTTTTGTGGGGCATTTTATTTTATAGCGGATCTTCCAGACATCTTGTGACATATTTCAGCTGTCACTACAGTAGATTCGACTCTCGAATTTTGTATTTCGATCACTCTGTATAATAATGTCAAAAGAGTACGTTTCTAAATAAAATATTTATATTTCATAGTACGCTAAAAAGAAAAAAATAAATGATGTACCGTATGTGAACGAATTGAAGAAAAATTAAGTTCTTATCATACACGTGAGTTCAGTTATAATATCGTTCACAGCCTAATAATTCAATGAATCATATAGCATGAACGTACACAGTTCAAAATTCATACAGAACTCTGTTAATTCTTAATTCAGTACTACGTTCGTTATGATAAGCAATCAGCTACCGTATATTTTACGGTTTTGTTTCTTATTTATACTATTCTTGTAATATTGTAAATGACAAAAACAATACAATAATTATTGTAAATATGCAGAGGCTGTGAAAAATATTACACAAATATATTCATTTCGGTAACACTTTACAATAAATTGCGGTTCAAGGTTAATGATGGATTAGAGCAGCAATATAACGAACTGAAGAATCCGTCGTTACCTCGTATATAATTCATATGAACCGCGGAAATAAAATCAGTTCATATCCATTTACAGTAAAAAACAACATGCTCGAAGGTTTTATCTTTATGTCAAATGCTTCAAAACATTTTCATCTCACTCTTCCTCGTGAAGATCTTTGACTTTGCGTTGTTCAAATAAATTTTTTAATTTACGCTTTTCATGAATGCACGAATGAATTAATGTGTTTTTTACACATTTTGTTGTTTGGTTGGCGATTGTACGAGTTTTGTGCATGTTTTATTTTGTACTTATTTATTATATTTGTATTTGTTCCAGTTTTTTTTTAAATAATTTAATTAATCTTTTCCCTTGAAATTTGTTTTTTTTTTGAAAGTCACACTAGTTCAGATCTATAGAATTATTTTAAATTAAGATACACTAATATCAGGCACATTGATTACGGTGTATTAACACTAATCGTGTATTTACACAGTAAGTATGAGGCATTTGCATTTTGAAATACAAATATTTACATATGAATCATATTCTAATATAGCAACTGAATATTGTAATTATTACAAAAAATACACGAGTTACAAATACAGAATGACAAGAATGGCATTTTGTAATTACGGATTCAGTCGGGATTTTCTTGTGTAATTACCAATATGGTAAGGTTCAGCTTTATTAGCAGTATTTTAAAATGTAAGTACTGTATGCTTCTAAATATAAAATAGTACATGTTGCTAAATTAATAATGGCATAATGCAGTTACAATAAGTTCTATGTACAATGAGTTCTGTGTACAATACATATATTTAGTTTATCTAAATACCATAGAATTACAAGGTAATAACAGCCGTTGAAACACTTTAATGTTCCTGTATTTTGAATCAAATATTTAATCAAATTATTTTTATGCATGTCATAATTGAGACTACAAATCTTAAAGGTGATGTAATTGTTCCTTTGTTTAAAATCATTATAGTTGAAATCTCTGAAGATGTTCAAAGGCCCTGCGCTGTTGCCAGTGTTACAGCTGTCCCGCAGGCCAACCGTCTGTAATGAATCACACCCAGGGAGAGTTTGTGTCGAGAGCCCTCTCCCAACCACTGTATACCTGTTGTGTATTTTCCACAATATTTGTGGAATTATTGTATGTATTTATTTGTATTACTAGCTGTTGTCAATATTCCAGTTGACGCTTGTTCCTTTAAGTCAGTGCTGTCTGCCAGGCTTTCAAGCTGACTGGACTGGACTGGGACTCGGTGACTCGGTGCCTCTGCATGAGTCATGTGATACTTTTGGACTGTCTCCCTACTACATCACATCACCTTCGAAATGATCAAAGGCGTTGGAAAAAGTCAACCCAGCGGATTCTTTCAGAATGACAATATTGTACCGTCTCCCTCATACGTCATGCTAACTTCAAAATTATCGAAGGCGTTGAAAAAGTCAACCCGCCAGGCCTACGTGTCAGCCTTGAGTCGCCAGGACCTCCCTGTCAGGCTCGGCTTGTCAGCTCAGTGAGACTGAGAGAAACAGCACCAGCTACCATTTGTTGCTCAGCCTCCTGCAGTCGGTACCATACACCAACCGTCTTGTCATGGTGGAAAGCGATACCGAAACTTAGACTCTCCAAATGTGGGTGTCCACACTTCCTGTCATGTGGGTGAAGCATGAGCCATTGACTTTCAGAAGACGGCGGGGGATAAATGAAAGATTTTCCGATTTCGAATTTCATCTTTTGTCGGGGCAGTGCTCCTGTCCATGCAGTGCAGAGGAAGCTGACTGTGTCTTGGCTTGGGCTGAGCTTTAAGACCTTTTTGCCTGTGCGATTGGAGAGCTGGATCATGGTACCTGGTTATGATGGACTGCTTTTGAGTTCCTGTCCCAGAATGTCAGTGAACTATGGATATGACCTCCTGATCTAGCATGGGTAAATACAGTTTCATTATTTTGGGGCAGTTTCAGAGATCAGCACTGAAAACATTGAAGGAGCTGCACACAAGATACACTCTGCTGGGCTATGTCAGTGCAGTGCAGTGCAGTGCAGCAGGGTCTTCAAGACTGTCCTGTTATTTTATCCTTCTTTTGAAGTGCCAGCTATTGCTTGTCAATAAACTGAAAAGGATCATGTTTGACTGCTAGAAGAAGATAAGATAAGGGTTAAAAAAAAGGTCATTCAGCCTTCTAGCTCACTTGTTGGTTCTTGGCAAGCTCCTGTCTCTGAGTATCTCAGCAGGAAATGAGCACATATATCAGCGTCAACTCCATGGCACCCCAGAGCCTTGTGTGAAGCAGTGCCTACTCTTCTCGGTCTCCTTCTCTCTTCACGGCAAAAAGTGTTGAGCTCTTGTGATTGCAGAGTAACCATATCTTTTTCTTAATGCAGTGACACAAACTGTACACAAATATTGTGATTTAAATTGTCTATGGTTTAATTTTATGACTCAATAATTATTCCATTATTATTATACAGTACATGTAAGAAATGGAGTCATACTTTTGTAACCAGAATTCCTTACAAAATACACATGCACTCACATTAGATGCTAATATGTGTCAGTAAATTATTGTATGACAGATTTCTCATATGAGTAAGTGGGTAAGTATAATGAGAGTAGATCAGTGTGCACTAGATTAACTTTTCAAGCTACATATTTAACTCACTGAAGAGTAGTAAGTAGCACCTGACTATCCAGTTACACCATTTTACTCTCATACTACCACATTGTTACCAAATGGACTTAAGTCTTTTCTGTACCTTTATTCAATGTGAGCTCTCCACGGTGCTGAACTCTCTGGATTTTTTAAAATATAAACATATAACTGCAACTTCATTTACATATTTATTTAATATGGTAAATGGCAAGTATATTTTTAGATATTGTTGGCTACAATGTAATGGAAAAATATTTTTGGGCTTTTCTTTTTTATGAAATTTATAGAAATTTTATTCCTGCTACTTTTCAGAACTGTTAGGAATGAAGTCTGGATGCAGACAAATATCCTAGCATTTTCTTTTCTTATTATGTTTGGCTTTGCTTTTATTTATATTTGGGCTTTAGAAATGATCTTTTCTGGACTGCAATATGTGGAAAAACAAAACACTAAAAAAACATCTAAAATATTCTAAAGATTCTATATAATACATGGAAGATATGAAGTGAAGTTGAACAGGATAATAACAGACAAGCCAGTCTCACCCAGCTGTTTTAACTTCCTGACTTTTGCTGTATGTATACCTCTCGCACACACCTCTACTCACATCGTTGTCACACTCATCCCTCCTCCGCACACTGTACGTAGGGTTGGCTCACTCCTAGATCCTAATGTGGCCAGCAGGCTGCCTCCTTACCATGCTGATTAAGCCAGAACATATTATACTTAAATTCTCAACCGACACTGACAGAGCCTCCAATTCTTGGCTGTTGTTATTCGTTGTGAGATACTGTATGCTGTTCATGCAAAATTGTTTAGGGGACTGTCTCTAAATCAGGCAACATTCCTGTAATATTACAGTGTGGCCTAGGAGAACTCAGAACTGCAAGGCTCTCCTTTCCCTCTGTTTGTCTGCAGATTCCAGCCAGCCTGCTTTTTTGGGCTGGTTTTGTGCCATCCTGAAACAGAAAAGAGATGGAAAAGAGGAGCTAGGAGCAGTGGGAGACGCTCTGAGGGAAGGCAGGCCCAGGAGGTGCAGTGAGTGCAGCCTAATCTGAAAGAAAAAAAGGGTCACTCGTCAGTCAATGAGTAGAGAGCTTCTAAACTACCCTCCTGGGCAGGCATAGCTAGATTTCACAGAATCTATGAATGAGCTGCCTCACATATGAGAGATGGAAATAACGTCCTATTCACAGTGCAGGCATCTTTATCAACAGCTCCGACAAGAGGCTGGAAACTCTTACCTCAGGCAGTAACATTGTGAAGCTGCTGATCTCCACTAAAGAGCTACACCTCAATTTATGGGAAACAAGTTCGTTGACAGTTTGGGAGCTAAGCTCCTGGCACTGGACTTGAACAGGTTCAGTTTGCTCCGGTATTCAGCTAAAGCAGCTGGAATCAGAATTACAGGAATCTTAGCCAAAACAACCTGAACTTCTTTCAGTCGCATACTGTATGTTACGGTAGGCTTGTAACAGCCCTTCGTCATTTGTGTTCTACAGGAAACTGTAAAACCCAAGTATTTCCCAAATGGAAAGCCCATGTGATGCAGGGACCATTATTTTGGTAGGAATTCTGGTGAAGAGCATCAGTACAATGAAACAGTGAAATACCTGAGTGAGTCACTGAACAAGATTGTTCTTGTCTTCCGGCAGTTTGTGATTCATTAAGAAATTATTTTATCCACCCAGACATTTTGTAGTTCATTTTTGATGCTTAAATGGACATATTGTACAGTATGTGTGTAGTTTTTCAAAAATTAAAAAATATTTTAAAATGTTGACAGACTTATATATCATTCATTCACTAAGGATGTTATATAACAGAGGAAGTAATAACATGTAAATACACAAACTACTTTCTTCAAAATGGTGTAAAGAATCCGAAGTGTGATCTTTCCCCTGATGTTAGTAGTTTTAAATGTGTATGTTGCACATATTAATGGCTTTCTTAGAATGAGGAAGGCAAATCTGGCTTCAATCCCAGTTATGGGACCACTTCCTCGTTAATGTGAGCTGCACAGGTACCTGTTCAAGCGTGAGAAGACATTAGAAATCCAGGGATCAGAAGAGTTAGCAACTGGCAGCATTCCTGCTCAGTGTATTCAGCTGATTCAGTAGTCCAATGCAGGCAGTTTTCCTGCCAAAAGGAGGGCATGCTCGGGCACAACCATTAATTTCTGATTAATGTCTGTAGTATAACAATATGTTTTTCTGCATTTTTGGTGTTTATTTTGCAATAGCATTCTTCCCCTTGCAAAGCAAATACCAGTCACTGTGCATTCACTGGATCCCAGTTTAGCAAAAAAAAAAGTATTGCCCTCTGGATAGAGGATTGTGTTTTTATCATTATAAATTGTAATTTTAAATTTTGCCATTGTTCTTCTCGTGCACTGCATACATATCCATTCTGTTGAAAATAATTATAAAATGCGTTTACTAGATGTGAATTACAAGGGCTCTGGAATCGTGCTCGAGGTGTAGATGAGACAAACCTTCCTTGCTTGAGATGTTCAGGGAAAAGCAGCAGATTGAGAGGAGAATGCCATTAAGCGGAAAGCCGAGCATGCACATAAAGACGTTTGCTGATAAGGTCTGGCCAAAGGTTCAAGAAGTGATGAGCGAAAGAAATGGCAGAACTCCAGGAGTGAGAGGCAGTAGTACCAGCTTACAAGAGCATCAGATGACTGTCAGGGATGACTCGCTAAGGTAACAGGAGGATAGTCCCTACTCCATACCTAAAGAGTAAAACGAGTGGCGAAGTCCGAGTTGGGTTCCGAGGTCTGTGAGGAAAAAGGCAAGAGAGAAGGTATCCAAGCCAGAGAAGGGCAAGGCTGAGGTCGAAGTCGAGTAGGCAGATCCAGAAGTCAGAAGGAGGAGAACAATGAGTGGGTTTCCAAATCCGTGGGGCGAGACAGTAGGCGAAGTCAAGGTAGAGATCCCTGGTAGGTAAAGAGGAGTCAGAAGGCAAGGAGATACGACAGCAAGGCAGGTGAACTAAAGTGCAACCAATACCAGGTGAAAACAGAAGGTTCAGAGGGGTTTAAGTACTGTGTGAAGAAGAAGGTGCGTTGATTGAGGAAGTGTCGTGGTTGGCCGATTTGCAGGGGCGGTGTCGTTTGGCAGAAGTGCTCTGTGCTGGAGTGTAATTAGTGTGGGTGCATTTCCATGTGAGAATGCGGTGAGTAGAGGGCGTGACAATGACAACGTTTTAATGACAAAATAAGGGGGAAAAACTATGGTAATTTCTTGGAGAACTGGAGAAAACTAGCATATATCAGAGCTGTGAATTATAAAGAGTTCGAATTTGCTCCACAGCACAGTGGTCAGCATTGGTGCCTCTGAGTACTGGGGCCCTGGGTTCAATTCCTGAGGTGCTGTCAGTGTGGAGCTTGTTTGTTCTTCCCCATGTTTGCATCCTTCGCAGGCTTGTGTTTTCTTGACACTTTCCCAATTTCAATAAAAATAATTATACCCTTAGTATTTTAAACTGTGTATACCAAATACTGCCATTTATTTGTAAGACAGAACAGGATGTTCTATGACACATACTGTAGCACAGGCTATAATCTCCACCCATTCGCTGTGAAATCACCGAAAATCCATTGCTAAAATTAACTTTTTCCAGTAAGCTGGAGTCACAAGAACATGGCTCTTTGTATAAAGAGTTCTGGCCCTGGGCTTTGTTTAACAGCACGTGTGGTCAGTCAAAACCTTGCCAGCTGTTTTCTGTTGAAGAACAAGACTTCATCTATCTCACTTTGTCCCAGGCAGGGGTCCCGAACCTCATGGCATGGTTAATTTGCATCTCATGACCCCACAAGAGGCCTAAACAAAACCAGGACCCTTCATCCCTGCAGGATACCTGAGTCTGCCCTGGGCCAGAGGAGGAGCAGGGAACCATGACGAGGCAAAGCACGCTGGCCCTGCTGTGTGGCAGTGCTTGGCAGAGGGAGACACTCCAGGACCTCTGTGGAAACTGGAGAAAACAAACAGAATAAACCAGATTAGCCAGAAAACACAGTTCCTCCACAGATTCTAAACTACAGGAAAAATGCTAAATCTTACAGAAAAATGTGTTCTTAACAGATTTAAGATTTAACCTTGCTGACTATTTTTTAATGCTTTCTTTTATGTCTCAGTCTCAGTGAACCCTTGGTTTAACAGAATACCTGTTAAATACGGGGAAAGGGGTGTCCATTTTTTCTGAATGTTCAAATCATTTTTTTAGCCCATAAACACCATTTATGTAACAATATACTGTAAATATACAGTACATACACTAAATATAAACTTTCTGAATCTTTTTTTTGGACAATTGCAAAGAACAACATTAATGAAATGTTTTCCTGTGCCCATTTATTATAAATATACAAGCAATTTATTTCAAGTTTTGTAAATACTTTTAAAAAAATTCTAAAGCATACAAAACACAAAGATTACCCATCGTAAGCAATTGACCTTCCCCTATAGGGCAACACTGATAATTAAACCCGTGCAGTATTTATTTTTACATTGCTTTATTATTTGTGCATTCCTTCATTATTTTGGCGAACGTTTGGTATTTCTGATTTTACAGACAAAAAGCAGATTTTGACCATTAAATCTGAAGTCCATTAACAGAGGGTTTACTGTAATTCAAATCTTAGCCGGTTACTGTTGCAGAGCAGAAACAAATCTGAAAGAGAAATGTGAGGCAGAAGGACAAAAGGTCACTTTAGTTTCATTATAAATACTGAATATACTGTATCGTAATGGTTGGTAAGCATCATGTTTATGTCGCTCAGTAGTTGATTAATGTGCTCTGTTTATTAAACAAGTTTCATTGCCATATGCAGCTCATGATCCTATACTGAAACACTTTCAGTGGGATGGATGAGATGGGATAAAGTTATGTTTCTTTTTTAAATTACTTCGTTCATCCCTTTATCTTGGAGGAAGACTGGATGGAAAACACTGCACACACGCCACTTGCCATTCGACCTGTAAAGCAACTGTACAGTCAGCAACATTACTCAATGTTGAACAATCTTTTTTTTTCCCAGGGCAAGGAATGATCAACTCACTACCATATGATTCACAAAACAACTCATATACACGAAAAACTTATGAATGAAAATGGGAATGAAACTGGGATTGGATCTTGCACAAGCTTCTGTGATCTATGCTATTCTGTGTTTTTTCTCACAGAAAATCTAGTTTCATTCTTGATTTTCCCAAGAGACGTTCTCTTTATCTGTAAGCCTCTGCTCAAAAATTAATACCATTGGTTGTTTTCATGCAAATAATTCCAATCATTTATTGTATCCTGTATATCTACTGAACAATTAGCTTTTGAATGACACTAGACTCAGCCTGCTCAGGCATAGCCATGTATACTCGAGGGACAAGACCTTTTTTCTGCTTCGAAGGCTTTACATTTTGAACAGGTACAGGTTGGTACAGGTATTTTTCATTACCTGATCAAACATCTAGAAATAAAAAAAAACATTGAATATCAGAGGCATGAGGGCCATAAAGCCCAGTCTTGGCACACAGTGGATCAGATATGCTCTGAGTCTTTAGTGTCTCTTTCATTATTCTGGTTGTCCAGCTGCGCGATAAGTACAGTTGCAGTACAACAAGGGAATTCAAAGCATTCTTATTTTAGCTCTTTCTTTTGACTGAAGCTAAAATCTCTCTACTCCATGAAATCCTGTTTAGAGTAGCCAATAGCTTAAGAAGTCAGAGACTGTTAGGGCACCATGGTTCAGCACATCATTTATTCAGTGGTATGACATTAACCTAAAATAAACAGGCTTATCATCTCACTTATAGAAGATCATTATAACACCACAATTTGGAATAAACCTATTGGTTCAGTTGTGTTTTGGTTGGGTGTGTGAAGTTGTCTTTATGAACCATTCAGGTATATTTATATTCCTCGATAGCTGGGTAGGATGTCAAGGCATAATCCACATATGAAAAACTATTTCGCTCCAGGAATTAAATGTGTTTAAAAATAGTTTTATTTGTTTCCTATAGGTAATGGAAGAATTTCACAGTGGTCTCTGTAGTGTGCCACTGCACACAGGAGCCAGAACACTTTAAAATGACCTTCACAGCGTTTTCTCAGGTGTGATATGTCTTGATTGGCTTCAGTTCTCACAGAAGAAAAAGGTCTGGCAGGCAGGATCGTGGAAAGGAAATACGCACATCTCCTACCCTTGGGCCATGAATTGGACTTTATTCAAGAATTGGGCTGAAGACATGGCAACTTGAAAGATTAATATAACAAAAATGTAGATGAAATTACTTTATATGATAGTTCTGGTGGAGGATATGGGTGTGGTAAAAAAGCAAGATCAGTCTAGTCTTGAGTAAGTGAAAAAAGGGAAGTTCATCTGACAGTTACTGTAGTTTGTGTCTTTTTGTGTGCAATGTGCTTCAAATAAAATATGCTTTACTGCTGTATGGACTGTGGCAAAATACATTTGTGAATAATCATTTGGTTTCAAAAGGTCTTGGCATATTAATCTGCTTGACTATGCCAGTCATCCTACTTAACACTTCTGTAATGGATGCACAAGTAATCTGCACACTCAATTGGATCGAGAATTTCACTGATATTGTGGAGTTATTGAACCACAGAGCACAGGGCTTCACTCAGGCACTCTCAAGCTGACTTGGTTTGGTTTTAACACAACTAATGTACTTTCAGTTTCCTTCAATATTTTTATTTTACTTAATTTCACATAAACTTCTTTTTAATTTCACATAAACTAAATTTTTAGACCATGCAACTAGTGTAAAATATCAGCTCTGTTAAAGTGTAGCATTGATTCTTTTTCAAAATGGCAAAACTGGCAATAAGTAGAAGAAAATATATTTTGTTTGAAGGGTAGGTTTAAGGAGATTGGATTACTGTATATGGTGAGATTCAATGCAGATAAGGAGTTAATTGTTTTTGGGGGGTTCGTATAAAACATATACCACCTGACAATATTATCTTTGCTTCCTCTGAATTTAATTATGTATAAAGATACACAAAATCCATAATCAGCACTGTGCAATAGCTTGACATTACAGAATGGAAATTCTGTTCATCCCAACAGATCTCAAATGGTGTCAGAAGTAACTTTTAGTTATGAGAATGTACAGTATGTTACAGTACCTGACCACACCTCCTGTACCCGACATCGTATGTTAACATTAAATCTTCAGGGAGAGAGACTGGCTACACAGATTACAAAAAATTCTGTTTAGGATACTTGCTGTCTTTTTTACTGCATGTACTGTACATATTAGTGGCTGTTGCGAAAATTGGAGAGGAGACTTGTTGCTTCTTGCTTAAACTCTAGGTACAGTATTTGAGACTTCCACATGTTTTCAGTATACCATTAAGCACACGGTACGTGGAAAGGGTCATGAGAAAATGACCTGCAAGATAAATCACTTGAGTATAGACAGACTTTTTGTGAAAGAATGAAAAGTGCAAAACCGTCACTTACTGGAGGAAACGAAAGCAGAAGCTTAGTAATTTATTGTAACTTAATGATTCATTTCCAGAGAACAGTATGAGAAGATTAAAAGATGAAGAGGGTTAGAATGTTGCAAAATCTAGAAATTCATTTGAAGTAAAACACAACAGGAGTATACTGCTGTACAATAAAAACACAACAGACTTAGTTCTACATCAACAGTAAATCGGGCATATACTGTTCTGTATACTCTAATAGATATGTTTTCTCTATATTTTATCTTGCAAGCAAACTTGTTGATTATCGTTCATATTAAATTATTATTTGGTGTTATTATTATGTACTATAGTTTAACAAAATACGGAGCTCAATTCATGTTCATTCATAAACACCACGTATTGGATATTTGATATCTTGTGTTGACTTAAAACTGACAAAATGATTTAGGAATGTGTGTGTAAATAAGCAAACAAAAGTAAAACCCAAAAAAAGAAAGATTGATTGAAGGTGAGCTGTCTGTGGGAGAAGCTGCCCAGAAAATGGGATTCTGTTTTGACCATCAGCGGTCCAGTGCAGAGAATCCAGCCAGCAGGCCTTGTCACCACGGCACATCCACCTGTTCAGTTTCAGGCTGGAGTAGCAAACCAGCAGACTGGCTGCAGCTCTTCACACATCTTAATGGCCTGCATGCTTGGATGCCATTCAGAGGTATTGCTAGGAAAGTTAAGTCATGAAACTGCCATCTTTTGTTGGCCACAGAACATTTGAGAGAATGAGCAGATAGAAGCTGAAGTATAGAGTGCACCGTCAAAATAAGTTAGAATTCCTCTTCGCTGCAGCAGGTCTCTAAGATGGCATTGAGCGGGTAGAAACCATACAGACTCCGAAAAATAACAGGAGGTTACTGATGCTATCTTGACATTAAGGACCTTACACATGATACAGCACTTTTTCGATAACGCAGACATCTCAACTCCAAACTAGAAAGTTTAGTCCCCGCCACGCTCTACCGGGTAGGTAGGTAAATTCAAAATGTCAAATACGTTTCTTAGTTTGGTGCAGAATTGGCTCTCTTGGAGTGTTATAAACTAAGAGAGGCAGTGAATGTGATTCTTGCGTGACCTTTACGCTTGCACATTCGTACTGTGGAGTCAGTCCTCCTCAGCAGCAGGGGGTCAGCTCCTTGGCTCTGCCTCCTGTCAGGCTTCACCGCTGTCTTCAAGCCCCGGCTGAGGACCACACCTGTTCCCAATCCCCTCAGTGCCGGCAGAGATACCGGGAGTTTGTTCATCTGTGTTCAGCCATGGTCACCCTATGTGAGCACCATGAGTGGGTGTTAATAAATGACCATTACATACATATTGGAATCAAAGAAGTTACTTGCGTTTATGGCAAAATGTCTGTTCCTGATAATACAGTAACAGTTGTTTCTGACATGTCACATGCAGTAGATGCCTGTTTAAAATGCACTCAGATCCTGTTTAAAAAGCCAGGTCAGGACTAATGACCCCAGGCCAGAGTCAGATTTCTGCACTACTGAAATATAGCGTGCATTTTGTCAATTACAACAGACAACAGCCATGTCAGAGAGAGAAATGTGAAAGCTGGGGAGAAACCAGCACACATCACAGAGGGTGTGCGACCAGGAAGCCGCAGGCTGATAGACTGTGCTGAGCTGTGATCTTGTCAATCAGCGAGCTGGTCTGATGCACCACCTCACTGGGATTTGCCATTCTCAGTGTATACTGTATACGTTTTAACATGAATGGGTAATTCCAGCGTTACCCGACTTATTTTTTAGTCAGATTTCTTCTCAATTTGCAATGTATTTACTGGAACCTCCTGTTGGATAAAGTTTTCACTGTGAAGAGGATTATTCTTGCAAACCTTGTTTCTGCTTTTTGTTGGCTTTCATTTTTCTGGTCACTGCTTGTGCTGCAATGCAATGACTTTGGAATGTTATACAATGTGTCATTACTAAGGCTGTTCATTACAACACAATACCATCTGTTTTTCTTACATACAGGGAAAATCTTACCAAAACATCCCTAAAAGGAGAAATTAAATCTATTTAACCTGGGGCAGAATGGTGTTCTGCTTATGTTACAGTCCCAGCGATCACTGTGGTATTGCTGCAGTAATGTTACACTTACAGAAGGACAACAGAGCTGCACTGGGCAGCATGAAAAAAATAAATGTCTGGGAATGTTGTGAAAATATTATAATTAAGACTGTGAAAGGCCATTTCTGCATCAGTGCTGAGACATTATTATATAACAGCAGAGGAAAAATTGTAGCCGCATGGGGTATCCATGGCAACAGTGGAACACAGATCTGTCCAAGGCCCTTTGTCAAAACCTTGCATTCACAGAACCTTGTAGGATGCAAAATGCAGAAGAGTCGCTTAATTTTAATGGAAAACTCTAACAAGATATCTATTTGATTTTAATTATAAGCGGCAGTTTGTAAATATGTCAAAAATGTCAATCTAAATGCAATGATTTATGGTGCTGTCAAAATTTTGTTTTAATTGTTGGAGCTCCATGAAATGAAGGCTTCATTCATATTTTAATGATGAACTGAAAATCTCCCAACTTATTTGAATAGCAACTTGCTGGTTCAGTGAATGATTCATTTAAGCTGAGCCGCAATGAAAACAGGCAGGTGTGTGTGTGGCCCCAGGCCCAGGAGTGATAGCCCTGACATATGGGATGATTTGAAGTGCTCAGTCTCGGCCTCTGTCAGTCTTACGTTGTCGGAGCGATGAGTCTTCTCATCTCTGGTTATCATGCCATTCTGCGCATGCCCTACACCTGCAGCTCAGACGAAATCCTGCCTGGGAGACAGGCTCAGTACGTCCTGAAACTGACTGAAATTCCTCTATACCAGCTGACCAAGACCAAAAGCAGCAAACTCAGTGCGAGTCCATTCCCTTTTAAGCTCGCCAGACACTCTCTGTGTTTGAATACTTGATTACAAGCTAGAACTAGTGCAACACCTGTGGACAAGAGCTTCCTGTCTGAGCACAGCTCACTGGCTGAGCACAGCTCCCTGATGCAGCAGTCCACCCTGGCTCATACCTCATAAGCAAGGAGGGACATGACAGCTCTGATCTTTGTCCGGGCCAGTTAAAGCTGAAGCAATAATAACGTTATCAGAAACTGATTCAATAAGAATCAGCTGGGGGTTTACTAACTCTAACTCTTCTGGACTATTAGCGATAGGAATAAATCTGAGCCTAAACTCACCGTGCGTCATTTCGTACTGTGCAATGCAATCGAAAATGATTTTTTTCATTTGATGTCGGTCAGCCTCACTGACCCTGTAAGACTTATAGTTCCGTGTTTCAGAATTTCCTCTCTATTGTGAGAATGTGCTCAGGACTGAAGCGATAGAGTATATCCAGTATCCAATGGATATGAGAGATCAAATACATTCCAGGCTTTCACAGGAAGCAAAATTGATTAACATTTTATTGTTAAAAATCTGAATTATTGCTGCTACAAACACAATCTGCAGGTCTTTTTTCTAGTTTCTGTTTGCAGAGCTATCTATCCAAAAGTGTGTTAAATAATGAATGCTCACTAGGATTCACGATTAACTCCATTTCAAGATAAACTCTACAGTTCCATGTTCATTTGGGATTTCCTCTTCACATTCAAAGTCATTTACTAGCAGGAAGTCAACATAGTAACTGAGAAGCAACCATTTTTAATAGCCAGCACAGGAAGAAAGTTCGGGTGGGATAACAACAGCCAAGTTCAATCATCCTCAGCTGCCCTGAATCGTAATCATTGTTGATATCATTTCCTTATGTTGGAAATGATCAATACTGCACAGTACATCAGCCCTGTCTCTCCCTATGTAACAGGAGCTGGTCCAGGCTCCCTCAAAGCACAGTTCAGGACCCTATGCAGACGGTATCATCTGGAAAAAGGAACAGCAGGATCGGACGGGTTGACAGACAGGGGGGCGTGACAGCAGTGATCCGGTGCTCAGGGGGCATGGCGATGGCAAACAAGTTCAGACAGTCCAAGGGGAATCCGGGGAGCAGTCCAAAGTCCAAAACCTGGTGATCCAACCAAGATGAGAAAAACACAGTTAAAATCTGAAACGGGGTCTGGAACAGGGACAGGGAATAAAACCAGGGTGACGAGGCCAGGCGATCCGAGACCTGGACTCAGATGGTCAGGACGCTGTGAGGAAGCCTATGCCGTCGGGTCTATCTTGGACCAGCTGGTCGGCGGGCTTCCGGGCGTCCAGTTCCCAGTGCTGAGCCAGGAATAGTGGGAGTTACAGGCTTAAATAAGGAGACAAAACAGGGGGCAGGAGCACATAATCAACTAAAATACGAAAGGGCCGGAGCGCCCTTAAGAGGAGGGATTACGATTGTGGCACTGTATCCTTCCTCCAGTCCTTCACCTCCGGTGCAGCTGCCCCTTGGTCACTCCTCCCGCCACAGGGGAGTCCCGGCCTCCTCGTCCCGTGTCCCGGAGGGCTAAGTGACTAAAACACTCAATGAACGTTCTCAATATGCTTCATTCGTGGGTGCTGCTATTCCTAGAGAACTGATACTCGTGTGTCTCTGCATGAAGCAGTCAAGCTCCTTCTAACTGCTCCTGTAGCAAAAATTTGCATAATGTGGTAAAAATGTGGTAAAAAGTATAAAGAGAAGTTCTTTCATAGCTGAGAAAACAGGAAACTATATACAGTATAGCTCAGACGTAGGGAATAATGCAAATATACAGTACAAGCATTACAGATGAAAGCATTCACACCTTCAGTAGCGTTGCTGCGGTATATCACTTCTTGTTGCCACTGTTTTCTGTTCTATAGCAACATGAAAAGCTTTTTTTAATTTAAGATGAAAGGTTCTGTTACCAAAGGATGTTACGTTTTATAGTACACTGGGTTTTTGGAATTCACAATTTACTGCAATAGTTTTTATTTGTTATTGAATTAAAATTCCAGTACAAGTTAAGACACCTTTGCCTTGTGTAACTGTGGAATTTGAGTTAAAAATGACAAGAATATAATATGACTATATAATTTATCATTGTCAAATCAAGGGAGGTTATGTTAGAATAGTACAATGCACTAGTTAGGCCTCACCGAGGATACTGCGTGCAAGCTTGGTCACCAAGTTACATAAAAGATATTGCTGCTCTGGAATCAGACCAGAGAAGAGCAACCAGATACATTCTGGGTCTGCAATGAGTGTCCCACACTGACAGGCAGAAAGAGGTGAACTGTGTGAATTTTGAACAGAGACAAAATCAACGCAGCAGGTTTCTTCCAAATCAACAGTGAAACATGAACCAGGGTCACCAGTGGAACCTACAGTATATTGAAGTGCAATTAAAGCTGAGAACAAGAGGCTCTTTTTTCCTGAAAGGGCAGCAGGAGTAACAGAATAAGCTGCCCAGCCATGTGGCTGAAGTCGATACTTTGTCTCCGTTCAGGAACCAGCTAGATCACACTCTTGGTTCAATTAACTACTAACTACCAAATGGACCATACAGACCCAATGACCTTCTCTCCTTTGTAGCCTTTCTTCTGCTCTTAGGAGCAACATTAGATGAAGTGTCATGAAAGACTCTGTATGAAAGAAATGTGCTGCGACTGATCACGATTATTATAATAATTATTATCATTATTATTATGGGCACAACTGTTGATCTGCACAGGTTTATAGTAGTTGATATTTAATCACTACCTGATGTATTACTGGACACTCAGATCTACTGGCAATCATTTTATTTTTTGGCACATAAACTGTTTTGCCGTTACTTGCTTTGCTTTTCTTGAATTCATATTTGCTTGAATGGAATTAAATTGGAAAGAAATAAAAACCTTGGCAGGATTTAAACAGCCCCAGGGCTCACAAATACAAATCAGCCTTAACAGGTAACAGTATTGTTCAAAAAAGGTTTATTTTCTAACGATGAACTACGTGAATTGTATTTTCTTTTCACTTGGAACAGTATTATAAGCTGAGGCTGGAATAAGCCAGGTTCCTTTCGAATTTTGCAGCTGAGAAGCTTAAATTACTTCTGTGGACACCTGTGTTTTTCTCTAGATGTTTTTAGCATGGTAGAGTGCAACACCCTGAACTTGGCTTTACGAGAAATGATGTCAGGTTACCTAGAGCCAGTGTATTACAATTTATGGTTTAGCAGATTTATTCTACTGAACTACTGTAAATTCCAAAAATACCTACCAGCAAACAGACATGACATTCACAGAAGCAGGTGCTCAGACTGCCTTAAATTAATTTGCATTGTATTTACCCACTGCTTCACCAGGACGACAAACAAGTAAACAATATAAACACTGCTTTATCAAATAAATATGGCCAGAGGTTTGACAAGCTGTGCCAGGCTTCTTGCTGGTCTGCATGCCAACCAGTTAACTGTAGTTAACAGCGAAATGCCCCCACCGCCGGTGAGGAAAGATGAGAGAGGGCCGAACACAGTTATTTCCTTCAAGAGGAAGATCAGGTTCCTTTAACAGACTTCCTTCTAGCACGGGAAAGGGTTTTCCTAGCCTTTCTCCTTCCTCTGTGCCAGTAACAGGCGCCTCGGTGAGAGCTTGTGCATTAAACTGTTTGCAGCTTTATGTGACTGGCCTGGGCAATCTGACCGTGTGCCATGACAACCTCAGGGGCAGTGCAGCGGCTGGACACTCGATCATTTCTGATGGCAGCTGCATACACAGCTGTAAAATCCCTCACCAGATCAGAGCCAGATTTTGAGTTATAGTTGCTACTGCTGTCATCTGAGGAAGTTACATTTTGCAATAAGAATAATAGGGGTTATGCTTCCCTAAGACTGGTCTATACTTTGCAAGGACATTGATGTTACAGCAGTACTTTGCAATCTATACCAGAGATGCAAGGTGCAACTGAGAGGTGATGGAGTTCTGTTGATTTTTAATTGTTCTAGCTGGAGTGTGTGTCTCCATAGCTCAGCAAAGACATCACTTTGCATTTCCACCCTGATGTGAAGACCCCTGATCGCCCTGATCGCTGAACAGGTTCACATTGCGTCTGCCCCCTAAGGGGGGCCCTTGACTCTTGCTCCATGGTAGACGGAAAAGGTCTTTGCTTAAACGGCGGTTCGTCACCTGTCTGGAGAGGCCTTCAGATGAAGCCCCGAATTGTGTCCTTTTACTGCAGGAGAAGCCCAACCTGCTCTTGTAGTGCTCCGTGTTAAAACAAGGAGCTGTTTTCCTGGAGGAGCGAAGTGGTCAGACACGCTTCCCCGTTGTGCTGTGGCAGCCTGCATACATTATTATTCTATTATTCTCAAAACTGTGCTGGCTTGCCTAGCTGGTGTCATGAATGCCTTAGTAAAGAGCTCAGCCATTGTGGACACAGCCTGACTGAACACTTGCTCTTCGCCTCCCGTGCAACAGTCCCTTCTCCTGGCAAACAACGTCTCAGACATTTTTAATTAGAGAAATTCCACACAGGACACCTGTTCATCCAGAACTGCGAGAAAGCACGACAAGGCTCAGATGCCATTTCTTATCAATAAACACCACCCAGCTTCAGGGCAAAACCCCTGGGAACTGTTCCACGGCAAATCTTATTTAATAAGCGACATGTTTTGTGTGCCTTTCCCTTTCACATTCCAAAATAATAACACTTTAGCGGTGTTTGTTTACCTCAGTGTCGAATGTCTGAATCAACATGTACCACAGTATAATAGAATAATATACAGTATATCTATAATACACTGGATATAGGAAGAGTATATATTTTTGTTTCAGAAGTTGTGCATATTTCGTCTTTCCTGGTTATATCCTTGTGGTACGGGGCTCAATGTTGCTCAGTAATAATATATTTTTGTTGCCGTTTACACGTGAAACCATGGTATCAATGGAAACTCCCTTTGGCAAAGGCTCTGCATCCAGTCTTTCTCCTGACAGAGTCTGTGTGCGTAATCACTGTGCTCCATCACACAGCCAATTGATGATCAGCTATTATTATTATTATTATTATTATTATTATTATTATTATTATTTGGCTGGTGTTCCAGCTGTACCTGTTCATTCTGCGTTGTATTTCCCTGTGGGAGTCGTTCCTGGCCCAAGGGCACCACAGCAGGGCGCCATCTGGACACTGTCTGGACACAGCAGCTCACAGCACACTCCACATGAGGAAAGAGGATCTCGTTAATCCACACAGGTTTTCTACCATCCAGTACGATCTGGTCTTGTTAGCACATGATCTTAGCATGATATTACATGATATTAGCAAAATTCTTTTTTGTTTCAAAACATTGACGTAGGGGTTCGGGTTTCAAAAAGGCTGTTAGGTAATTGTTAAGGCGTGCATAATTTTGTTTTGAAATTGTTCCTGTGCATTATATCCACCTATCCGTTTTCTAAACACTTTATCGGATACAGGGTCATGGTGCAGCAGGAGCCCGTCTCACTGAGCTTTATAGTTCTTCTTCAGTCCATTGAGAGAAAAGCCCATTCGACATCCTTCATCATGAGCCCCTTTAGCACATGCTTGAAGTGTGCCTTTGAATAACTGTTATCCTGGCTTTAATTGTCCAAGACCAAAACAACAGGAGATGGCAAAACGGCTCCTTCCACCACTCTGTCGGAACCTAGATGAGCTCATCTGGTTCTGTGACTGCACGGTGTTGCCAGTTCCTGAGCTCCAGAAACATCTTCACTTCATACTGAAACCTCCACCATGCTTCACACTAAGTCTAATATTTTCTGGCGTCTACATGAAGTTCATGAATATTTTCCCTAAAAAATTGAATTTTAAGTCTTTATTTTTGGAAGATCCATTTAATCACTTTTAACCCCTCTTCACAAAAACTTCTTCAGGTGCTTCCATGTACTTTTGTGTGCAGTAGCAAATCAGAGCAACTTGCCAAAAGGCTTGTGGTCGAAGTTTGTGTGGGTCCTACATGGCATTAATTTCCAGGTTCTCTGGACTTCAGTAAAGTTCTAAATTTTCTAAACCCCAAAGTGTTAATTCAGGTGTTTTTCCTAGGCTGTTAGAGCTAATTGTGTTTTGTCTGCTTCACATATCCTCACTATTGTCCTAGAACGGTTTTATTTGTATTTCTTGTTTCATGTCCTTAGAATTATCCTCTGCTTCAGTAGTCTGTACATTTCAGCAAGCGTGTTGTGTCCTGCTTGTTTGTCTCTTACTGCCTGCTAGTTGCATCTCTTGCACTTTTATGTTACACTTTTGTCTGTTCTTCCAGTTCCTACCTGTCACCTTAAGTAGTTATGTTTTGTTTGGTGTAAATTCATGCATGATCACAAATGTCCACTATGCACTGATGCTACTGTAACATGGAGGGTTCGAATGTTTGAATGGAGGAATCCTTCTTCTGGAACTCAACTGAACCAGTATACAGTTTGCAGCCACAACCCTCTGCTCTCCTACCACAGCAGAGTTAATCACAACTCCCTTCAATCATTTTATCCATACTAGCTGTATAATGTCTTTATACCTAGGCATTGCAAATTTCATAGTAATTAACCCATTCCATCCTTATAACAAAAGTAAGGTGAATTTCCCTCTCTCTCTTATTTTAGAAATGTCTTTGTCACTGGTCACTCATCACTGGTCACTCGTTGTAGCTACTGTAGCTTGGCAACATGGGCTCTGTCAAACCTCTCCCACTGTAAATAGCAGGAGTTCATTCTTTTTTATTTAGATTTCCAGGTTTTGACATAGATAGACCAACCAGGTCTGACATTCCTGGTCACATTGTGACATTCCTGGATACCTTGCTCAAAGAGACATATCATCTTCTGCATCACTTGTCTGGCACGGCATACAGTTTCACATTCTTAGCCAAGCAGTCATGTCCAACCCAGGCACAAGACTTCCCTTGACCGGTAATGCCAGCGACTTCTTTGTGGAAGGGCTCTGGGGAGGCTTTCCTCTTTCTACTGTTGTCTGTACTGACCATTCAAGCACAGTGTTATTTCCTGTCCAAACACACAGGACAGCAGACTGGTATTGGAGACATAAACCCGGTGTTACTGCCGCTACTAATAATTGCAACAATAACCTTGTGGTTGATGCAGAATGATTTTGGATGTTCAGGTGGACCAGGGGGTGTTGTCCTGGCCAAGGGGATGAGCCAGTCTGCCCCCCCATAACCAAAGGGCTGGCAGGGTGGGGCAGAGGAGGGGGCTCAGCATTAGAAGAGTAGCAGAATAGGGGTGCAATCAGTAAAACGAAGTATTAAAGCAGTAGAACCAAGGCACTTACAAGCCAGAGGTTAATTAAAATCTTAATGCTGTGTCTCACATAAAACCAGATGCCACGTGACATTCAGTGATGACAGATGATCCTCTCGTGTTTGTGCAATCCACCCTCTCTGGCATGATGTCTTGTCAGCAGCTTCTCTTCCTCAGTGAAATACACGCTGCTCAAGGGGGCACAGGATCACCTCTTCTTCAGCCCCACAGCACAATGCGTCCAACACAGAACACACATTTTTGTTTTCTTGTTTTCCCTCTTATTGTGTTGGTATGCAAAACAGATTAGCCCAAATGGGACAAGACGCACATGTGAACGCCAAAGGATTCCAAATCATAGACACCAGCTCCCCCTTCTGGCCAACTCATCTCCATGACATTCTAAACAGATACTACTGTCCCATGGCAGGGGTGGCCAACCTGTGCTGGAGAACCCTGACGCAGCTGGATTTATGAGCATAAGATTTATTATGACCATTGAAGCAGGTGAGGTGCTCAGCTAGGGAATTGAAAAGGCAAGGAAAAAATATACGCAGCTCTCAAGCAACATAGCCGACCCTTCCTGCCTTAATTGAAAAGTTAACTGACTAAATTGTCTAAAATGCAAGACCTGCATGAGCATTAATATAACAGTTCTTATTAAACAATCAAGGAAACTTAGAGATACATTGTGGCTTTTCACAACAGTATTGCATCTGACCGTGGATGAAGTTAGAACACAAATATGATATGTAAGTCAGTGCTGGCATCCTTGAAATCATGGTGATGTACATTTCCATTTACCCAGACTTACATGAAACTAGTTCTTGAAAATATTGTGGAATAGCTTCAAGTCTTGCCTTTTGCAGTGTTTATTTAAATATCTCAGGTAAACAGACTACATGTATCTTCATTGATTTAAAGTAGCTACAGGACTGTACAAATCAGAGCTACAGGAGCTTTGTTGAGTTGTGGTCTCCTGACCTGCAAGAGAGACTTTAATTTTTTGCTGTGACTTTAGTTAAATGCTGTGTTCCTTACCTGGTAAATACCCTACAATCACAGTTTAGGAAACCCTACATTCCTCTTAATATAGGTTTATGTTGAATCTGCTTGTGTTTGCATTGATGTGGGTTCGAGAGTAATTTCAGTAGTGTGGGTTATCCCTCACAGGCAATGTCTGAAGTCATTCCAAGGGGTTTAGTACATTTCTGCATGTAAATCATTCAAAATGCAGCTTCAGACTGAGGCAAAATGCAAGAGTACAGGAACGTAGACTCAAATGCAACATGTTTGTAAACACTTAGAAAGCATCTTGGAGAAGCTGCAAAAAGCCTTACATAAGAGAGAAAAAAAAGGAAATGACAACACCAGTACCCCCCAAAGCTGTATTCACTTGTCTGTGTGAGTTCAATGAGCAAATCCTGGAATAAGAGCAGCCTCTAAGCTGATCCTGAATCCAGCCAGACAACTGTATAGAAGGAGTCCCAGGGACTATACATGGTGAATGATTATATTCTTCAAGCCTCAAGCCTCATGGCAGCCTAGACAGACTCAAATCTCTGAATGGGACCGAAGAAGGTGCTGGTCTGTTGTCCCTGATGAAGAATGTGCTGGTCTGTTGTCCCTGATGAAGAAGGTTCTGGTCTGTTGTCCCTGACTGTGATATATAAAGTGTTCATTATATATATAGAGAGAGAAATTAGTTCTCGACGTACACCTGAATAAACTAAATAAAATAAGAGCTAACACACAGATGAATGATGAAAAAAATCAGGAAATAAAAAAATGTTTTTGAGAAAGACTAATGGATTTTGTTTTGACTGTTTTCCGAAGTGGCAGACGACTGTTTGTTAACCCAAAACAGTGAGTAATGTGGAGAACGTACTGTATAGAGACACAGATCAGACTGCCATTATCCTCTGATGGATAATTCAGACAGGTGAGGAGGGAGCAGTCCACACAGAGCCCTGTGTTTTAACAAGGCAATTTCTGACATAAACCAGAGGAATCCGCTTTAGGTCATAAAAATAAGTGTGCATCCAAAAGTTGAAAGTCCAAAGACAAATTATTTGATACGGATTCATGATTGTTTTCAAAGCAGAAATGAAGCAAAAAGTCATCAGGAAAGCAACATATACTGTATTAAGACTCTGTGGTTAAGATACCCCAAAATGGGAAAAGAAATCCATGACTGTAGTTATTAAAATCTATATTTCTTGGCCACATGCTTCTGTAAGTGGTATTTGGAGTTATGAAATTTGACTTTCATTTTCTCAGTTTATTTCCAGACATTTGCATGAAGATTAAACAAAATCATGTTGTTTTTATCTTAACCTTTTATTTCTACTGTTACAACAAGTACCTTAGATAAAATAAGTTCGTATATTAGTAATGAACATTATGAATGTACATATGCTGTTGCATAAATATACTGTTGTTTCCCCTTTTCCCCCCAGAAGTGTATAATATCTGAGTCTTGATTCATACTTTTGTATCAGAGAGCCACAAACTCTGCATCTCAGCAATAAACTCCTCTTATATTAATATAAAAAACAAACACATTGTACAAGAAGTAAATGAGAATGACTAAGCTATTAATGCTGTGCATTTTCTCCATTCTAAAGTTTGGTTTTAACACTCTTCCTGTGTTGCGGATCTCATTCGTATGTGAAAATGAGAAGAAAATGGTAGTCAATAGGCGGTTTCAGTTTTAATTAAAGGCTGACATTGTCACAAAAAACTGCTTCCCTTTTAATAATCCTCATTATCATTAACGATTGTACTTTGTACATTTAATATGTTACAGTTTAAATCAAATTTTATTGCTATGTTATGCGTTACTGCCAAAAATGTCCTGAAAACTTCCTTTGTGTAATATGACTCTTAATAAGCACTTTACCTGTATCGAGTGCTGGAAGTCATATATTCAGTGTCAGTGATGTTCTAAAAGTAGTAATTACAAGCACAAGGAATGCTGGACATTTTCCAGATAAGTGCACACTTCGTTCTAGAATGCTAACTGTTTGACAGCCCTGGCTCTTGTGCCAGAACGAATAGATTGTACTTGCCAAAAAAACGGCTCGCCATCAATCAGATTGTACCTTCTGGGTCACTTAGACGGTATAAGGTTGTGATTATTATTAATCTGATAGAATCAAATTTCAAGCAGGGCTGAATCTGAATTCCGTTCCCATTAAATCTGTACTGCCTGCAAGAAAGGAAGCATTAATTGAAAGGTGTGATGTTTATTCATAAGCATATTTGCTGTGATGTTTTTATTTAACTTGCATTTTTGGTTGTTTTCCCTGCAGGAGAGCAGCTGGATCAGAAGATCTCTACCAGGATATTTGTTATTATGTTCTTTGACATTTTTATATGATCTTTGAAGGCACATGTAATATTTTAGAGAAATTAAATCTCGCAATATAAGGAGGTAAGATCATAAGACTCTGAAAAGTGATACCTCTCTCATACTTCCCTGAACAGTTAACAGTAGTGCAGTGGATAAGCGCTAAAGAAAAATACAAGCCTTTCTTCAAAATGTCATTGAAAACTGTACAGCTAGTTTTCAAAGACTTGAAACATAAACTTAGCCTTTTCAGGATAAATATCAGTCTTACTTAAAATTGTTCGTAATGAAATAATTTAAATACTTCTTGCAGTTAGGGGGCATCCAAACTCAAAACAGGAAAGAAGAGTCAATTTATGTCCTTGTAACCTGATTGCAAAGACAAACTTGAGCAGAAACTAAAAGCTCCTTGAGTTTCTGTTTACAGTGTGTGGAAATTAAGGTTTGCACTGTTCCCTAGAGGTTCTTGAACTCACCACATCACTGTAAAACCCCAGTCAAGAAAGCAGCTGGGAAGTTTTGACTGGCATTTGATTAGAAGCTAGCAGAGGCATTTGTCCCAGTTTTCAAGAGGCAAATGGTGTTCCTAAGAAATGTTTAGGTTCAGACAATATACCAACTCCTGCCAACCACTGCTTCCAGGGAATAGTCACAGGACAACAGACTTTCTTTCCCAGCATTCTTTGCTTAAGTACCCCCCTGCCCCACCCACCACAGCCGTAACCATTCAACCTGTTGTACAGCCACTCTTGTCCGTGCAGCCAGGCTGCTGCTCCTGACATTGTGTCACTACCTTGCTGTGCTACTCTTGCAAATACAGGAAGAAGTGCCTGCAAGAGGGGTGATTCATCAACACAGTTTGCACAGTGACTCACGCCTGTGGGTCGGTTGGTTTTCCAAGTGCTTTGTTTGAAGGTCGTGCCACAGCTACTGGTGCGCATTCCCACACACTGAGCCGCTTGCGGAGCTGTGCTGGGAAACAGGGGGATCCAGGTGTGGGAGCGGAATGATTCACGCAGGAATGGCTTCTGCAGCGACTGGGAGAGCGCTGGAAACTGGTCAATGGGCAGACAGCCCCTGAGCAGTGGTCTAACAGATGAATCATAAGTCCTAGAAATATGTAGCAAATGTGGATGTGTTTATATTTTGGTTTCACTCAGAGTTGGATGAAAGCAATGTGTTCTACATTTTAGATCATACCTCGTGCATCATTCCAGATAATGCAAAGAGTTAAAATCATATTGCGTTTACCCTGCAATACCATCTCTGCACTCTTGCTTTATGGTCTTCTAGGATTCAAACTTATTCATCAGTTGAATACAGAATGACTGCAACAATGCTGAATTGTGGTTAGAAAACCAGTTAATCCAGTCTAGGGTTAAAAGCATCTGAACCAAATACATGCATCCTAGCCTTCTTCACTTGACGGTGTATATTGAATGCAAGGACATGCAGAGCAGATAGAATCTGATGATAAACATTTTTCTGACGATAGCTGGCATAAAATGTGGAGTGATTTGCATCTCTTGTGGAACTACTGCTTTATTTACTGGATAGAATATAATACAGTTCCAAACAGTGCATTAATGTGTCTTAAAGGACAATAAGAACTAGAGATATGATCCAGATTATGGATTATGTACACGTTATTGAGTGGTCTCAAGTTAAATCCTTGAACCTTAAACTATGTATGTGTGTGGGTGATGATACAGGTGAACATAACTTACAATGATTGCAAAAACTTTGAAGTTAAGACCTGACTGATTTGAATTGAATGTAATGTGCAGTAATTGAATGTGATGTGTGACATTCATATGTGCAGTTATTTAGTTGTATTTTATAACACTCTGACATCTATTGCCTGTAAAAGGTGTTTGTGTTGTCTTTGACATTAATAAAAACATTGTTATAAGAAATGTTTGTGCGTTGGTCTGCATGTGTCGTTGCTGTTGTAATCCTGGAAGAGTTTGAGATGCCTGTCATTGCTGGACTCGCTGTGCGTGCGGGAAGGAGAGAGGAGAGGCAGGAGCTCCTCTGGGTTACAGGGAACCTGGACAAGAATGTGTTGTGTCACACAGATAGTTTCACTCCAGCTGCCTGCAGCATCACTAGAGGAAACACCAGAGAGGAGGTATCGGGTCTCTGTGCCTCTTGCAGTTTGGAGCTTAAAACAAAGACTGAAAGTACATGGGTAAGGATCTGCACCTGTGGCTGGAAGGTTGCTGGTTCAAATCCTGTGGCCAGCAGAGGAATCCTACTCCATTGGGAACAAGGCCCTTAACCCCAACTGCTCAAGGGGCTGTACAATGGCTGACCCTGCGCTCTGACCCCAAGCTTCTCTCCCTGTCTGTGTGTCTCATGGAGAGCAAGCTGGGGTATGTGAAAAGATGAATTCCTAATGCAAGAAATTGTATATGGCCCATAAAGTGATCTTATGTGACATTCCTCTTTCTGAGCAGTTTATCCTTTGCTTTTCAAAGAGGATTGTCTTCTTTTTCTTTCATGGCTGATTTTGGGAGATCCTTTCGGATTAGGACTGGATTTATTGATTCTAATATCATTTTTAGGTTTGTAATCTTCCTTAGGGTGATAAATAAACCAAGCAGTCAAAGAACCAATTGTTTACCAACTCCGGGATGCATAATTAATTTGCCATGGCTGTATTTTATTAGAAGAAATCAAGCAATATCTAGACTAAGTCATCTTAAGGTAATCCATTTTAGAGACATCATTATCTTCTCCTACCGACATGCACATTTATTTTAATCTTTACAGCGATTGTATTTACTCAGACAAACGACCTAAAAAGCTTTAAAAAAACAAAATAAAAATCACAAATCCCGTTAGTTGTGCATTGACATCTATTCGATTCAGGTACATGATCCCATGTGAAAAGATCACCAGGCCAAGCCCATTTGATTTAATTTACTTTGTATTCTTTAATATTCAACCTGTTTTGGTCCCAGAACCTCTTCTAAAAGGAAGGTGGGTGGGAGAAAATTTATTTTGTTTCCTCCACTGCAGCTCTTTCCAGATTACTATGTTCCTGCGATTCTATTCTGTTTTTATCTATTTCTTATCTACACATCCCATTCTTATGAAAGTAAAAGTACCATGACATTGATTCACAATATTTGCACTTTATTATAGAGATATTATTTTTGAATATTGGTTGAAACATTGCTACTGTAAACATCCATCTGACCGTGGTGTGAATGCGTGCATGTCTGTGTGTGATCTGTAATGGACTGCTGTCCCATCCAGGGTGTATCCTGCTTTGCACCCATTGCTGGCTGAGATAGGCTCCAGTTCCCCATTGACTCTGTATTGGTTAGAAAATGGATGGATGGATATAAGTACTTTTCAGTGCTCAAGGACCAGAGTTCTTGTAACTGAAAAGTTTACATACTTGATTCATCAATAGCTCACAGGTGTTGCCAGTCTTTGAAAACAGGTGACCTAACTGGATTGGAGCTTTCCAGAGCCTCTGCTTCTGACTTAAGAACATGTGCAAAGAGTAGTGAACAAACAGAATTCCACAAAAAGTAACGTCTATTTAAAACCACATGGAAAAGATTACAGCATTTTTTTTCTGGTTGTGGTAGTTTGAAAAGAATCATGACAGTGCCTGTGCTATATCACCCTGCAGCTCACAACTGGCAACCCACTGAAACTCAGCAGGTGTGAGCCTGGTCAGTACCTGGATTGGAGACTCCTGGGTAAAACAGAGGTTGCTGCTGGAAGTTTTAGTGTTAGTGGGGCCAACAGGGGGCGCTCAACCTACAGTCTGTGTGGGCCCTAATGCCCCAGTATACTGACCGGGACATTATACTGTAAAAAGGGCGCTGTCCTTCAGATGAGACGTAAAACTGAGGTCCTAATTCTCTGTGGTCATTAAAAATCACAGGATGTTTCTCGAAAAGAGTAGGGATGTTAACCTCAGTGTCCAGAGTTTTGAAACCTGAAGTAGAATGTATCCAGAACAGTGGGGAACTGTCTGTGAACACTACCATTCTTCTAAAACGTTTTCTGCAATACTTAATGACCAAGTAGCCAAGACCTCAGTTTAAAACTATATCTCCTACAACACAACCATTGGTTAGGAAATTTGGGTCATGTGGGGATAGTGCCCCTTCGCTCCACTAACTCCAATTACGGCAGCAGGAACCCAGTGCTCCCTCTCCGTCCTTTGGACGTTCCCAGGACGTTTCTCAAAAAGAGTAGGGGTGTTACCCTGGTGCCCAGGCCAAATTTCTCCCTGGGCTTTATCAGTCATGGCCTCCTAATAATATCCATCTTTGAACTGGCCTCAGCACTCTGCTATGCTCCCCACTGAGAGCAGGTGTGTAGGGAGAGTACTGGAGCATCATCCAGGTGGGGCTGCACAGTGGTGGAGGGGATCCCCATTACCTGTGAAGAGCTTTGAGTGGAGTGTCAAGAAAAGTGTTATATAAGTGTAAGGAATTGTTATAGCTCACTCCACACTTGGATTATGTACAGACTGCAGAGTTACTAGCTCAATGCCCTTAAGGACACATGGGCCTATTCTATGGGTAAAAACTTGTTCTGTTATAGATGCTCCACATTGTCTGCAGACTGTGCTCTGTTTTGCATCAGTGTTGGCACTTACACCACAATTCTAAGGTTCAAAACTGCAGAGGATGTTAAGGAGCTTCAGAAAATCTGAATATTTAGTTCTCTTAAGCTTGTGCGTTTGCTCAGGTTAGTTAAATTTCTTGATTGACTGTAGTGCGCATCAATAACAGATTGAAGATAAACAAAGTGCCTTTAATAACAGACAGTAAGGGGGTATACAGAAGTAAAAGCTGTCAGCCTTAACTTTCCATCTTTGGTTCACTCCTGCTTGTTCAGACACGCTCTCCTGCTCTCATCTTACTTTCACACAGACAGAAATTGCCTACAAGGATCAGTCACCTACAGTTTGGGGTGAATCTACACTAGCTGTAACCAGGCTGCACGCAGTGGGATCACGACCACAGAAAAAATTGCTCATCTTTGCAAACAGGAAGAGTACTGCACGCCATCTAGTGGCAGCAAGGAATAACATCACTTTTGAAAGACTATTATTGAACTGCTGTAAATCCGCTGTAAAATTCTGTGAATTGTTCTCCATCACAAAAAGTTTTTTTAAAAAGTACATAAAAGTGATTTCCAATATGATCCTAAACATGACATAGTTCAGAAGACGTTTTTTGCCTGTAAGAAGAGACGATGACTGCTGCTGCAGTTTTTCTCTATCACTATGCAGCCGTCAACATTTGACATGATGCTGTTGTCAGTCAGTACTGCAACACAAACCGTTAAAAAGATGCCTTATGATCATACAGAGGAAAGTGTTTGTCTCCTCTCCAGTATGAATGCCTGTGGGCGTGCAATACTTTCTCAAAATTTGAGAAAATATCCGTAACAAAGATACTTACTGCAGACAAACAGATGGTCTGTGGATGTGCTCATCATGTAAATGACTTTTTTTGAACCCTCAAGGCATCTTCTACGCCAAGCTCGATGAGATCTCACACATGTAGAAGTACAAGAAGTACAAGCCTGGGTGTGTTGTGGGGGAGGGAGGATTCCTGTCACTTGACCTCCAGGTCACAAGTGAAGGAGTCAAGGGTGTTTAATACAATGTGATCTGTCTCTCTCAGCTCCAAACCTCTTTCTTTCTTGTAGCCAGACTTAGCTGAGGTGCAAAGAAGACTTGGGGTTTCACTGGCGATGCAGATAGATAGGCACATCGGAGCTGTTCTTTTCTAACACACGCTGTTAGTTTATGTATTTAATTGCACTTATGTTCTCATGGTTGATTCAACCTTTTCATATTATTTTCAGATTATCTGCTCTTGAGAGGAAGCAATTGACCTCAATAGGCTAATTTTCCACCTCTTGGGTATAACCTTTATACATGTTATAATCATGTTCTATATACTGTAGTTATGCCAATGGAAATTGCTGACATTTGTCCCTCTTGTTCTAATTTCATGAAAATCGCCTCAGTTACAGTGTTTCTTGTCCAGATGCTCACAGATTCTTATACTCTTGCTGATGTTTATGAAGATAAATGTGTTATTAGTAAAAAAAAAAACATGTATACAGTATATACTGTACCCTATCACTTTGCAAACTAATTGTTAGATGTATTTCAGTCACACTAATGTTGTTATTTTCCAATTCCTTGTAAACTGTGTACTGTATATAGAAAGCCTCTGGTTGTGATTGCCTCTCTAATTGGGCTTTTTCTTCCCTGTTCTGGAAGTGTTTTTGTATTCATATTAGATCTGAAACCTTTCACCTAATAAACTCTTGCACTTGAGACCCATCAGTGTATTCTGCAAGCATCTGCTCTTGTGTCTTTATTGGTGAACTAAAAGACTTAATTCTGAGTACTAATACTTAATTCTAAATATTTTAGGATAATACTAAACAATAATAACTTAACTAATCTAAATACAGAATTTTAAGGTTTATCACTAAGATGGCATGTCAGTGTAATGGTTAGCATGCTTGCCCTGAGTTTTCTTTAGCTGCTTTGGTTTCCTCCCACAGTCCAAAGACTTCCTGGTAGGTTAATTGGCTTCTGGGCTCCTGTGATGAACGGGTTTATCCTGCCTCGATTCTGTTGCCTGCTGGGATAGGCGCTGGCTCCCAGTGACACAGAGTGATCTGTTTTTGTTGGAAGCTGACAAAGAAACTGTTTGTTCTTCTTGGGAAGGACAGCCCAGGCGAATGTCAACAAGTTTGGTTGTTGGGTGTCAACAGGTCTTTCACAGATATTGTGACAAAACATACATTTTGCTGGTGGACAGCAAATATCAGCTGGACAAGCCACAAAGCTTCACAGTCATGGCTTCAGCCATAGTCAGGAACCCGGGAGTCTCTCTTGATCCTCTCCTGTCTTTTGAGCCCCATGTGAAAATTTGATTAAAACCTCTGTTCTTCCCCTTATAAATATTGTGCACATTAGGCAATTTCTATCAATGTCCAATGGTGAGTGCTTGATTTATGTATTTATAACATCAAGGCTTGATTTCTGCAACTCTTTACTATAATGGGCTGCCTAACATCTTCTCTACAAGTTGCAATATGTCAGAAAACTCTGCAGCTAAACTCCTAACTCACACCAGACGTTAGCAACACATCACTCCTACACTCAAGTCTCTATGTTGGTTACCTCTAAGGTCATGCATTCGATATAAGATCTTATTATTGACTTTCAGGGCTCTAAATAATCTGGCTCCCTCATATATGTCTGGCCTCCTCCATGTCTACACCCCCTCCCACGGGCTCTGGCCAGCTTACTGTGCACAGGACTAAAGCTGGGAGGTTTTTTTTGTGATCGTGCCTTTCCTGTTGCTGCTCCAGTGTTATCGAATGACCTTCCTCAGACTCTACGATGGACAGATTCTTTGAATCTCTTCAAATCCAAAATCAAAACTCATGCCTTTTACGTGGGCCCGTGTCTGATGGCCCTACATTCTATCTGTATGAACTTGTATGTTCTTGTAATTTTTGTTTACTTTTTATTGTGCTTTTTTTGCCTTTTTCTTGATCACTATGTACACGCTTGCATCCTTGGGTTTAAAAGGTGCTTTATAAATAAAAAAAGATATGACAAGAAACTGTTACTTACAGCCTCTTTAATTGTATTGATGCTTTCCCTGTATTTCTGTTTGCTGTCTTTCCATAGCTTGACTCACACCAATTTGCTTTTGAGTAAAGGAAATGGGTAGGGTGAATGTCCCAAGGTCTCAATTTAGAAGCATCACCTGTTACTTTACATTTATTAAGACTAAGAATGCAAATGAAAGCATAACAATGGGTTATCATTTGTGACTTAAAGTTCTTCTTGGTGTGCTTCTGAAAATACCCACATATTTTGAGTTCAATTAAAGCACACTGTAGTTTTAAAGTCACTTAATATTGTTCTAATCATGTTCTGCTTGTCTATGTCTGATACTGCGAAACATCCATGCCTTTTGTTTATCTAGAATCGACTATTGTAACATTTTCCAGGTTGATATCTAAAAAACTGCTATTTGCAGTTCTCATATCACCCCAGTGTTGAAGTCACGGATCTTGTTCCCTGGAGATACAAAGAGCTTTCTAGGATCCCACTATTAACTAACAAAGCTCTGCATGATCTTGCATTACTGCGTTTGAGGACCTTTTACATCGAGCAAATGATGGTTTATTGTTTGAGCCCCAAACCACATTGAAAACTTGATTCATATGAGTGTCTTCTGTTTATGCTGCAAACTACATAAAAAATTCAGGATGGCAAGTTATCCTGTGAAAATAGTACATCTGAATCATGCATTGGAACATTTAATGTACTGGACAGAAATTCAAATAAACATATTTTTAATATGGGGATCCTGGATAAAAAATAATGAATATATATTTTTGGAATTCCACAGTATATCTGTTAATAACAGAGGCATGTATGCCTTGTGTGTTTGAGCTACAAAGGCAATCGGTGGGCACTGTCTCACCAGCCCTCTGAGGCTCAAGCTGTTACTGAAAAGTCTGAAGTATAAACAAACTTTGTATCACTGTTTAAGGAAGGATCATTTTCTATTAAAAAAATCCTGCTTAAACTCATTATTTTTGAGTTCAGTGAGATAGGAAACACTTTTTTTTCCTTTATTAAAATAGCACAGTGCTCTGGACGAGGTGTTCAGATGAGAGAAGCTCCCATTGATTGGTGCAGTGCCAATTACTCTGCACTTTCAGCTGGAACACTTAATCGGCTTAATTGCCAAACATATTTCCAAAAGGTAGAGGTGAGTTTAAACAACCTCTTTTGTGTCTAACGTTGTATTGTGAAGCAAAACGTTCCATTTATGTGTACCCCAATTACTGTATGTGTTTTAGACCATTAGAAATTTTAGCAGATGCTTTTAGACTTCCAGAAGTTGGGCGATACAGTACACACCAAGAGTTTGTGTTGCAGAGTCACTTACAACAGACCCTTGCTTCTGTACTGCTCTTTGACCAGGTATTGAGAAGCAATCTCTCATGAAAGAGTTCAGTAAGGTTCAGTGAGCCCGAAACGGCAGCACCACTATCAGAGACAGCAGAAGAGCAAGCAGATGCCTGGCAATGAGCACTCAGCCATAATCCCTGGAGTCCAGCGTCCCCCGGCTGTCTCCCGCCTGCCCCCCGCTCACACAGGGAAACCGCCATCTGAACTCCACAATCTGAAAAGGTAAGCAGGCAAAAATTTCAGACGTACTGTACACTACTGTGATGCTGTTTGCTTTTCTTAAGGTGGCAGACAACCTTTTTGACAATGAGTGTGTCTCTTGGACACACATGACAGGTGCAGGACGAGGACTATATCCCAGAATAATCCAGGGACAACTGCTGACACTTATTTCGTGCCCATAATCAAAGATGGGAGGTTACTGTGGCAGGAATTTTCTGGTTAATGCCATTCGGCTGTCTTTCCTCCAGGCTTTTGTTTATAACATTGAGCTGGATTCTTCACTGATTCCGTTTTGGCAGTGAACCAGAAGGTCCAATCACTCTACAGCTGCCCGTTAGGCGTGCTTGGTGAATTATTAGTTTTTGGAGCTCCTGAAACTTGCTGAGCTGACTGTACTAGACATTGTTGTGCTTAGTCAGTCCCCAGTTCCTGACCGGTACACACAGCCACAGCTGTAGAAACCTTTCAGGCTTCATTATTTAAGGACTTTTTCCTTTAGTAGTAGGGGTAGATTTTAGCTCTTACACATTTGCTTATGAAGCCCCTCTGTATATATCATGCCTTCAGGATGTTTCGTACAGCAAAGCTGAAATCGCTTGAAGTGGAGAAACAGTTCCCAAAAACTGAAGCTTGCAACTCTTTGAGCACACAGGTCAAGTCACGGAAGACAACACTGAATGCAAAGCCAGAGCAAATCCTAAGACATGGAGCACTCAGTCTTGGTGTCAATCGTCTGTGCCACCTGACAGCCCCATTACCACCGAGCTGTCTTTGAAAAAGAGCCCCACAGCTGTATAAATAAGCTGTCGAGAAAAATGAACTGCTGCAGTGGGTGAGAATGATGTCTTAATTCTGAAAGCAGGGCTATAACGCTGATATTCGACAATCAGAGTAAAGACCTGTATAAATACTGATTAAATCTGCCCGCCTCAAAGTGAAATCACAGCTTTCACCCAATTTGTAGAGTTCAGTCCCCCTGCTTCTTCATTCTCAATTCTATGTAAAATCTCACGTTCACTGCCTAGTATATATTTCATTGGTAAGAATTTATGGTAATGGCTTTTTTCTGCTTATTAAGTATTTCATCACTTGTGTGTCAGTGACATTTTATTTTTATTCAAGCACTTAGTTCTGCTGTCTTGTCTAACAAATAGTAGATGTCTTTTGCAGGATTAGTCGATGACTCTATTTCTGTCTTCTGTGTGACTCTAGTTTAATCTCAAGGCATTCAGTGTAATATGATTGGTAACCTCAACAGACAATAGTGCAAGATGGCTAGAAATGTTTAATAATAGATGTAATTTAAATAGAAATTAGGTTATGTAGGCCATGGGCTATTAACTAGAGTAAAATTAATTGTCAACGAATAGCATGAGATTGGAAGAAATGTATTTTTCCCTAACAGTCTTAATGGAAATGGTGGAGTGTTATTTATATTTACATTTGTCCTGTTGAAAAAAAAAGTTCAGTTCATCCAAGATTTATTTATTCTGAAAGAGATTTGTGAGTTTGTAATCCCAATGAATCAGTTTATAATAATAATAATAATAATAATAATAATAATAATAATAATAATAATAATAATAATAATAATAATAATAATAATAATAATAATAATAGACAAGCATTATTCCAGATCCTGCATCCTCTTTAGTAACCATGTGTTGGATGTATTTGCTCTGTAAAACACAAGACAAAGATACTTAACTCTGTAATAAGTCATCAACACAGTTACTGTATGTCCATTATTAGTAGGTACAGTATACCGATACAGGCGCACCTAGACATTCAACATTCTTCAGTGTGTTCAAGGTACTACCTCTGACTAAAATACCAGCGGGAGAGATCAAGTTTTCAAAAATAAACCCTCTTAAGAAGCACATCATACTGGGGCCTCTTCAGGTGCTCATGACGAACGGAGCTATTCTGCACAGCAATTAGAGGGAGGTGAGAAATAGCTGGAGACACTTGCCATAGATGAACACAGAGCACAGGCTGTCTCTGGCCAATTACAGACTTGGGAAGCAACATAAATGAAGGCGCAGGGAAACATCCCGTGTCTTTGCTGGGAACTGTCCCATGGTGTGACTGGGTGCCAGCAGAATCTGAGCCAGACCAAAAGAAGCTTGGTGCCATGATAAGGTCCTGAGAGCTTCTGAAGAAGATACAGAAAGGCCGAGAAATTAAATCCAGCAAGGTCCTGGAATGGCAGGGAGAAATAAACACAAACGGGTTTCGAATGCAGAAATTTCACTGCTGTATATTTGAAGATGAAAGAACAGTGAAACGTTGGGCAAGCAGGCCCGTGTTCCACCTCAGGACAGGTGGTCCTCGCTGTCAATAAGACCTGAGAGAGAACTTTGACAATCACGTGTTCCTTAATGTGACTGGTAGATCAGTACCATGTTTAGTCATGCAGTCAATATTCAGAACTGATTGCTGCTCTACTTTGCTGTAGACATGGAACAAAGGTTTAATGTCTATATGTAATGTTTAAAGTCTTGTAATTTTAGAACTTTTCGCAAAACTGGATTGTGCTGAAACACAGCAAGCAATTTGGAAGAACGTGGATTAAAGAAGATCTGGAAACAATAAGACTGGGCAGAATAAAAAGTGCATCTTACTTCTAATTGAAATACACCTGTCAAGATAATGACTCAGAGGAAGTCAACTGCATTAAGCACAGAACCAGTGGACCAATAAAGGTTCTTGCAGTTTCTGAATTCTGGTCTGTGTTCCATTAAGAAAGTGGAGTGATGTCAGGGGACAAGGCACGATCGCACTGATGTCCATTGATGTCCACTGATGTCCACTCACCTGAAATGTTACTGTGAAGAGCTCACCCTCAGTAACTGTGGAAGAGGCATCTCAAGGTAAGTTCTGTTGCATCGTTTAATCTTGTACTGTAGATGAACTGTAGTCCACCTGGCTTCATTGATAGTAATTTTCTTTGTGCTTTTTGTCTCTTGGGAAAAGGCAAAAGAAAAAGAAGACAAAGAAGTAAATAAGTCAGCAATGTAGACAGGGCTAACTGCAGTAAAGACCTGTGCTTCTCAGACACATTGTAACACAAGGAGCAGGAAGACAGAAGAGTGACAGGATATCGAATGAGAGGGATCTCTCATGGCAAAGGATGTGGTGACGTCAGGACCCTTGCTCCCACCTTACTTAGGCACAGGGACCTAGTGTGTTGAATTGTGACAAACATTTGCTCATTCCTGCAGTCACCAGGACAGTATTAGCCCTGATACTCTGTGAAACTTGAGACATTTTCTCTTAAAAAAGAAACAAACAGGCAAAATTAATTTTCATTTGTGAGCTGATTGTTTTGAAGGCAGCTCACCGCCCTGCAGTAAATACTCTGGGAAAGGGCTGGGACAGCTGCTGTGTGAAATGTATTCAGAGCACTTAGAATCTGCTTCCATTCATGCCATATGTAGACATTAACAGGCTGCAAATTTACAATTCCTGCAACATTCTCTACTGCCGTTATTCATGCCAGCTGTGGCAGTTGTGATGTAATCACACTGCTTGAACTCAGCCATATTTCATGCAATACTTCCAAGGTAAAGGGTTGAAATAAATTTTCCATGCCATCTAGTGTCTCTAAAAAAAATAAAAGGAAGTACTGTATACTAAATATTCCGGAAAAGTAGGTCAGTTTATATTGCTCTGCCAAATGTACACATGTTCGCACTACAGTTCAGTAACTGGACTCTGGGCGCTCAATGGTCTGATCAGTTTATACTGTACGTTACCAGGTTTGAACAAGTGAAAAATGAAATCAGGTCTGGTTGCTTTAAGCTGGTTACCTTATTTCAAAGAGATCTGCATACAGAAAAAAGGTAAATTTACATACTGCAATTATACTTATTCAGCACCACTCACGTGAGAGCTGAGATCTTGGCATGCTTGAAAAATACACTGAAGCTGCAGTGCAGGGAGGCTGTGTTTCCTACTGGAGATCTGTCTCCCAAGCACTGTGATACAAAAAGAGCGAATTAATATCTATTCCCAAAAAACTGTAGCACCAGCATACTCTTAAAAAAGAACTCTATGGTCCGAAAAGTGTTCCTTGATCTCTTTAATTTTGAACACAAAGAAAGACCAGGCAAGAGTGCAATAATTAATCAAGCTCAGTAGAGAGGATGGGGACCTGAAGACGGATTCCACAGGACCACACAGACGGGATGGACTGGAGGGTCTCCTGTCCTTTCTGATGTCCTTAACTAGCGATTCAAAAAGTGAGATAGCAGAGGGTGTCCTCGGCCTTGTTTTTAGGGACTGTCTTTCTGTCTGTTGGTGTGTTTTTAAGTAGAGTGAGTGGCAGCATCTTATACACAGATATACACAGATACACAGGCAGGACTTAGACCATCCCAACCAGAAAAAGACAGTTTTTGTTCTCAGCATACCTCGGGGAAAAGTTGAAGAGAAATTTTAGTTTTGGGATTAATAATTTCAGGAATACCCATGTATTTGGTACTAAGCATTGTCTCTTTTCAATGGCACGTTAGCCAAGTATTGTGAATGTTTTGTCTTAATTCATCCTATAGTTCACAACTGAATGAAATTCTGGCATAAATCAGCAATATTGTAAATTTTGTTTTCATGTTGTGGAAACCGCCATTTCAAGTTGCTTTATTTGTCATATATACTAAGGGCCGTGTTCTGCATTCAAAACCAACGGTCTGTTAAAACAAATAAAAAAAGTGACTGATTTTCTGAGTAGAGAGAGTAGAAAGCAATATGCATTGCATTAGTGCTTTAAGTCAAAACTGCCCAGAGTATAGAACATAGCCTATTAATCCTAAACTACTGCTGTTTTCTAAGCCGTAAAGGAATGTAATATCCACAATAAATTCTGCAGAATGTCATTTAAGGCTTCATATCCACTGTATTATAAAAGCAATGTTTAAGACAAACCAGAGATGCTGGGGTTGTGTAATACCTTTATCTGAACTGTTGTAATAACATGCTCTCATGGCTGCACAACCTTCAGAGACAAAAAGAAAAAATATAATAAAAAATATTCCAAAATATTTTCACCCTTTGCTT
Source organism: Lepisosteus oculatus (assembly GCF_040954835.1). Taxonomy (NCBI): domain Eukaryota; kingdom Metazoa; phylum Chordata; class Actinopteri; order Semionotiformes; family Lepisosteidae; genus Lepisosteus; species Lepisosteus oculatus. Next base: position 1,144,387 of record NC_090701.1, on the reverse strand, counting down.
CAAATGCAGAACTGACTATTGCAGGTCTAAGAATGTGTTAAAATAAACTATTTTTCTCAACATGTCCTTTGGGTTTCTATTTCCTGCCAGAGAAGCCCAGATTTCCAAACTGAGGCACACCTGATGACAGTGAGGACAGCAGTGCTGGAAAGAGTGAGGTAAAGCTGCAGGGCTGTGCAAACGTTCCCTGGAGTTCCACAGACTGGCACCCTGACTGGCAAATGGGATACCAGCTAGAGGAGACAGCACTTTGCAAAGCAATTGTGTGTTAGCGCACACTAGACACTTTTGTCCACTAGACACTTTTTTTACCCCCCATTCACGATTAGGACATTCTAGACATCTTCACTTTCAGACATTTAAATCTGCTCTGGCTCACCTGTAGAATGATGTTTCAAATGGTGTATCAAGATGACTATTTTACGACCGAATTGTTCCCTGTTTCACAAGATTTCTAGGTTTTAGTTCTGACCCCTGGCTCCGTCTCTGACTTTGTCTTCTGGATCTTGACTTGATTATTGTGGATTTACTGTTTTTTTACCCTGGCCTGACATCCTGAACCACATTTTGGGATACACTCCTGCTGGTACTTCTGAGTTCAGAGGATTTTCCCTAGGGTCTTCTGCATTGTAACAAAGCCAGAGGTCAGAGCCAAAAACTTAGAAATCTTGTGAAACAGGGAACAATGCAACTCCAGCTGAGTAAACCCCAATACTGAGCAAGGAGTGGTGTGTCAGGCTGGTTTAAGCAGGCAGGTGGAAGAAGGTGTGTCTGATTAGTTCATTGGAAACTGCACTGGAATGTGTAGGAGTTGATTAAGGGTGGTTAGTTCTCTTGTATGCTGTGATGGACTGGTGTCCTGTCCAGGGTGTGTCCTGCTTTGCACCCTGTGCTTGCTTGATTAGGCTCTGTCTCGCCATGACCATGTTTAAGGATAAAGTGACTCCTGAACATGGATGGGTGTTTGTAACACTGGAACAGAGTTAAAACAGAGGCAGCTGAAACACAAGATGGGGGAAGTAAATGGTGTTATGAAACTGCTAGGAATACCTTTGTAAATATGCCTGAGTCATTAATGAACCACATCAAAAAATCCTGCGAAGAAGCAGCTGCACAATTCATTTGTAGCTCGTGTGTTTGAAATGTGATTAAACATTTCTTACAGTCTGAATATATACTGTAGTTTGCTGTTTTAGCTTCAACTATGTCGGTATGCTAAGCAACAACAAAGTAAAATCTGATTCAGCTGGTTAGAAAACATTTGTGTGTTGTTCAGTCTTAAAAAGAGAAACAAATAATACAACAGGCCTACAAACAAACGTTTTAACTTGTCACCTTGAAATGTACATTTATGTAAGCATGTATTAATTCCAGCCTTTTAAGCAATCAAAAGTAGAAGATTTTAATGTACAAACATGTTAAAAACAGGCGTTAGACGGTATAGACATTCTACTTTTTTGTGTATATGTAAACACAACATCAACATCACGCTTGAAAATTAACTACAGATTGGGGCGATATCAAGAGGTGTACAGATTACAAATATACTTTCGTGGGCAGTGTTAATTCTAAAAATGCTTTCCTTAACAATACGCATTATTTTTTATCTTCGTTTTAACCTGTAAGATGATGAGGTCGAACTCCAGCGAATCACAGAAAGCTGCCTAGCCACAAAAAAATAAATCCCTGTGGCGCGAGGGGAGGGTTCCGTCTAAATGCCCACAACAAGTAATTATCCGTGATAGGTCTCGGTTTGCGCTACGGACAGGTCAGGACTGAGCCAGAACCTTAAGACGGATCGCTGTCCATCAGGCGTGGGATGAGAGCGGAGCCGGAGGCACGCTTTCCGTTCGCGTCCAGCAGATGGCGCTATGTGCGCTCTAGCGGGTATCGCAGAGTGGGCTCGGTGGTGAGATGCTGTGTCTGGGAGCGGGTTGGTGGAGACCGGAGCGGAGTACCAGCGATGCTGCCTCTCTGTAGCTGCTGCGCACCGCAGTGATCCGGTCTCGCTTTCGTACAGCTGTTTTGATCCGCCGCTCGGCGGATGCTCCTTCTTCCTGTCTCGGCCAGCATCCAGCAAATGGTCCATTTCTGCACCGCGGCAGGGTATGAGAGCACAATCCATCACTGATTGAATTTTTGGACAAGAAAGCGGGAGAGGAGTCGAGAAGAAGCGCTGTTCCAAAAAGGATAATATTTGGTAAGTGCAATGTCATTCCAGTGGCTTTTTTTCCCTTCTCCCCCATTAACCCTGCATGATGTACAAAACCACAAGATGCAATTGTCTTTGAAATGGAGAAAACGCAACAGCGCCAGCTTTCGCGCGTCTGCTTATCCGAAAGCATTTTTCTCCCCTTTTTGCGGGTTTTGAATTGACGTGCATTTTTACGGTTCAGCTGTCTCAGAAAACCGTGTTTGGTCGCACAAATAGCACAGGTAACATGTCTGAATGCTGACTGGAACAGAAGCCCGTTGATGTCGCTATGCCCTCCTAGTCGGGCTTCTTAGTGTAGCGGATAGCTTAATACTTTCCTGCCTAGTGACCTAAATTTCGAATCAATGGTGGATTTTATAAGCCAGTGCCTTACTGTGTAACACGAACGACTATTGTTCCTGAGCAAAGCGTCTTGGCTTCTAAAAATAGGAGCGTCGTTTGATAAAGGTGAATGGAAACGCGGTTTATTCGGGAACTATATAATTAATGACTGAGAAAGAAGCATCTCCCATCATTCTGAAATGCTTTTGCCTTTCCATCCAGTAAGGAGAAGCAGGCGTATTATAAAGACACTGCTTCTTGTTATCTCAAGATGGACATAGTTTTGCTTTTCTGTCGCTGTGTATTCAAAGACGCACAATACACAACAATTGCAGTATTAAACACATTGCCTGCATGAGGGTAACGCAATTATTGGCATTAAAAGTGTGGGTGAGATAATGTTGTAGATCTACCTCCCGGATGCCAAATGGACGTCCTTACTGCAATACAACCATATTACAATTATTATATAATAGAAAATGTTTTGTTGGTGTTGGTTGTATCGTTTTTAGAGCAAATACAAAATATCCGTCTATTAGTTGTTTTAGTTATTAATTATCAGACGATATGCTGTTGAGGTTAGCGGCAGAAATGCTACCGTTCCAGGATTTATAATATTCCTTGATTTGCATCTGGAGCAATATTTCGTTGTAACGGTTCCACGGTATTTTGACAGTTAGATAAAGAACTTCATAAAATATTTAAAATATTAATATTTCGTTCACCGTTCATTTCCCGTTTCGATTATTTTCAACAAATACTTTGAAGCGAAAATTTTCTTTGCATTTATTTTTGAAACACTTCATATAGAAATACAGTACATGGTCAATTCTCCCTGCAAAATGTTGCACGCCTCAAAGTGACGTTTTTCAAAGTGAAGTTTACAGTTTATTTAAAGGATGAATGAAATAACCAGTTTAAAGGGATTTTGACACCATAGCATGTATTAAGAATTTCAGTAAAAAAAAGTATTTGGAAATTTTGCGCTTTCTCTGAAAATACAGTATGTAGTTCTTATGGTTTCAATCTCTTGAAATGCGTTTCAATAGCGAAGTAATATGACCGCCCGTAATCTCTAATAAAACGAATTATTGCTGGAAACATTGAAACAGGCTGGATCATATACAGTATATTTGTATATTAAATAAAACAACAATTAGGCTTGACATTTTCAGTCCAAGGATAGATTTCTAGATATTGTTTTTTTAACTGATGGTATTGTACAGTACATTGGCTTCTTTACAGACGGGATTGCAAAAATAATAAAAAAAAAACACCTTTCACGATGTGGGGGACTTACAGATATCATCACCTAGAGAAATATGGGGAGATGCTCCTCTAAAAGAGTGGGTCTCAGGGCTGCTTAACCACAAGTGTCAGTGTTTGTGGACCTGAACCAGCCTTTAAAAAAGGTTGGTTTTTTAAGTCAGTTTTTACAAGGGCGTCTTGCCTGTATTAGTCGCGATGGCAGTGAATCTCTGGATGTGTGCTGATCGGCTGTAACACAGAGTGCTGGAGACGTGCCTGGCAGAGGCGGCTAGGCTCAGGTCTGTCTGCTGTTTGCTTGCATGCTCAGGGATGGCAGCCCCAGACCTTGGCTTTTAATTATTCATGAATGTGTGGGGGTAGAGCTGTAGAATCACGGCTGACAGGCTGTGGGTTCGAGTCCCGGGTCCCTGCTGCAGACGCTGTTGTCATACCTTGAGGAGGGATGCTGGACCCCAGTTGCTCCAGTCTGCCCAGCAGTGCGAGTGGCGTCTCGTGGTCTTTGGCCTGTTTAGTGCCACAGGAACCAGCACTAAAGGAAGAGCTCTGGCCCGGCCCAGCTGCTGTGGCTCGAACCTGCAGCCCATCTGCTCGCTGAGCTCTCACGGACAGTGGGTGACACCGTACCTGTCTGCTGCTGAGTGCCGCAGTGTTGGTGAACAATATTTAGCTGCAGAGGCTTATTAAGATTTATTTAGCCAACGAAGCTGATCTTTACTCCACTATTTAATTTTTTTTTCAAGCCCTTGTGTTTTTTAGACATTCTTTTAATGAAATACAGCTAAGAAAGGAAGAAGATGTGCTAATTCCTGTAAGATGTGACATCTTCAAGAACACACAAGGCAACAGGTGGTGTGTTTTTCTGGTACTTTACTCTCCACCAAAGCTCCTCTGCTGTCGTCTGTCACAGCTGCATGTAGCCTTACCAGTGTGTCGCCTCTATTCTGGTCTGTCTGGATGCAATTATCCCCTGAAGTGCGTTCATGCTGCTTGGAGGTTTCTCTCTCACTCTGACGTCAAGCCCAGCTCCTAACATTTCAGATGAGTTAGTGTAAGCTCCACAAGCTTCGTATACTGTAGCAATGTTGCTTTCTGCCCCCTTGATGTCGGCTCTTCCTGCCACTGTGGAGCAGACTTCGCAAGGCAGTGCTGATGGGGCAGGCGAGCTGGTTAGGGCTGCTGGTGAGCTGTGCCCTACTGGCGAGGCGTGGTGGCAGTAGTGCTTCCGCTCAGTGTGAGAGGAACCGCAGGTCCAGACATCCAGACATGGTGTCTGTGCTCATCTGAGGAGCCAGTGGTGCGAAGAGGCCATCTGTGGAATCGCGACTGAGCTCTTCCTGTCAGAATCCCCCTGAAGGTCCAGCAGGACTGCCGGAGCACTTCAGCTAGGTGGATCTCCAGGTGCTTCAACGTCCTCCTTTAATTAAAGTATTATAATAAACACAAGCTTCGCTACTGAATTATTATTATTATTATTATTATTATTATTATTAAGCTTATCCATATATTATTAACTATAATGCCCAGAGTATGTGGGTGTCTGCAGAGCTGGTGGATGTAGAAGGTGATGGGGCACCCCAGTACCTCAGAACCCTGGATCAGGACACTCACGCTGCCTCAACAGCTGCAGCACGTCCTCAAGCTCAGGAACACAAAGAAATCAATAAGATCCACTAATGCATTGAAGTGTCTTTTATATGGGTAAACTGTTATGAAAAAAAATGATTTCGCATTAGTAGAACTGTTTTTTTAGGGAAACGTTTGCTACCTTATGTCTTGAAGGGCAAAGCAGTGAATTAATGAATGTTCTAAGGAGTGAGTGGGGAAAAAAGCCAATTGTAAAAGTCAATTGTGATAAAAAAATAAGCACCCAACCAATCCTGGAGTAAAAATATACTTTTTTACTTAAGTGAATTAAAAGTATAAAACTATACTTTAGTGTAATGCTAAAGCTTTAATTAAAAGAGTTGATGGTTGCGGAGGATTCCTAACTGACCTGGGCGGTGAGTTCCACAATCCTGGTGCTGCACGCAGGAGGCTGTGCTCTTCATTGTGTGGAGCCTGGTGTTCAGTGGAGTAGGAATCAGCAGATCTCAGATTAGGTGTTGGGAGCTGGTTTGGTTCCAACTTTTCAGTGCCTTGTACACACATGCCTTATAATTTCACTTGAAGGCAGTACAATTTGCACAGTTACCTGCTGATATTGAAGCCTGTCTTAATACTTTCTTAGGTAACTCAGTAAATAAGCCATTATATTATATTAATCTTAAATTACGTCATGTTGGAATGTTCCTAACATGAATTTTAAACGACAACACAGGTATTGCCAGGGTATTTAGCTTCCACAAAGGTTAAAATTTCAGTACTGTCAACATCAGCAGTGAAGTCACTGCCTTTGAAAAACTGATGAATCTGGGAATCTATGAGTATGGCCTCAGTCTTGTTGTAGGCTTAACTTTTTTCTGTTGTAGGCTTAAAGTTCTGCATCAATTTCTGAACGTCAGACAGATGCCTGTCAAGTACAGAAACTCGGCAGTAGTGTTTGATTTTGGTCAGCAAATGATTGTGAGAATCATCACAATAGCAGTGAAATCAATGTCCAAGATGGTGAAGTATCTGACTAAAACCCAACATGTACATATTAATCATTAAAGGCCCCAGCACCGAACCCAGTGGAACACCTTGAATAAGTGGAGCATCATCACATATAAAACAAGATTTACCAGTTAGTTCCTAGTATCCAATCATCAAACACCTGTGCTCCTGTAGAGTGCCATAGCTGACAACAACAGAGGGTTCACTTAAAACACAGAGTCACAATCCATCAGCAAATCATTAGCTACCTTAACAACAGTGGTTTCAGTATTGTGTTGTTGTCACAGCCCTGACAGGAAAGGTCATGCAAGAAGAGATCCTGACTGAGCTACCACTGCCCGTCCCAGAGTTTCTGTGAGAAAAGACAAATAAGGACCAGAACAGATATCATTGAATTGAAGTGCAGACCAGTAACACAAATGTACAGTATTATCAACATACTGGTACAAGATCAGATCTCAAAGACTATTTTCCTCTCTTATTTAAAGAATGCACTATATTATTTTATTTCACTGAAATGAAACTGGTCTTTACTTCATAAACTGATTTGTTATTAGTAATGCAATTCTGCAGTTTTTTATATTACTACTGTATGTATCTGTTGCACTAAGTTGCACCATCTGGTGTGACCCATAACTCCATAAGTTTGCTACACGTTATGCTTTTTATTTATACTTAAATAATTATTTTTGTGTTCCCGTAACTCAGTGGAAGGAGAAATGCATAGCGGGGGCTCTGTGGCTCAGGATCTGTGCCCGTGGCTGGAAGGTAGCTAGTTCAAATCCCACAGCTGGCAAAGGAATCCTACTCCGTTGGGCCCCTGAGCAAGGCCCTTCATCCCAACTGCTCCAGGGGTGCTGTACAATGGCTGAACCTCCCTCTGACCCCAGGCTTCTTTGTCCCTCTATGTCCCTGTGTGTCTCATGGAGAGCAAGCTGGGGTATGTGAAAAGACAAATTCCTAATGCAAGAATTTGTTTATGGCTAATCTTTGTTTATGTGATCTCTTATCTTATTTTTGTTTCTTGAATAGAGTGTTCTTTTGAAGAACAGTCAATGAATAAAAGGCTTAAACAAAAAAAGTGTTAACATTTTTCCAGGTGTTAATCTTGTTGGAATGATTTTGTTTTCTGTTCATATGTCTCAGAAAATGTTTGCTGACACTTTTTTAAATTATTTTGTAATGGGTAACAATGATTCATCTGAGGATTTTTCATAGGGAAAAGACAATTCAACTTTTCAGACCAATTGAGATGCTTTTCTTTTTGAGTAAAAATCTAGACCAATTTCGTAATGAACTTAAATTGTTCCTTAGATAGGGTCTTGGAGAACAAAAACATATTGATGTCCAATTCATTCATTTTCAAACCACTTTATCCAATAAATGTTCAGGGGAAGCAGAGAGTATATCCCAGCAAGCAACGGATACAAGGCAGGATACATTCTGGATGAGATACCCGTCCATTGCAGGGCAATATTGATGTTCTGCATTTAGAAACATCTGAGGTTTCAGAGGGTTTGTTAAATATTTATTTCTCTATGTGTTTTATCAGTCCACAGCTCTTTATGTGTTCCAGTACCTTCAGGTTGTTCGCTAGGTCTCCACACTAAGTATTCCTGAATTATTTCAGTGCTGTTTGAGGTGTGGTTTCTAGGCAACCATTTGATTACTTAATTACTGATCATTCTGGGTTACTTTGCCCAGCTATTACCATATGGTCTTTGACATTAACCTTTACCTTGCAGACTGATGACTGTGTTATTAGTAATGCAATTTTGAAGTTTAATACATTCTTTAATAATTCTCTGATTTTTTTTCTGTCTGGATCAATGGATGTCTTTTGGACTGGGAAGGACAGAGCCTGAGATTTCAAGCTGACAGAGTCATACATGATGAAAGCTGCTTACTGCCTAAATAATATACTGTTTTCTTAAGTTGTAATTTGCTTGATAGAAGAGGGTGTAAGGTGATAACTGTTTTTGAGGCTTCATGAGCAAAATAATAGGTTTTATGAAGAGATGTGAGCCTGCTGTTTGGTTCTCCAAGTCAGTCAGAGATAGAGAAATGAATGCTTTTTCAGCAACAATTTACCCATGAACAGGAAATTTACACCTCTGTGTTCACCCTCGTGAGTTACGCCTCAGAGACGTGGTGCTTTGGAAGGTGTTGGGTAAGGTCCCCTTTGTCAGAAGCATTAATGCACTGGAGGGCCTGTGGAGTTAATTCGAAGAGCATTCAAGTGCTAGGTTTTTACTCGTGTGATCAGTAGAGCCCTGGTTATTTTCCCCTCATGTTGCAGTGTAGTAGACTGCTGTACACTCAATAAGATAGATACATGTATCAGACTGTTTGTTAAAATGAATAGACAGTAACAGGGTGAATTCCCGAGGTTGTAAAAGAATAGTTTCTCTTCCACAATGACAAAAAAATAATTATTGCTTTTGCTTATAGAAGTTAGAATGCAATTGTATAGATAGATGTTTAATAGATACAGCCCAGCACCTGTGAGTCTGATGGTTTGTACTGCATCTGTTCTTAACCGTTGAGCCTTTGTACGGGGATTTCTTGATATCCGTGTATCATTTAAGACTTCGTTCAGTTTTAGTTATTTCAGTTTTAGTTTATTGCCATATGCACAAGTGCAATGAAATGCTTATTTGCATGTACTGTATGCTCCTATACAAGACATTAAGGAAACACCAAAAACAAAAACACAGACCAGCGGCAGCAACAACAACAAGTTAAATAACAGACATCTTAGAGAAAAAAAACCCAACAGTGTGAGCCAGTGGTAGGGGTAGAGTTCAGTAATCTGACAGTTTGTGGGAAGAAACTGTCTCTGAGTCTAGACGTTTGTGCCTTTATGCTCCTATAATGCTCACCAGAGGGAAAGGGGGAGAAAAGTGAGGAACCAGGATGACTGGTGTCCTTAACGATACTCCTAGCCTTCCCGAGACAGCGCGTAGTAAAAATGTCTGAAATAGAGGGGAGCTGTACTCCAGTGATGGACTGGGCTGACCTGACCACCCCCTGTAATGCCTTCTGGTCAGATAACGAGCTGCTGCTACACCACACTGTAATCCCACTTGTGAGCACGTTCTCAATAGCAGATCAGTAAAATGTGGTCAGGACAGTCCAATTTTTTTCAGTTGTCTGATAAAGTAAAGGCATGTTGTGCCTTCTATGAAGCTCCAGTTACATACTGGGACCACTGTAACTATCTTTACAGCTATGCCAGTGATGTGAATAGGGGTTTGGTCCCCACCCTGCTTTCTGAAATTAATGACCAGCTCTTTGGTTTTGCTGACATTGTGGGAGAGATTATTGTCAAGGAACCACTCCACCAGGTTCCTGCTGACCGCATCCCCGTAGACTGTCTCATCATAGCAGTGATTCGGCCAATGATGGTAGTGTCATCAGCATACATGTGGATGCTGCACATTGGTGCTGGTGGAGGGGATCCCCATTACCTGTAAAGGATTTTGAGTGGAGTGTCCAGAAAAGCGCTATATGAGTGCAAGCAATTATTATTATTATTTGAAGATGGAATTGGAGCTGTGTCTGGCAACACAATTGTTGGTAAACAAGGAGAACAGCAGGGGGCTAAGCACACAGCCCTGGGGGGCACCTGTACTGATGGTCAGAGTGGAAGAAAGTTTCCCATCTACCCTCACAGTCTGTGGTCTGTGGTCTGCCACAGTCTGGTCTGCCAGAAATAAAAGAGGAATTGACTAATTCTACACCTGTCCCACAACAAAAACAAAAGCTGTAATATCTGCAGATACAACAGAGAAAGAAAGGGTGCTGAACATTAATTTGTGATGATGAGGGGGTCATTTCTTTTATTCTCTGCTTCCTATGGGTGATTTTCCACCCAGTATCAAATAATTACAAGCCTTTGGTTAAAAAGAAGAAAACCTCTTGATTCTTCATTCAAACTGCTGCATTCTGCCACAGGAACACCCTTGACAACATGTGTCTTTTAGCTCTTGTAAATGGTTCCATGGATATGGTAGAAAGAAAAGTGTGTTTTGTGATGTCTGAAATGACTTAAATAGCTGTCTAAAGATGGAGCAATTACATTGACATAGATTGCTCGGCGGAAAAGTGAATTTGCCCTCTGTGGGAGAGTATACACTTTAAATCTGGCATTAAAGGGATCAGCTATTGATTAGCACTGGCTACTGGCAGGCGCTGACAGTGGGTGTGTTTGTAACATGTCCAAAATCACATCTATCAACAGCTTCCTTCCCCAGGAACTGTGCTAAGATGTTCTGGCTTTGCAGGGTTTGCTTTCGAAAGGGCTTTTGCTGCTTCACAGATAACTCATGTCAGAGCACACAATTGCACATGAGATGGAAATTTGAATGAAACATCTTGCACTTGGACAGATGGTTTGGGATAGAAGTCAGTGATGTGACATTAACAGGTTTCCAGAAATTGTTTATAGTTTTCACACAGACAGTAAGCTCCTTGATTTTTAGAGTAAGATTGGAAATACAGTATCTGTATCTGTGTCAGGTTTATCGGTAAACTGAGCATTCATGGTATAGCCTGAGACATGTCTCTGATTTACAAATAAGGTGTAATGGGGGAGAACGGTGACTGTCACTGCATCGTAATTGGTGAAAATGCTATTTCTCACATTTAAGAAATGGTGTTGGTCTACTTACTGAGACAAACCCTAGTGTTGGGAAACACATTTGTAAATTAGCTTAGAAATTCATTGTGGATGAATGTGCACTGTAAAACATAGCTCAGTATTTTCTGAAAAAAACAATTTTTTAAAAAACATTGTCATGAAAAAGTTGTCAGGAAAGAATCAACTGATGAAGCCAGCGCAACCCCATCAGTGGTGAGGTGAACGTGTGCTCTCCTGGTTATTCAATGGCAGAGCAATCCGATCAACTCCGAAGATCTCAGACATGCTGTTTACTGTACATGGGGTGCTCCACTGCAACACGAGCAGCCAGATTTCCTTCCGTTATCCAAACTTCTGCTTCCGTGGTTGGCACCAGGAGATCTCGGTAGTGTTAGTTGGGACCAGACCACCCCTCCTGGGTGTGCAGGGAAAGTGTTAGAGCCATTCAGCTGGGGCTCAGCAGCGTTTAACAAGGTTGTGTTTTTTTTTCTTCAGTCTGTCACCAGTGCTTGGAAGCCACGGGTTTTTCCTGGTAGCAGACATTTTCACTTTCTCCAGTGACAGATGTCTGAGCAGCCGGTCTAAGGCACCATCTTTGGTAACGATGCTCCTGCTGATCAGGAATGCAAAACTGAGAGTCAGGTGGGCCCTAACTCCCACCGGGACAGCAGTAGTATGGGTGTGTGCAGGGTGTCACAGCAGAGAAACATCACCCAGCACATCGGAAAGGTCAGGTGTGCTCCTTGTTGTGTAAACAGACAGCACCCTTTTTTTTGGAAATATTGTTTCAAAAACCTGTAACCTCATTGTGTTTGCCCTTCCTTGAAAAAATTGGCAACAGTCTGTGAAGGTGGTGGGTGAGTGACTTGCTTCAGAGCCGGCTTGATAGACCACATGGCCTCCTCTGGCATGTAACCATTCTCATGTTCATAGTTCTTGAATTTTGAGGAGTGCTGGAAATGTTTGATAAACAAGACGTCTGCCTGGAGGTAAGCCTACCTAAGTGTGCGGTGTGCCCTCCCCTGTAATCCATCAGATAAGCCTTGTGTTGGTTTACCACCTTGCAGATAGTTTACATGAGACTGGGTCAGCAAACAAGCAGGGTGCAGTAGAAATCACAACAGGTAGCGCAGTACTGTTATTAATTATTTAAATAGTGTGTTTTGCAAAATGCACTACCTTAGCCTTCACAGTGTGCACACAATAATAACAATATATTTCCTGCCACTGCCTCATCTGTACCCATTATTGTTTTTGCTGTGCTGCTCAATAACGGCTTTAGATCTGAAGATTTTAAAGGCTAATTGAGCTTCAAGGAAAACCTGCCTTTAAGAGCATATAATCGTATGTTTACAGACAGCAGATAATTTGTTTTAGTCAACTGCAGTTGCATTTTACGAATAACTAATTTTGGGCAATTCTGTTTGTCGGATATGCAAATGTTCTTAGGCACTTTTTGCTTGCATGCCTTGCTCTTTCAGCTTCGTGATGGGTGTCCACACTGTAATCATGTTATAGTGCAATTCCAACCTTTAACAGCTTTTATTGACTTCGGTAAAGGTACAGTATGAAAGTAGATTATGACAGGTTTCCACCTTGTTACTGTCCTGTGAAACACCGCCGCCTCCTGAATATGGAAATAGTGTTTCTTCAGCATTATCGCGAATGTCTGTGGCAGTGAACGCAGGAGTAAAAAAAGTGGGTTTTTTTGCCCAGTCGTGGACAGTGTTATCACATTTGTACTTCTGACCTGGACCACAGCCAGCTTACAGCAGGTTTGGCAGGTGGAAGATAGATGTTGAGGTAAAGGGCTGCTTTTAGAAGAAGCCCTGGTTCTGCTACTGATCTGTTCCTGCTGCCTGGAGCTCCTTGCTGAAGCACCTCATGCCTTGTGCTGTGGAAGAACGGAAAACTGAAAGGGGGCTGGGAGGGGTGTGTCTGCGGAGACAGCTGATGGGGTGAAGTTAGCGGCTAATTTAAAAAAAATGTTTTGACTCTCGTGTTTGCACACTAAGCTGACTTTATATGAACTTCAAAATTAAACTATAAGAGGGTCTCCCCTAAAACACAGAAGAGGAACATAATTTAACCACAAAAGAGAAATAGAGACATTATCCATGTTCCTATCTTGCAGGACTGACAAGTGGATGTGACATTTTCTACAAAAGGCTAGTTATTGCTTACTAAAAAACAGGGGTTTATGGGTCCAGCTTGAGTGAATAACTCTTGTTGTTGGGTGTGTTTTTTTTTGTGTTACAGTGACAGCTCACTATTATTCATCTGGCTGTATGCTGGGGAAACATTGTGAAATCTTTCTATAAAAAAATAATTAGAGATGACCAGGTGACCTGTGTGCTTCATGGGTGTGAAAACTACAGGGGATTTTGAACCTTGTCTTAGACTTCCTGTCTGTAATGCAGCGTTGCGGTCTTCTTCAACAGACTGAAAGCTGCCATGAAAAATCCTGAAATATTTACTGTACAGCACATATTTCTGGTGTTTCAAGTGTTGAATTTCACTTGTTGTCTGTTGTATGTCCGTATTTGTTGAGCCTGTGATCCCACTGTGCTGTGCTGTGCTGTGTGAACCATCCTCAGCATGCCTTAGAATTGCTCTGTGGCTGAGAAGGTGCTGTGCTGACTGTGAAGCAGCTCTGGAACAGGTTGAACCACAGGAAGGCTAAGGATCAGATGCTTGTAATGCCTGAATCATCTTCAGAGTCATTCTCAGAAAGGCCATTGCAAACTGAGTGTTGGGCTCCATTAAAGGAAGGTCAGCTGGGACGAAAGAGAGGGATATCTCGGTTTCCTTCACTGTTTGTAGCTCAACTCTGCAACCTTCAGGTGAAGCAAGCAGAGCAGAGAGTGGTGTGAAAAGGCTTCTGCTATTTATGGCTTTTCCCTATGCTTTCCCTCTCTCGCGCAAGCTGGGAAAGGACAAATGAGGAAAATGCCTTCCAACAGTCTTGTCTTCTTTGAGATTGTGCTGCACAGTTTGACAGTTTCAGCCAGGAAAAAGTCTGAAGCCGAGAAGGAGATGCTTGGGGTGAAAAATATGGTACAAATCAAAATATGGAGACATTCCTGACCCCCATCTCCTGCAAAAAATCACTGTTTTTTAGGCAATATCTTTCCATATTGTAAAGTTCAAATTATGAATTTTTGTGCACTTTATTTTTCTGTATTTAATTGTGTAACTGTTTTGGAGCGAACGATGGGAACAATAATTCTCCCAGGTCAGAAAGTGAAGACCCTGTCAGCAGACCTGAATTCTGAAGCAGAATTCAATATCTGCAGGCAAGCAGCTCAGTTCCAGCTCTTGACTTTAGAGGAGAAATGAAAACATTGCGATAGGTTCTGCAGCCAGTATCCTGCAGTATTCTTCATACCATACAGTTTACCTTTCTTAAAGCACTCACAGTCCAGGCAACAAAAGCATTACAATATTGACAAGGGCCCTTCAGGGTTTTTTCAAATCACATCAAATAAAACACATCTTAACGGACAAATATGAGTAGCTAGCAGGCATAAAAATCAATACGGCTTTATGTAAAAGAATCTCCTTCCCTGATTTCTCAGGAAAATGCATTCTGCCATTTTTCAGCAGTTATGAGAAAATCGTAATAGATTTCTTTGGGTAACTGAAGGATGAATGAAGGTAATCTTAAAATGAATGAGTGTTAATGGTTGTATTACTTGCCAGACATTACAACAAAACAGCAGTTGTTGTCACTCATTATTTGTTTATTTTTATTTTTTCTGGAACCTGGTGCCTTATACCATGCAATCTTTCAGAATGAGATGCTGAGTCATTCAGAATGTAGAATGTAGTAAATTTATACCAGCTGCATTGAACAAAAGAATACTGTTCTATTTTTCTGGTGAAGCAAAAAGATGGAAGGATTCCCTAACCATCACATAATATGTTTGTGTGGGGAGGGGGGTGGGGGTGATAGGAAGTTTTTTAAACCTTCCCTGTCTAACGCTGACAGTAGTCTTGACCGGAGATACTTTATTTATGAGGGGGACATGATTCAAGAGTCCTCAAGGGCATTGCGAGTCAGTACTAGGAAAGCATCTGCAAGGCTAAAAATGCATGGGGGCTATTTGACCCATCTTACCTGTTTGGTAGTTAGTAGCTTTTTGATCAGATAATCTCATCCGGCTGTTTCTTGAGCTGGTCCCATACTCCCACAGCCCTTTATGTAAAGAAGTGTCTCCTCAGGCTTTTCAAAACTTTTCAGTCACCTACAGTACTAGCAACCAAATAAACCAAAGAGGGTGAATTGTTTGCAAACTTTGTGTATCCTTGAACTGAGGTTGTATTAGCACCATGCTCAGATCACACCAGACCTGCCATGATTTGAAATAACAATAAAATTAGCTGTGTATTGAATGCACCTGACCTGGAACTGTTTTTCTGTGTTGATGTTCGCTTGCTCTTATCAGTACATGAATGCAAATTCAAACTGTTAATGTCAACAAAAATATATTTAATTTTTACACTCTTTTCTATGCGTTTGTGTACTATAAAAACAGCATTCTTCTATCTAGAAAATGTGATCTACAGTATACTAAAAAGACATAGGGTGATGGATGGAGTTTAGGAAGCAGCAGTCAGATCCATGCATATCCAAAAAGAAGGCATTCATTGTTCTGGACCTCTGAATACTCTTGCCATTTCTAAAGACTGTTATGATAGAAGCTAAGCTCTCTTTGTAACTTCAAACAAATTTGCTTTCAATAGGTCATCAGCTCATGTGAATGAAACTGCTGTGTAAGATCAATGTCATGTCAGCACAGTTAGAACAGCTAAAGAAACAGAGCAAAAATAATGACAAAAGAAGAAAAACATCATCATGATGGTATTTGATGAAAAAGAATATCAAGTTTTGATATTCACAGTATACAGTGCATTGAAAATGTTTGGAAACACCCCACATTAGTATTCTGGTATTGGACGTACTGTAGAATAGGCATAGATAAGATATATTTGGGTTATTTAATTAACATACTGATTCGGTAGTAAATATTCTAAGTAAATAAGTATGTGAACCCTTATATTCAGTACCTGGTTGCACCTCCTTCCTCCTTGAGCAGCATTTCCAGGCATTTCAGTTTCTTGCATCCTCTTTTAAGAATCGCGGTCCATTCCTCCTTCCTGTTTCTAGTTGGTGACATGAGAGGGTTTCCTTGCATGAACAGTGTTACGAGACTAAAAGGAGAACCCTGTGCAGGTCAGTCTCTTTAGGAAAATGGAGAAGGCGAACGATTCCGAAAGGGCTAGGCAGAGTGTGTCTCCAGAGCAGTCACTAAGACATGACTCAGGAGACAGAGGAGACTGTACAATACCGGGTGCAGAGGTGTGGACTGAAACGGGTTTAAATAGCAGGCCAGGTGTGGAATGTTAATTGTTAATTAACGATGTCCCGGTGTGGCCATCACAAAAGGCTTGCTTCAGATCCTGCCATTAGATTTCAGTGGAGTTTAGGTCTGGGCCTTGACTTGGCCAGTCCAAAAGAAATGTTCTTCTTCAGAGATTCTGTTGTTGATCTGTTTGTGTGTTTAGAATCATTGTCTTCCTGCATTACCTGCATTACCTACATTTGACTCATCTTTTGTTAATGAACGGATGGGCTCACATTCTCCTCCAGAGATTGCCAATACAGCATCAGATTCACAGTTCTGTAAATGATGGTAAAGTGACTTGATGATGAGACAACAAAGAAGCCCAAGTCCCTGATTCTCTACCCACCATACTCGATGGTCTGCCAGCATGCTTGATGTTCTTCTGTTGGAAGGCAGTGTTTGGTCTCTGCCATGCAAAATGTATCTGAAGTGGATAAAAAGTCAAACTTTCAAATCATGTGTGCAGAGAACATTCTTCCAACAGTCTTGTGGATTATCCAGGTGCTCTTTGCTTCTTCCTGCCTACAATCCCATGAAACCCATCTCTGATCGTTGACGAATGAACGCTGACCCAGCAAGAGAGGCCTGCAAATCCTTAGATGTTAATCTGGAGCTCTTTGTGACTTCCTGTATTATTTTTCTTGTTTCCTGAGTCAGTGTGTTCTTGTATATTTTACACTGTTTGACAGTGGATGGGTGGAGCACCAAATGTTAAGAAATGTTTTTTTAACCCTCTCCAGACTGATAAGCATCAGCTACTGTCTTTCTGATGCCCCTGAAATCTCCTTTTTATCCTGGGATAATGGGATTCCACTAGCCTGTGTGATGAAGACCAAACTCACAAAATTTCTGACCATAAAATAGGACAGGACAGCTCAAACCCAGTCCTCATTTGTTTTTCTCCTAATTATTTAACCACTCAATTCTAATTTACCCCCTTAATTGTGGTAAGTAAACTAGGGTGCATTTATTATTTGACATACAGTACAGTGATACTTTTTTCAACTTCATACATGTGATCATCTTAAAAACACCAAATTGGTGTTTTTTAAACCCTTTCTATTATTTAGGAAAAAATGGTTTTGATTATGCAAGGGAAATTGCTATTTCCATATGTACATTGAAGGCTCACAAACTTTTATCAGTACTGTATTTCCCTAAGGATGTACTGTACATGCACAGAACATCTTTCTTGCAAACCCATAGCAGGTTTGGGAAGAGAATGCATGACTTTTCGCTGTGAGGAGACCTCACATAATGAAATTCAGCTCCAGCACTGTCTGGCTACTCAACAGTAGTGACCTCCTCTTGGAGATCAGCCCTACTCTAATTCACATGTAAGCAGAAAGTAATTGTTTCCTAGGAATCTGCTCTCTGTTCTCTGTCAGGTAATTGCTAATTAATTTGAAACCTGTCGATAGTGTCCAGAAACGAAGCCTCTCTTGGTTTGCTGAATGTAAAGCTAGAGGTCACGGAGATGGGCACTGAGCAGTAAACATCTTTCAGTCACGGTGATGAAAACCAGTGAATCACCATGACATACGTGAGATTACACTTTTGATCCCTTTTTTGGTTTAAAACCACATACAATCTGCCTACTAAGCTTGTTTACTCTTATCCACAAAGCACTGTATTTTAACATTCCATGCTGTAATCTATATTTTGATTTTGTTTCAAATTCCAGCTAAGAGAACGTATTCTGTTCATCATACAGTATGTTCTGCATGTACAGTATTTAGAATGGAGTGTTCTGTAAATGTAGAAATGATTGTCGAACAAGACTTTATCAAACAATTGCACTTAAGTTAATGAACAAGAGTTGCTGTGACTGTGCTTTTCCATGATTAATTCCTGGATGACATTCAGTATACTGTATCGATAATTGTGGACATTTCTATTGGTACAGTATGTGCTCAAATTGCAAAATCTAAATCCTAGCTCCCATTCCTACAGTACGTCAAAGGCGAAATCATAACACCTCTTTCAACTTAATGTGATGAAATAAGAGAAGTGGGATGGAGGAGGGTAGATATGAAATCAGTAATCAGGAAAATGGACAACAACATATTAAACAGATTCTGCTTGACGTCAGAACAAATATATCTCAAAAGTGAGTACATCATTTTTAATTAAAAATAGTATTCCAATGGTGCATCAAATTGATAAAAAGAAAGCTCTTTTTAAAAAATATTAGAAGATATCAGGATCCAGCTAACAAATTAGTATGATGAGTTACAAGCACAAGGTAATAATGAAGTTTAATAATTATGTTATTGTAGAGAGAGAGAGAGAGAGAGAGAGAGAGAGAGAGAGAGTGAGAGAGTACAATAAAACCCAAAATGTCTTTCATTATCATTTTCAATGGCAAAAGAACTGTCAGAGATGAAGTAAAATGTATCTGGGACAATAATGGGATACATCCCCAGGACCTGAGGGTATCTCACAAGTTGTACTCAAGGAATCGAGCATTCAGAAGCCATTGATGCAGCTCTTACAACAGTCTCACACAGGGCTGCTACCCAGGGACTGGAGAACTGCTATACTTATAGACCAGTTGTTATAGACCAATATGTTTGGTCTGTTACATGTTATGTAATGCAAGCGAATATTACAACTAAATTAGAGGATCACCTATTTAGAAATATAATCCTAAAAAAACAGTCAGCCTGAATTTACAATAGTGTTAGTCTTACCTAACCAACTTTTTTGAGTTCTTTATACAAACAACAGGGGTAACTCGTACACATAAGGCATGTGACATAGTGTATTTAGATTTTCAGAATGTTTTTGATAAAATCCCTTAGAAAATATTAATTATAGGTGATAAGCATGGGGAGTGTGAGTGTTTGGACTGAAATCTAGTTAATAAAATGTACAGATATGGTATGAATACTGGTTACGGAGGTGGTGTGATTAGTGGAGTACCACAGGGATCTGTACTAAGACCACTGCTCTTTTTTATTTTAACTAATGTCATTAGTTAACTATCAGGTTGCAGATAATACCAAAACAGGAGGATTAGCAAACACTGTAGAAGCAGCAAATTAAATTTAAACAATCTAAAGATAAAATTCAGCACCTGGGCCAACACCTGTTTAGAGGGTGTTTAATACAGACAAGTGAAGAGCTTTGCACACAGATAGCAAAAAATATAAACTATAAATAGAAAATGGTAAATAAAAGAGGGCACGTAGCAAGAAGATATTTTGTTACCTTGTGTTTGTGTTGACATATTATTTACATCTTCTAGAAAGTTTGGGGAACCAATTAGAAAGCAAACAAAATGCTGGGATATATACAGCTGAAAACACAGAACGTAACTCAAGAGATGTTCTGTGAAAATGTAAGCCACCCCAATAAGGCCTCATTTAGAATATTGCGTATCATTTTGGTTGCCGCATTACAAAAAAGATATTGGTCTGAAATCGGTCGGTAGAAGAGCAGTCAGGTACACCCCAGGGCTGGAGGAGTAAAGACCTTTAGCCCTGAGCAGAGAAGATCACAAGG
The DNA here is from genome assembly GCF_040954835.1 of Lepisosteus oculatus. Taxonomy (NCBI): domain Eukaryota; kingdom Metazoa; phylum Chordata; class Actinopteri; order Semionotiformes; family Lepisosteidae; genus Lepisosteus; species Lepisosteus oculatus. Next base: position 1,124,433 of record NC_090701.1, on the reverse strand, counting down.
GGACCTTCCGAATCCTCAAGGGCAACTGACAAAGTCAATCCAGCAGATTCCTTCAACACAAACACTGAAACACGACCCAGGAGTCACCAGGGGAAAGTGTGGAAGTGCACGTAACACCCAAAGGGTTCTGGGAGTACACAACAAGCCACCCAGCCATCAAGGAAGAATGAGACACTTGGATCAAAATTGCTTCTAACTACCAGATGGGCCAAATGGGTTGAATGGTTCTTCTTCTTATGGGCTCAGCAGACACCCCTGTCCAGCTCTTCACAGTAAACCCGACCATTTACCTTGGTCCCTAACCCCCGGGCTTTCAGTCTCTTCCCCCTGCCAGGACAGACAGACCGAGTCTCAGTTGTTTTCTTCGCCTGCATTGTCAGGTTTGGTCCCCAACTGCAGGAGGGAGATTTATAGGGTGATGACAAGGGCATCACTGGCTAAATCTCCTGAGGAGTGGTATGAACCAGGTGGCAATGTTGGTGCAGCAAACTAAGAATTGCAATGTCTCCTCTTACCTCTACAGTATAAAGAAAAACACTAAACCAAGCACTGCTGGTAACAGCGAAATTTGAACCCCCAGCAGCAGCCCTGCCCTCAGTTCCCACTGCACAGCTCACCTTAAACACTTTTCCAAACTACAGCCCTAAGGCTTCAAGGCCATTCTCTGTTTTCCGCACCTTTGAAGGAAGATAGATGTATTATTCATTGAACAGAAGTCTGTTTTTAAATTGCATTCCGAGTGAGTGCAGGGGAAACTCGAAACCGTGTGAGGCTGTGCTATATATCGTGGCTGAATCGCAATTTGAGAACTGAGATTCGGCTCTGTTTTATCCTGAGGAAGTGGGGATCAGAGAGTCAGTCAGTATACGGTATCAAAACACACTGCTGTAGCGATTATTGGATATTTTGAGGAAAAGCAATGTCATTCTGTTTAATCATTGCTTAATTTTTCTTTTACTCATTGCAAATGATCATTTATGCAGATGTTCAGAATTCTGGGAGGACAACTGAATTTGTTAAACAACTCCTGCTAAACAAGGGAAACTACAGTACTGTATATGTAACATTAAATTAACCGCTGATGTCTGTAAGAGCTTATCATCCATTTCCAAAGAAAGTGTAACAGTGGATATGCTCAACTAACACTTTATGTTCACAAAGCTGGGTTTTGGATCATAAGTGTCCAGAAAGCTTTCACAATCTCAGATAAGATGAGAAAGTCTAGATTAAGTCACCAGATGATTGATTACCCTGGTCTCTAAAGGGCAGAGCATGAAAGAGTGTGTGAAGAGTTACTGTGGCTCCAAGGATGGTGGTCAAATCTAATAATAGCACATCCATTATTACCTTTTTGCAAGGAAGGCTGCTTTATAAGGGAACTATCAGAAAAAGTAAATGTGTTGTATAATGGAGTGGAGACCAGAGCAAATAGGTATAGAATAACAGCAGTAGGTGTGTAAACAAAAGAGTCTGATGCAGAAAATGAATTACTAATGCTACTAAAGTACGGTGATACATTCCTGTAAAGTGCACTATTTTTTATTCATAGTTCTGCAGATTTTGAGGCCATTTGAGATCTAGGCATGTGGAGCAGACAAGCTCCAATGGGAAGAGTTTGAAGAGTTGAAGGAGGTGTCAAAAACATGCACGGTGGACACTGAACCATGACGATTGCCTGAAGGACTTTGTAGAACAGTCTCGGTGAATAGGTCTGAATTGCCTCTTTCCAGGAGGCTTTTGTCTGGATGAGTTAAATGAGGAGGCTTTTTAATTTTTTCTTCAGTCTTGCGAATTAAGCGCTTTCTGAACTCCTTGTCTCCCTAGATATTTTAAAGCTCTCGACGGGCCTCTATCACCTGTTGAGCTTTTCATATGGGCTGAATTGGTTGTTTTGTGCTTCGGATGAACTAACTCCACACAGCTTTTGCATTTGCACACCCAACTAATCATCCAGATCTAGCAGTGCAGCAATACTGCATCTCCAACACACTGAATCAAAACAGCAACTGTACCTGAAGTGAATAACTGTGGATATTTTGGCACTTTAATTGACACTTAATATGCTTTTTGGCCCTGCTGTTGATTTCATACACTGGTGTTATAATTCACTGCTTCTTTATGGGCAGGTCCAATATCCTTCTCCTGGATGCAAGTCACAGCCAGCGAGTCAACAAATAATTGACATGGACACATTCATCTGTGGCAGGAAATGCAGTCTACATTTTTATGGGCTGCTTCCTGAATTATTTCCATCAGTGGCCTGTGCCAACAGTGAGGTACCACAACTACATTGCCCTGATTCTCAGGCACTTAAGCTCAGAGGAGCTGGAGAGGAAATAGATGATGGAGGGAATAATGACAGGGTTAGAAACGACAGAGGAGGAGGGCCATTAGGCCTGTCGGAGGCTAACTGGCTTCTGCGGGGCTTCTGAAAATCTAAAATAAGAAAACAAGCATCAGGCTCCAGGAGCTCAGTGTGGAAAAGGAGAAATGGAGGGCAAGGTGCCTGTATGATGCTATAGACATCCTATACTTCTAATATTTCACTGTATCCTAGAATTGTTGTGCGTTATCATTCTGAAATACTGTACAGATGTTAAATTTACTGATCTTTTTTAAAAAAAAAAGATGCTCCATTTCAGTTTGGCTGGCAGGGGTGCCTTTTAGCTGAAGGTATGTTCAGCCTTTATCTACAAGGTTAAATACAGTAAACCTTTGGTTTAATAGACCTGTGGGAAAAAGGGCTATCTGTTATGCCTGTTAAATTAAGAATGATGATTTATCAGCCCAGAAACACACCTTCATATGAGACAAATATACATATATAAGCCTACAGCATCGTTTAACCTTTTTAACAATTACAATCAAGACAGTTAATGAAAATTATTCTTGTGCCTTTTTCCATACAGTACATATGCAAGGTCTTTATTCAATGTATCTTAAATAATCTGTATGTTATTAGCTGAAGTAAACATTAAAGAACATCAGCAATTGTAAGTAATTGACTTACCACTATAGGCACCCTTGATATTTATTAATTTCAAACCTATGTGATATCAATTTTTTATTATTTGCATTTCATCATTATTGTGGGGAACGTTCATTATTTCTGATTTTACAGACAAAATTCCCCTTTATCAGATTTTGTCCCCTAAATTCCAAGTCTGTTAAATTGAAACCTTTTCAACTGGTTTACTGTACTTCAGTTTATTAACAGGAATTTGTCATATTTGTGGGCTTAGCCATGCTATAATTGTTTAAAACTTTAGTAGTTGGTAGTTAATACCAGTGAAGGTTATTAGGTAAAGCATGGTGTTTGTGTCTTCAATGTGTATGAATATATACAGTACCTTAACAAACTTCAAATTATTCCATATTCCAATAAAATTGGGCTTTTGTGAAGATCTTTTGTATTGATGAAATAAGTGTGTTAAGTAAAGGTTGGCTTGCATGATAAAAATAGGGCAATTCAAACTGCCACAAGAGAGATCTGTAAGTGAAAAAGTTAATAAGCAGCAGACTTGTTTGATCACAGCTAGCCTCAAATAATTACTCTTTATCATGTATGTCATGCTTAGACATCCTTTGAGGAAGTTATTCAAGGAGTTCTTTAATTGCTTTAGGCTCTGAATATCGTACACTGTGACTATGACATTTGTGCTGTGTGCCACATCTTTATGAAGCAAACTCCCATAATACAGACCTTCATTAAGTCTGGGCGCACAGCATAGCAACAGTGAATAGCTCCTGTCTGAGTGAGTTTCTGACTCTTCTTTAAAAGATTAAGTCATTAGGAACAAAACATTTTGACCTTTACGCTTTAAATAAATTGTTCAAAAAGATTATAAAAGAATAATGTTCAATAGATGTCACATTTCTTTATTATTCTACAAATAACTGTCTGAAGTAGTGTTCATCCATTTCTAAAATTTAAAAATAAAGCACCATTGTCTCTGCTATTGCTGTGCAATTTAGTTATTACAATCCAGGCATTATTTCAGTTATCTCTCAAATGACACTGAAGTTTCTCTTAGAAAAGGAAATGTGGTGTTCTGTTGTCTGTTTTGTCTAAATGAATCTGTTCACACATTGATAAGCCAGAAAATGAGACTGAACAGCTTAGAAATGCTGGAGCAGAATTTCTCTTTTCACCATTGAAATCAGTTTGACCTTGTAGATAATACAGGACCTCATCCCTGTTTGTCAGGTCTTAGGACAAATAGATGATATCCCTTTGAGACCTCTCAGAATATTTCAGCAGCAATGCTAAAAAAGAATCATATGTGAGCTACAATATATTTCATCTATATTTCTAAAGATGTTAGCTTTGGTAAGCCATATTCTAAATTGCAATGGCATATTATTTTAAAAAAATGTATATCTCAGAATTTGGTTAATGACTGCAGATCTTACCAGAACAGTAGAAATGAGTGTCACATGTACAGTACATAATATTCACGTATATAGGGAAGGGCAGATATGACCCTTAGACCCTCCTGTGCATTGAGCTATTAGCTACTGATACTGTATGTTGCAAGGTCCCCAGCCCCTGGCAGGAGAGAGGGTGCTGATTGGACGAGCAGCTCATCTCTTTATGACATCACTGCAAGCCTGCAGGAGCCCAGGAGGCCACTGGCCGGGGGTCGCTGAAAGGTGACTAATCCCAGCTGTACCCCAATGGAACCCCAACAGCTGTACACCAACCATCATGGGGTCTCCTGGTCACCGCTGACTTGTGGCATGACCTAGCGGATCAAACTCCCAACACCTTTGTAAATGCTGTCGTGGAAATGAGGAAGCCCAGGACAAGAACACAAGGACAAGTCTGCAACTGCGAGGAGGCCACTCAGCCCATTTAGCCCATTCGGTAGCAGTTAATTAATCCAAGGATCTCGTCCTTGGAGCCAGGGTACCAGCTTCAGGTACCTTCTGTTCTTGGTTTTAACAGCATTTCCCCTTGTGTCCTTTGGTTCGTGTTTCACTTTGGATTCGGAAGGAATCTGCTGGATTGCCTTTGTCAGGGCCTTTGAGGACCTTGGTTACTAGTATCATGTCCCCCTGTGTCCTCTCTGTTCAAGACTGGAAATGTTCAGTTCCTGCAGCCTGTCAGTGTAGGACTTTCCCTTCAGCCCTGGAATTGATCTGGTGGCTCTTCTCAGGAACGAGTACAGCTTGAGGTCAGGAAAAAGTTACTTCCAGGTATCTCATTTTTTGTATTTTAAAACATTTTTTTGCACTGAAATGAGTACGATTCCAGAGGCTGGTTGGAGGAGAAATGAATGTTTTTTTCTATGTACCGTCATCAGCAAGACACAGGCAAAGGGGCATTCATGAAACCGAGTAAAACCAGTTCAAGTCAAATTGAACAACTTCTCATTCGTAAAAGTACTTCTTTAAAGGAAAGAAAAAAGATAACACATTTTAAAATGAATTCATATAAATATATACTATAAAATGCATCTTTGAAGCTCAGCATGGAAATAAAGTTTTAAACGTGATGTTAAATTCACTCTTATATCCCTTGTTGTTCAGTAGCATCTCCAATTTACTTGGGTACCCTAGTTTACCCAAGTAAAAGCTACATAGTAGGATGCAGTAATTGCAAAACACAACCTGTAGTTTGGCTTAATTATACAGTACTTTAAGTATTTAGAAAGCAGGTCTTTATTACAAGCACATACAGTATTGCAATAATACTTGCCTGCTTACCTGTTTTCTCACAAGAAAATGTGCACATTATTCCTCATTCTTGCCGTTTGGAAATCAAATTCCATTTTATGATAAAAAACTGATCATTTAAAAGCTAATATTCCTCTGGGGAAGGCACATTTAACTGAGAAAGCAATCATTACTGGGATTAAAGTATTTAATGTTGTACGCAAAATAGTCAGAGACTGTGCATTGCTTCCCTCAATCAAATGCGTTAATGGAAGCAAAATAAATGATAATAAAAGATTATTCTACCTTTAAGCATGCTGTGCAGATTTCCCTGTTATGATATTGGCATGCTCCATATTTAATATAGATTTTTGCAGTCGAACCATTTAAATGTGCCTTGTTTGCTGCAAGCACCTCCAGTCTACTAAACAGCAGATTCTGCCCCGTAGTCGGAGATCACTTGACACTTTATCATGTTTCCGAGGAGCTGGAGTAGAACTTCTGCCATCGTCTCTTCAGTGCTTCAGTGTTTCTCACCTCAGTGCCAGTCATGACATCACCTCCCCTGCCAGCATCAGTCCTGCTCTTGAGTGGGCGACCTAGTTTGGACTTTTTCTGAGAGCTTTTTTTGTGAAATTTATTTTTATTTATTTTATTTAGTCTTTTTTAGAAACATACAGTACCAGCAGAATACTAATTCCTCCACCTCCCACCACCATCTTTTATACCTCCAGCAGGTTTCTAATAAAAGACTAAATCACAGACGGACAGTTATGATGGAAATAATGGTCTCAGACACAGACAGCCATGTTAGAAGCACTGTGCAATGATGACCTCAGACACAGTACATACACAGGCAGACTGGAAGGGGCATGCAATGATCTAGTACTCAGGCAGCAAAGCTAGAAGCACCATGCAATGATGAGCTCAGACACATACAGTACTGTACACAGGCAGACTGGAAGCACCATGCAATAGGAGAAGAGGAATGTTTCCAAAACCTCAGCAGAACTAATCTCTCCTGAACATTGTGAAAAACGTGGCCAAAGCGCCTCATGGACAGAGCATACGAAAATAAGACACTAGAGATGAGTTATATATATTAGCATCAGTGAAGGATCAATTACACCTTGTGAAGAACATTTTAAATGAATCATACCATAAGGAAGCAGAATATACAGTATGTATGTACAATGACGCCTGAAGAAGGCTCCACGGCTGAAACGTTGTGTTTTCTCTCTTCTCTTTTCAGAAAGGAATAACCCTATTACTTGTTCCTGGATGTACAGTATGTTTTCTTAAACATTGCATCGGGGCATTTTTTTGTCCTTAATGTTCTAATTCCCATTAATTCCTATTCAAGGTACTAACATTTACAATTATAAAAAGCCTCTAACAGAAAAGGAATAAATAGTAGAGGCTTGTCCCTTAGTTTTATTCCTAAAACCTAGAAGGCTATACTGTAGTAGGGGTGTGTAGACAAGCTCGCCCCCTAGAGGCTGCTATAGGTACACACTGCAGAGCAAAAACATGCGAGCAAGACTGGCCTAACCTCATCAGAAATACCTGCGTGTATATGAGTGCATTTATTTCCCCTAACTGAAGAAGAGGGAATGTGTTCTTGGATCTGTGAATCTTTCCAATAGACACCATGTTACACCATGTTGTAATGTTGGGCGCAAAACACAAAGTATGTGCGGGGAATGTCGGGATAAATTAAATCCTGAGTCTATATGGGAGCCAACATGCTGGAGAGTCAGGGGGAGACAGAATTAACAGCTGAACAAATCCCTCTCTAAACAACAGCAGCCCCGAACCCCCCTGGATCCTCAGCCAGGTTCACACTGTGAATTATTGCATCCTATGTAAAAAAATAAAAACTTGGAATTAGATATTAAAACTTTAATATTTATAGAATATGTGCATAAGGTGCAACATTACTAAATCATAAAGTTGGCAAATTGGAAAAAAAGCTGTTTATTTCCTACTATTTTTTGTGATGACTGTGTACTGTGCAATTCTAACTCAGGAATTTAAACAGCATTGATGGCTGAAAAATGAGGAATCCAAAGAAAATTATTAAAATTGTAGATGAGGAAATGGTAAAAATGAAAGGTGGAAATTTTAGGGGGTCAGGGACGGTGATGTAGAGGTTATACTGACACAGGTCCAAATGAGCTCATGAAAAAATCAAGCCTGCATCATTCTGGGGTAATGCTTGCTCAGTAAGATATCGTAAGCAAAACAAATCTCTGTAAAGGTCTTTCTTCAAGAACACATCAGCTTCGTGCTGTATATTGTGCCAGGCATAAATTTGCTATACTGTATGTTTGTTGTTTCACACTCTGAGTATTTAATCTGGACTGTGCATATGGCTTTGTGTTTAAAGTGTGAAATAGCCATAGCTGTCTGATTTTTGAAGCTCTGTGCTGCTCAGCTCCTCCCTGTGTTCACAGACAGATTTAACCAGTCCTTGGGCCAGTGCATGTCCCTGCCTGCTTCAATGTCCTTCTGTCATCCCTGTTCCCAGGAAGGATAACATACCCTACACCAGTTGCACTTACTTTGGTCGTCATAAAAACCTTTGAGAGTCTGATACCTCAATATCTATCATAGGTCCATTCTTGACTACTTGTAATCTGCATACAGGTCTAATAGGTGACGGAGTGCTGTGGTTAACATTTGTCTCCACGGTATCCTGCAACACCTGAAATATCAAAGAGACTAATTTTTGTTGATTTAAGCTCTGCATTCAACAGCATCATCCCAGAAGTCCTCCACAATAAACTGTCTCATTTGAATGTCTCCCACCTCACCTATCAGTGGATCATCAACTTCAGTATGTGTGGTTGGGCTCTTATTTATCAGACAGCTTATCTGTGAGCACTGGTGCACTTCAAGGCTATGTTCTCTCCCCATCACTGTACTCCCTGTATGCCAACGACTGTACCTCCAGCAGTCCTTCTGTCACACCCCTGAAGCCTGCAGAAGACATCACCCTGAAACATTTCATCAGCAATGGAAATGAGACCAGGTACAGAAGAGAAGTGGATCATCTGTCAACAACATCCTTCGGCTCAACTGTAGTAGCAAATGCTATCAACATCACAAAGAAAGCGCACCAGAGATTGTATTTCTGTTGAAAAATCTTGATGTTTCCCAGTTCATTCGTAAAGAGCCATTATTAAATCATTCTCATAGCTTCTGTAACTGTTTGCTTTGGCAACTTGTCTGTCCATTTTAGAGGCAAATTGCAACTTGTCTGCTGTGCAGAGAGTGGCATTGGAGGCCGTTTGCCATCTATATAAACTTGGACTAAAGAATCGACAAGAAAAGTTTTCTTATGGCTCCTTTCATCCAGGGCACTATCAGGGATGTCAGAAGGGGAAACCGTGGAATGACAAAGAGAGCAGTAGAGACCCTATGTGTAGCGGTAAAAGGGGCAACAGGAGCGACCTGGTGCTAGGCGGGTCTCGGGACATCTGTACCCTCAATGCTGAGTGAGGAGCAGAGCAGACACAGGAAGTAAATAGGCAACACAACAAGGCACACCAGAAAGACATGAATAATCACAGAGAACTAGGAACGGGACAGAAGTAAAGCACCCTCTAGGTGTAAAGGGCGTGACAGGCACCCCATGTTTCAAAAGATTGTCTCAGGGAGACACTACTGGTCGATCAAAACCACAGTTTTTGCACCAAGACACCAGATCAAATTCCTTGTACATGTGCTTGGTAAATTAAGAGACTCTGATTCTATTTCTGAAGCTTTCTCAGCACAGAGAAAAAAATAATAAGATTATTCATTGAAAACCTTAAAACAGCATTTTTGCAGTAGCTTTGTTTGTCTGAGTATTTAAGGGGTTATTAAATGATAGGATTATAAGATGTCGAGGTTAACTAGCTTGATTTACTGTAAGAAGTGCTGGAAAAAGAGAATGTAGCATTTGAGCAAGATCCAGTGCAAAGACATCTATAAACTTATTTTTTCTTCACCTTAAACACCTTAAATAATAATAATAATAATAATAAAAAAATAATAATAATAATTATAATAATAATGATAATTAATAATTAATAATTACACTTATATAGCTCTTTTCTGGACACTCAAAGCACTTTACAGGTCATGGGGATCCCCTCCACCACCACCGGGATGATGCGCCAGTCCTCTCCCCACACACCAGCTCTCAGTGGAGAGGTGAGCCGAGTGATGGAACCAATTCATAATGCTGCTATCACTTTAACATGTGTATAAAACATGAATAAAACATAACTTTATGTAATGTCTTAGTATTACAATATAATTGGATGGAGGGGTGCTGGCCCTGATCAAGAGACAACTGTATCTTTTCCCTGTGAAGGACAGTGCAAGTACCTTTGATTTATGCAGTGCTTTTGCCTGATGCAGTATAGGCTTTTAGGCATTAAAATTAGTAGAAAGTTGTCACTCTATTTCCAGATTTCTACATAATAATAAGTAATTTCGTCTCTCTGTTCTGTTTGTGTATTCAAATTGTAATACAAGACACTTTCACTCTGGGCTTGGAGATAAATGTAATTTGATTAATGAGCACACACTCACACAGTAGTGTTTTTGTAAAACATCAAAGACTTTTCATTTTTCCTTAATAAAATAAGTATATTTAAGTAGTCTGAATAAACAGTTGGAGACTCCTGTTATGGGCAGATAAACTATTTAAAATTAAATGTGAGAGACAGCAGAGAAGAGAGGGAATTATGACATTAAAATGAAGGAAAGGAAGATGAATATTCTGCCCAATTCTACCTCTGTTCATTCATTTTGTTTGCTGAAAGATTAAAATGTACATGCCTGTACTATTTGATGTTGGTTTCCAAGTAAAGACATGCAGCTTTTTATATATACAGTTGAATATTTTTGACCAGCTGGAGACCTTGGCTTTTTATGTTAATCAGTGGCAGAACTATTTCGGTAAAATGTATTATTAAGTATCAGACGTGTTCATTTTTATCTCTTTCAAAAGGAACTTATTTTCTTTTATTACAATCTGCATATGTAACTGATCATTCTTCCCAAAGGCTGATGATGCCAAGCCATTGTGAAATCACAGTAATGTTCTTTATCTCCATCCAATTTAATTGCGAGCTTATTCTGCTTAGAGGACAGAGAAAAGCATTTGCAGATCAAATTAAAGAAAATCACATTTTCCTATTTTTAAATACCGCCCATCCTGTAGGTTACTTTACCTTAGGATTTCCTTTACAGTGGAACTGAGTTCTGGGAATCTGTACATTGAGCTTTCATCCTACAGTCTAAATTACAAACAGATCTCAATGTCATCAATATCGTTTACTTTAAGAGTAGTATGTCATGTTCTGCTTGTGTCTCTCCTGTTGTTTAAATAAGTTATACAGAATGCACATATCACTTTTTATTAAGTCGAATTATAATGTAGTTATGCCTCTGAGTGTTGTTTTATGACACCAATACTGTACACGATGTAGATACTGTACAGTATAGCTTTATTTGTAGAGATCCAAGCTGACTTAGTCTATGAGCTGTAGAGGTTAATAACACACTGAAAAGTGGAAAGAAAAGAAAAATTGAAAAATGTACACTTCAAGAAGATTATCTTCATTGTTATCAATGCGTGGTACTGAATGTTTGGCTTTGTGGTCAACATCGCATGTGGAACCTGTGCAAGTGAACTCAAACAGGCGATCTGTGAAAGGTCCTCCTGTCTGAAAATTACACCATCAGTGCTCACATCCAGATAATGTGGGCAAGAAATGAACAAGTTAACAAAAAAAAAACTGGGCATGCAATGAATATAACCCGGTTGACATCATTAGTAGCTTCTGTTGTGAACATTGTGTCCATTACTGGTGACTAACTTACCAGATGCCTTTCTGTTAATCTGAATGTAAACATACTCTGATTTGATCATGATGATAATAATAATAATAATAATAATAATAATAATAATAATAATAATAATAATAATAATAATAGTCATCATCAACATCGTGATTAATGCCTATGCCTGTTTCATCTATATGGTAGCCTTATGTGCAGTATACATAATACCATTGACTTTCCATTAGAATCATTGATAAATTATTTATTATTTAAATAAGTACCTATAGAAGCTTGGTAAAGCAGTTATGATTTACTAATCTACTGTAGATCTATGAGTAAAACATAGCAAACATTTACAAATGATTTGTAGATACTGTTTCCTGTTATTTCTGAATAAAAACAATACCCTTAAATTATAAACTGTTTTGCAGATATCTTTAGAAATGTCCAATGGGTCTGTTATGAGTTTAATAATTTTAGAATACAGTTATGAAGTTAACCAGGGCGCTTGGGTAAAACTGCTTTTAGAACACCTTTAGTTTGTCCTACTGTAGTTTAAACCTTTCTAAATGTGTTACAGAAGAGCAAAAATGGCACATTTTAGCACATTTATTTTGCATAATTTGAAAAATTACATCCCTACTGGTCTTTAAACTTAAATCGTAATTTGACAATATACCTTTACAATACCTTTAAAGAAATCTCAAAATTGTATTTCAGCAAAATGTTTAATATAATATAATATAATATAATATAATATAATATAATATAATGCTTAATGACTGCAATGTGCTTCCTACTTTAAGGGTTTAAGATTAATGTAATAATAATAATTCCTTACACTTACTGTATATAGCACTTTTCTGGACACTCCACTCAAAGCTCTTTACAGGTCATGGGGATCCCCTCCACCACCACCGTGCAGCCCCACCTAGATGATGCTCCAGTCCTCTCCCCACACACTAGCTCTCAGTGGGGAGGAGAGCAGAGTGATGAAGCCAATTCAGAGACGGGGGTTATTAGGAGGCCATGATCAGTAAAGACCAGGGGGAAATTTGGTCAGGACACTGGGGTTAACATCCCTACTCTTTTCGAGAAACGCCCTGTGGTTTTAAACGACCACAGAGAGTCAGGATGTCGGTTTTACATCTCATCTGAAGGACAGTGCCTTTATACGGTATAGTGTCCCCGTCACTATACTGGGGCATTAGGACCCACACAGACCACAGTGTGAGCGCCCCCTATTGGCCCCTCTATTACCCCTTCCAGCAGAAGCCTTATTTATTTCCCAGGGGTCTCCAGCCAGGTACTGGCCAGGCTCACACCTGCTGAGCTTCAGTGGGCTGCCAGTTGAGAGTTACAGGGTGATATGGCAGTTGTTGGTAAAAATATTTTACGAATACACTGGTTTCTAAGCCTCTGTTTAAGTCATTGGTTCAGGTATGTAAGTAAATGTTTTACAACAAGGCACCGGTAGTTTATTCCTTTATTCTTTCCTTTGCTGTTAGTGATTCTTTCACTTTAAAATGAATCGTCACCGAATACATCTGGAGGCACAAAATGATCTTTAATTCAGAAAAGAGTAATGACATAAAGATAGAAGTTGTATCTTTCACCCAGGTTTTTGTCATTTTGTATTAGCAGGATTAGCCCCATTCTTTAAATGGTAGCTTGCAAATCACATTTTCAGTTCTCGCCTATTTCTGAATTAGTCATATGAACAGAAAATTGACAGACCTGAAAAGAATTCAAATAGTGATTTAAAGCAACACGGTACATTATGGATCATTTTTGACAGAAAAAAATGCAGGGCCTTGGCTTTTTGTTATTCTGAAGTATTAACTTTATTCTGGCAATCGTTCCCTGGGAATAGACCTTGGGCATCAGTAAACAACAGCAAAGTACTCTTTGCTCACTGGTGCTGCAAGGGGTAAAAAAATATATTGAAAAATGTTCAATAAAAAAATAAAAAAATCTCCCTCTTAAAAGACACCTTTGCTTTTGGAAAATCCATCCAACTTCAAATATTGATTCTTTTCCAAATACATGATCTCCAAAACACTGTCGTGTTCAGTCCTCCAATGTTAAAAGAAGAGGTGTCAGAAGAGCAGGGAATGTCACGTTTTTCAGTTCTGGCCCTGAATGGGCGTAGGCACAGCCTGAAATTCTTTTGTTTTACTCACTGGCATGTCTTTCTCTCCAGGCTGGTGGTCGTTTGTACTGTAGATGTCTTGGTGTATCCTTCCTCTCTTGAGCAGTAGTTTACATTTTGGATCTCTGTTCCCCTTCATGCACGCGACCTTAGATGCAAGACATCAGTGTAATAAAATGGAAATACCTCATGGTGGTTGTATGTGTTTGAAAACATGAATTGGTGAAGCTGACTGTTTATTTTTGGAATTCCAGTTTATTTAAAGACTTTTAAACCAATCCACTCAAAAAGCATCAGACGAAAGCATATACAGTAGCATTCAGGTAACAATATTAAACTGTACACAAGTTTAAATTGAATGCATCAATCACTCCAGACTTTTTTATTTGCTGGGTTTTGAATTAAATTTTAGATTCATAAGTACAAAGTCATTTAACTTCAGCTTGCTGTGACCTCTGATGGATGTTCCTGCAAACAAAATTCATTAGTTATTTAATCAGATTTTTCTTTGTCAGCTGTTATTTCTGCCAAGATTATTGCCAGACAAAACAAGTCATTTATTTAACAGATATAAGGGGAGCCCTCAGAGAAGGAAGTTTACGTCAAGTGTCTGGCTTGGTGACATTTTCAAAGCCACTCTGAACTGCAGTTTTTGTATTGTGAGATTTAGTAAACTCGATGTATGGTTTGTTTCATTAACATGAATAAGTAGAGGGAGGCATGAAAGCACATTTTTTCTTGTTTTAGGAAAATTTAGTTTTACACAACTTTATGTATTTGATAACACCAAGCACAAAATTGAGCATTCACAAACAACATGGTCTGGTAGCATGTCTTCTTGCATGCTGTAGACACCTATTTGGAGAGCTGGTACTTCTACAAGTGCAGAAGTGTTTGTGGGAAACGTGTCTGCATTCAGAGATCGTTTTTTATGCATGTGTGAAGAGTAGCTCACAGCACATCTGGAAGAACTGCCATTAATTTCCACAAGCGCTGTTCTTCACACTGCTGCACACACAAGTAAAGCGTCCCTGAAGAGAAGGATGACGAAGAGGGGCAGTCCTTGCGCAAAGCACCAGCCCATCCACCCTCTTTAGGGGAGACAAGAAGGGCAGAAGAGGGGATGGTATATCGAAAGGAGTATACACATTCAGCAACCAAAGCTAGAGGAATCAAGAAACATGCCAGAGGTACAGTAGGGTAGTAGGAGAATGATATTGACCAAAAAAATGCAGATGTGGGATATAATTCAGTACATTGAATACCTACTACTACCAAGTGGGCTAGATGGGCCACATGGCGTCGTCTAGCTTGTACTCGTTCTCATGTTGTTGTGTCTGTCCAATGGGTGCACTTACACACTCTGCTCCTGATCCCTCTCCACACCGTCTTTTGCTTGTATGACACTGGCCTATTAGTAAAATACCTCCTCGGCAAGGAGTAATCCACACGGAAGTAAAAAATCATTTTCTGATGAGTAAAAAGCATGCCTGAGAACTGTTGGCATTAATACAGCCTATTCTGTGTTGACTGTACTCATAATGCATCATTGCAGAGTTATGGATGTGTGTGGAGCACTACATTAGTGCTATTGATCGTCTTAGATGAGGGATGTGCAACAAGCACTTTTTTATGCCTTGCTAACAGCACATTTTCAACACTGAAAGGCCAGCCTACAAGTGACTTGTTAATCTATTAAGGTTAAGAGATTGCAGTCCTCAAAAAATGAATGAAAGACAGCAGTGCATGCTACTGTACTGTGGATAACCTGAATGCAGTGTCTGAAAGTTTGCAAACCGTGGAAGGCCTGTTTGTCTGTCTTGTTGATTCAATTGCTGTTTATTTATGGTATATCTGGATATCATTTGAAACACCATAATCACCTGTGAGCTGTGGTCATGAAGTATAAACACTTTCATGCTGATTTTGATCTTTTCTTTAATCTTTCCCATTTTCTGCTGCTGCTTGATAGCTAAAGGACAAAAAATGCAGGTGAATGTGTTTCTAATCTGCACAGTGCTCCTTTTAAGGGTGGAGTTCCAAAGGAGAGGGAACATTTTTTGAGGGAATTTTATCCAGGTTCATAATTTAATGCAAATATACACAAATATCTTCAAAGGCACTAGCAATTTAGAACAAACAGTCAAACATGTATCAGGGGACACACCTGGGAACTATTGAAAGTGCATTTAAAACCAAGAACAGTAGCCACATCTTTATCCAAAGGGCTGCAGGACTATGGAACAAGATACCCAGCGATGTCATTGAAGCGGATATCCTGGCTTCCCTAAAGTAAGAGCTGAATGAGAGCTTTGGAACAATTAGCTACCAGCTACCAAACAGCTACAATGGTTTATGACTTCCTCTTGTGTGTAACTTTTCTTAGTTTTCAAGAACATAAGAAAAGATGTTCTCTAACTCGAGTGTAAAACTGCAAGGGCAGAGCCTTTAGGACAATGTTCTTAAAGAGCAGCTCTGCAGCAGAATGGGCAGCAACAGTAATAAAAAAAAATCTTAGAAATGCTTTGTGTTTAAAATTTGATTCCCCAGAGAGCTGTTGCCATGAGAAGAAAAAAGATTGAATTCTTTGAGAGATGGGCTACATAACTCCAGAGAGAAGGACTTAAATATTTATGACAAAATACTGCTTGCAAGACCATTTTATAAGTATTATTCTTTCTTAAAGTGTAGTGTCACAATACACAATCCAAATGCACATTTTAAAGACAGTGTTTGTGTTTTTAGGGATACACAGGAATATTTTCAAAGCTTTTACTCAAGCTCAAAATTTTCTCTTTGTCTCATCTCTTAACATACAGTAGTCTAAAATATGCTCACGTTGAAAACGATCATTTTATTTTTGTTCTTCATGCCTTTGTGGTGTTTATCTTCATTGGCATTATCTGCTTTTAATTACTTTCAGCATGTTGAGAGCAAATTCCGCTCAGTAGAAGAGTAGGACGTGAAACTCCTTCCTAAGAGTGTTTTATCTCTGTAATGGATGATGTTCATGGTAGTTGTTTGCCCTTGTATCGTCCAGAGTTCCCCAATCGTTTCAGACACATCCACTATGTTTGCCCTTGAACCTTCAGAGGTTTGGAGTTACAAACACAGCTACCATCTTCCCTGAATCACCAATCAAACCCATTATCTCTTCATGCAACATTATTAATATGTATTATTATGCATTGGTATTATTTTTTAACCATTCAGTATATTGAATCCATTTTGGTTTTTGGTTTTTGGAACCAGTTGCGTAACGATCTAGAACAATCTACTGGTATATGTACTCCATTTAGGTATATTATAGATGTATTAACTATTACAAAATCTGATTTACTTAGTAACTGATCTTTACTTCAGTTACCACAGTGTTGAATGAGAAACAAAAAATGCTCTTGCAAGCTCATATTAAACCTGGTTATTCTATAGACCAGAAATTAATCTCCCTTATAACAGCTGCAGCCTGGTCTGTGTTGTTGTGGAAAATATTTCAAATGCCTGAAAACAGTATCATGTAGGAAGGGAACAAAATAAATAAGTAAGCTGCAATACCCTGAGTTCTACAAAAACAAAATGTTTAATTATATTTTTACAAAAAATAATACAATGGTTATGTTTAACATTCCTGAATTATAGCTGCAATATACTGTACAAATGCTCACAATACTATTCTTTATGTATATAATTTTTAGGTAGTGTACTTCAGATGAATAACTTAGTTACAAAACATTAATGAACTTTTCATATTTTGAAGTAGTTCTTAGTATTTGAGAAATAACTTATTGTAACATTAACAATAAAATGAATGGTATAAAAAAACCAACTCAATCTAAACAGATTTAAAAACCAAACACAAAACGTGCTTCTTAGAATTATGCATTGGTTGTTTTTTTTTTTAAAAAGAAAACCTAGAGTTTAAGCAGTGAGTTAGAATTTTTCTGTGTTGTATTTTTATGTTAACGTCCAATGCGACTCCACTGCCATGCAGTATTCAACAGGATGTTTTATTACTGCAGCCCACTCCAAGTCTTAATTAAGATACTTATTTCTGTTGTGAAGTAACCTGGGATACTGGTACAAGATGATAAATTTACATTTTGTGTCATCTCTGTCCACGCATTTGATAAGTCATGATATTATCTTGTCTTAGAGACAAGTTCAGCTGTAGAATCCTCTTCTACGTCTAATGATTCTGCACACAGAGGTCTGTCACAGAAACGTGCAGTTTTGCAGTTGAAGCTCCTTTTCGTGACATGGACATGATTGAATGTAGATGTTTTTTTTTCCTTAAACAGAAATCAGCTGTGCCCTAACTATGGAGCCATTCATTTGCTAGCAAGGTTGCTTTTTGCTCACACTTGTCTAATGGACTTTGTTTTCCTTCATTAGCTGTTCCCTTTTAATTGAAAAATATGTTCAATGTGGAGATAATTGCATTCTATGTAAATGTTTAATCATGCTGGCCTTTGCTTATTAAGACAAACAACAGACATATGTACATCATTGTAAATGCAAAGTACAAAAGCATTAGAAATAATAAAATGCAGGAGCCTAAAATGATTTTGCACTTGTTTGCAGGGGTATTTAGCTGGATGTCAGTAAAGCTCTCCGGGACCATTGGTATATGTCTCACTTGACTGTTTCACACTTTACTGCTTCAAGATGTCTATTGCCTGGTTGCAAATTTTAAAATCATCTAAAATTCTGCAAAATTTAAAAAATCATAAAAACCAGCAACTGTTCCCAGTGTCCCAGGATACAAAAGTCTCAACATCTATTTTGTCAAATGAACCATGATTTAAGGATTCAGTACATTCAGATTAAATGTTGGACGTAATATACTGTATATTTACTCTGATGATCTGTTCGAGATTCTTAGGAGGGGAAGGAAACAAAGCCTGATCTATTTCCATTAATACACTGCCAATACCTGCCTTTTAAAGCACAGATACCTAAATGTCTTAACTTGTGGACCTGGAGACCTACTTTACAGCATCGGGAGCTCTGGTGCACATTCTGCCCAAGCTGGTCCTGACCCAACTGAATCAGGTATTGATTAATCAGCTCTTATCTAGAACTGTTCCCACTCCCTCAGTCCATGTGGGCTTTGAGTTTCCAGTACGTCCCTGGGGGTGTTGTCCTCTCCAGGGCTGGAGGCGAGGAGCTCTGGTCCGCTCTCCTTCAGATCAGTTATTTCATGCATCACTCTTCCCAGGGCTGGTCAGCGGCCATTACTGATGGGCTCTGTGTGACCTCTTGGCCTGAAGGGTCCCAGTGCCGGTGGCAGCCACACAACTGATCCCAACCTGTAGTCTCCAGGAATGTGCGCTGGAATGGGCCTGTTGTTTGTTGGGTAGCAGAGTGGCTTTCTTTATCAATCCAGAAATGTTCCTGGTGCTTTGTTTTCCACCTTTTTTTTTTTACATTGCTGGCATGTTTGTTTCATGGCCATTGCAGTGAACGAACAGCGAGCAGACTCAGGGAACGGGCGTCATGACCACGTCTAACTTTTCCACTATTATCATTATGATTCCATTATAGCTGATATTAAAATAATAGCGTTGTAAATGTAATTTCTAGCTCCTGCCTCACAGGCCCTGCCTGTCTGAAGTGTAAAAGGCTGGAGAGATAGTACTCACACTCAGCGTCTTGGTGTTTCTTAGCCATCAGTGCCTTTCTTGCTGCTCTTCCCAAAATTTTTTGGAAATTATGGACATTTAATAGGAGGGGGAAATACCCTTTGGAATGGAGGTAAAAACTACAGTATGTAGTTGGTGATTAACCAAATGCAGAGATGTGAAAACAGGGAATGTGTTGTTTACACGCTACAAATCGCAGGATCAAAATAACTAACAAATCTAGACACGGTTTACATAGCTGGAAAAATGCCTGGTAAGACTGTGAAGATTCCCTTTAAATGTTGCATTGCATTATACCAAAGCACTCAAATGCAAGCTGTACAAAACGAGCATTGTGTAGATAAAATTGTCTGCTGGTGAGTAACGTCAGGGAAATTTCAAAGCTGACATCTAAAGATTAAATACATATATACTGCATCTCCTTTTGTGTACTCCTGAATTTATACAGTAGCTGATTCCTCACAGATGTTGCTTTTGCATTTTATTATTTTCATTATTCCTTGAGATTAGGGTTAGTGCAAATAAAAAAAATCAATTAATCTCAGTTTTGCGAGTTTACCTTCATGATGTTAGACCTTGTCTGAGTATTGCAAATTGCATGTTAGTATATTGTTTGTTGCTGCATAGAACAAATGTCAGTTCTAATAACTTTAAAACTTTATTCAGAAATGATGGATAAGTTTTGTTAATGATTTGACACCAGAAGGCATCCCTCCAAAATTAAAGGAAAATGCATTTGCAGCAATGATTCTTAATGTAAAAACACATTAAAGACAAGCTAAAGTCCTTAAGCCTTTTGTGAGGCAGTAAGCATTGTATTTGTCAGTGCTTGCCAGTGTGTTGTACACAGGAGGCTGGATGAGCACACGGATCGGAGGACTGTGTGTCCGGCCAAGTCTGACAGCCGGCACTCCCTGTAGTAAAGCCGGCAGGATCCGCAAAATGAAATTACAGACTGCACCAAGGGTGCTGCTGTCGCACTTGGCTTCAGGTGGTTTGATAAGACAGGAGGAGGGCCAGGGAGATTTCCTTCAGCACACTGTGTGTCATTCGACCACAGGCAGACAGATCAAACAGCTGAGGGCACTGTAGTCACACACTGCTCATCTCGCCAGGCCAGCCACTGTCTCTGTGCTGTGCTTTCAAACATTTTGAAAACAGACAAGGAAGCTGCCACAAATTTCACATCCATCCCAGGCTTTTATTCTCTCTCAGAAAAGCCCACAAGACACTGAAGACAGGCATGGCGGTGTCTTCAGTGTCATCAGTGTCTTCAGTCCATGAGGCACGAGTGAGGTGGCTCAGAAACCCATGAGGTCTGTTCGAGGAGGTTGTTTAATAAGCCCACTAATTCCACTTCGATTTCATTAGTTCCCAAGCAGCTTCTGCTGTGCAGATTATAGACTACTATTTTAAATATTTGAATAGTAGCCCCTTACAATCTGACTTTTAAGGCTGTATAATCTTTGGAAATTGTTTTTCCCTATTCCTTTCCCAGTGTCTTTCTTCCCCAATTCGTCCTTTTTCCTCTTGTTTCGTTTTCCCCCTGGCAGGCTGTGCTCCAGTGAGTTAACACTTCTCTGCTGCTCCTGCTTGGGTGTTTTGTTGTTTTCTTTGCAGTGCTTGGCATGTGTGTCCTCCTTCAGCTCCCCCTGTATTCATTTTCCTCTCAGAGACATCAAATTGAGATTCAGCGTGGGAAGGAGACAAGCATGGCCGCCAGACGTCTCCCCCTGAACGCAGCCAAGATATGGAATCTAAGGGGAAATCAGTCAATCACGATGAGGCCGGGCTGCGGAGATTGCGTACACCCAAAGAAGTGAACGGGGAACATTATTCACTGATTTCCTGTTAGATTACATTGTTGCTCGACTCTGCTTCCATGTTCATTAAGGAGAGGAAAAATGCAGCCGTTTTACGGGACAAATAGAACCATTTGCTGTGTGTGGAAAAGACAAATGTGCTACATTTGCAACATGGCTGAGCCAGGATCCGTAACAACAGGGTACATGAGGGTTGTCATTGTGCTATACTTACAGTACAAGTGCAGAGAGAAACACAGTGGCAAGACCTTGTACTGGAGGGAACGCACACAGGTTCTGCAGTATGAATTCTTACAGTATGAGAGATACGCTTCACAGTGCTGTAAAATAAAAAGGAATTAAACGTATCATGTTGCAGATTTATAGGACTCTTTCACATTTTGCTGCTTTAATTCATGTACTTGAAAATGGTGTTGCTTTGATTGTTTTAATCCCACTCCTACACACTTGGGTATTTTTTTCTTACAACGTAGCACTGAGTGGTGTCTCATCCTTGAGTTCTGTAGGAAGTGTTGTGAAATATTTCAGTAGTGTGCAGAGTCTTTTTAAAAGTCAGAAGAGGTTTGATTTTGAGTTCAGTGCTGTCTTGCATTTAACAGGATGCCATTCTAAAACAATTTATAAAAAGGCGTGTTTTCAAAGGCAGTTTATTTCAAGCACTTGGCACTTTTTGGATTTATTGAAGCAACATGCAGTATGTGCTACATTAAGTACTTAAATGCATTGTAACAGTTCTTTCAAAGATTGCTGTTAAATTACTATTTGTCCATCTTTTGTGACCTGTGGCCAAGCAGATAAGCACTCCCTGTCAGAGGTTTGCAGAAGCAGTGCATTTAAGATGAAATAAGGCTCCGCTGTTGACTCAGTGGCTCTTGACACCAGAGCAGGTCGGAGGTTCAAGATGCCTCCATGCTGGGGAAGGAGCTACAGGCTGGCTGTGTGTACGCAGCCTGGGACTAATTGCTGAGTTGGTTTGCTTTCTGAGCCACTGCCACATTGCCAAATCAAGATGCCAGGCGGCATTCGGCTGTGATGTCCTCTGGCACAGAACAAGGACTGTGCTCTTATACCACTCTAAACACCAGAGTCCAGTCCCAGCCCTGTCATAATGCCACAAGCACCTTTTGTATTGCTTATATATAGGGGCTCATTGAGCCCTTTGGTGTGATGTGATCCCCTAAGGACCTGGAAGTCTCCCTGGCAGAGAAGGACCCTGGGGTATCTGGAGAGCAGCGTACTGTATCTCTGAGGCCTGGGGCGCTCGGAGGGACCACAGGGACACAGCTCCACTCACCAGCACTTCACTGTCTTTGTTAAAGGGGCGTGTGACTATCAGCAGGAAGAAAATGGAAAAATGTGTGTGAAGCTGTTGTTTTGTGCATTTTTTTTAAATACTCCTTCTGTACAACTGTTGAGCATTAATGTTGTTGTAGAATTGCAAAACAAAAGTTCAGCTTTTACAATTAACTGAGTCATCCTTGATGTTGCTTATTATTTTTATGTGTTAGTATCCACCAGATCACTTGATCTAGATGGTAATTGATAATCAATAACAGTTTATATGCTTTCTCTTCTATCCCTCCCTCTATATCTCAGTATAACTCATTAGAAGTTTTGCACAAATGTTTTAATTTCTATTTCAAAAGCCATTTGACCTGATGCTTCAACACAGACCTTGCCTATGAAAAATTCAGAAGAAAATGCTCCTGGCAATTTGTATAGGATGGAGACAACAATCAACATTCATTTTGAAATCTGTAGTTTCACTTTAATTAACCTCAGATAATCATTAATGCATAACCCAACTTTACATAATTACATGTTAATTTTCTTTTGCAGCAAGTTATTTTAATTAATGGTTTCTCAACTGTTGAATCGGCTGGATTTTCTATAACAAAAGTATTGCACGTTTCAAGCAGTTTCAATCTTTTTTTAATCTTTTTGTCGAAAAGCAGGAATTTTATACTGTTTTATGGCTCGATACATGAAAGTTTTATAGTGCTGCTTTAAAAATGAAAGAAGAAACAACAAGGCTGCCACTCTTTGTCTCTGCAGAATTGCAACAGTACAAATTCAAAAAACAAAAAAGACAAAAGTCCTGCATGAGAGTGTCCCCAGGTGTTTCAGAACAAGCTGGAAACTGGTGCATGAAATGGCGGGTGTGATTGCTGCCTTTTATAAACACTGTCTGTTTTTTCAATACACAGGGAAGGACAGTGTCTTACCTGGATGTTCTTCTGTTGTTTCATAATGTCCCAAGTGGTGAGGTGGGCACTGCCCAGTGTCTCTTTGTAGGGCAGTGATATAGCTGATGGCAAGGAAAACCTTATTTGATTCAGAAAAGGGAAAGTATTGGGCTGAGTTAGAGTTTTAGATACATACAAAAATATTGTGTCAGGACTGCGAAATGTTGGTGATAAGCATGAGCATTAAGGCCCTTGTTCAAGCATTTGTGAAGCTTTATTATTAAAATCATTCACTAGCCATAAATCTCAAACATCTAATACATTACACAAACTATTTTTAACAAAACTGTTTTAATAGATATCCTGCAAGGAAATAAATACCTGTACTATAAGTAGTGTGTTTTTCAGCAGTAATTGGATGTGTAATTGCTAGGTATTCACCAGCATTAATTTTCACATTATTTATTATTTGCAGCTAAGAAAGGTTACAAGTGAGAGGAGTCCATCTAGCCTGTTTGGATATTAGTAACTAATGGCTTCGGCATCTCATCTAGTGTTCTTTTTGAAAGAACCTTGACTAGAGTATTGGTTTCAACAGGAATGGCGGGGTAGCTTGTTCAATATTCCCACATCCCTTTGCATGAAGAAGTGCGTCTTTATTTTCAACTTCCAATGCACTTCACCATAGTTTCCTTTGGTTTCCGTTTTTACTTTTGATTCCAAAAAGGTCTGCTCTCTTGTCTTTTTCATAAGTAGCGTCTTGATACCCAGCATTTCTTATACTCCATGTATAGTTTTGGAGTTCGTTTCTCCACCCTGCGTGGTGCCAGGTGGTCACCTACACTTGCATTTTAAATCATTTTGATTCCCTGTGTCACTTGCACAGCGGGAGGCTCATGCAACAGGTTTCATAGTGAAAGAGTGAGATTGGGACGACAGTGCCACTCGGCACTTTGTCCTTGGGCTTGGTGCTTGTCCGGACAGTGTGGGTTAAGAGCTCAGGCAGGGGCCTGACATAGCAGTTCTAATCTGGGTTGTGAGTGCTGACGTTCCACTTGAATATGACCCATTTTCAAGCCAGGAAGACCTGGTTACGCAAGCAATTATTTTCAAGCTGTGCAGCACCAGTGAGTGCAATACCTATTGCACATCTGACATTATCAGGAAAACATGGCGCAAAAGGTATGATAGGGAGCCCTAGAAATACAGCACAATAAATTATTAAGGAGCGCAAACGAGCATATAAAAGCAGGACCTTCTTTGATCCTGTAGTTCAAGTAAAATATACTTAAAAGCAAAATGGCCAACTGTTTTAGAAGTCTGTTACAAGCTGTAGCCCAGACTAATGCCTGGGGACCTGCTGGATGATAAGCAGTGTGCAGGAGATCACCTCGCATGAGGATAGCACAATGATACTCCAGTAAGGAGAACATTTGTGCATGTAAGCTGTAGGGCAGCTGTAGGGTCTCTTCTTAGGAAGCACGCTAAGTAAACAAAACATTCCAGAATGCATGAAATCAACATGCAGGATTGTTGGGTTTTTTTAAGGCAACATCCTCCAAGTGCTCAGAGAAAAAAAGAATCAGAGCAGCAACCAAAGTTCATGTGGAGATGAAAACTAAAGGACTACAAAGAAAAGCTGATTACAACCAGTATCAAGCGAATTTTTTCTGCTTTAGCTCTTCGGGGACAGGAGAAGTTTTGTGTGATAGAATAAATTTAAAAGAAATGTGGCAAAGCAACAAGATATTATCTAGTGCTGGAAGCATCACCCTACTTTAACATGGTGCTCACTTGAAGCACACAGCCATTCGGCATCACACTTCCTTAAAAAAGAAGCCGTGTGGTGTCCACTGTGGTCACCTCACCACAATGACCTTACCTTTAATCCAGTATTCAGTTAAAGAGAGTCATACTGTAAGAATACTGCAGCACAGGTACAATACATGCTGTGTTCCTCACTTGCTGTGGTTTATGGGGGAGGGTGAATATTTGAGTCTTTACAAAGCTGGAAATCACCTGAAGAGTAAAACACAAACACACATCTTTTCCTCATAATGTGTGTAAAATAATTACTTGACATGCTAGAGCTTCTGGTTTCACTGTGTGCAGTGATTCTGGATTATGCATCATCCATTAAGAAAAAAATAGGGCATCCCTATTTACAGCAAGGCCATTAATAAGACACTTGGACACAGCATCAGAAGGAATCTGTTTGGTGAAGCTTGTATGCAATTAATTCGTTTATATTTTTCCTTTGGTGTATGATGCTGCACGTTTTCACCCACAAGAGAGTGACTCAAAAAGGGTATAGGCATTTGTTTAACCTTGACAGCTGGACGTAGGACTTGGCTCAGACTGAATTTCTCCAGGTAACACTTCAGTGATCATGCCTTTCTGGTACTTGCAACCTGTGCGCCTACCATCGATGAGTCACAGTCAATACTGATTTTTTTTTCTTTCACCTGACCACAAATATAAGCGACTGCAAGTCGATTCAAGAAGAAATTTCAGCCCGTTTTTTAGTCCAGCTCTTTTGTGTGGCAGCGGATTTCAAAGTCTGATTGCACTTTACCACTTGGCTGAAAGGCGATGTGCCCTGTATCCATCACCTGGTGTTTTTTTCTATCAGCAAGAATGATTAAGAGGAACGGTATCCGACCATTTCAGTTCCCTTTCTATGTGTCTGACTAAATCAGTGACATGTGCAGGGGATTTACCACAAGGATCAGACACAGTTAATGAGTTCAGCTTTGCCAGGCCTTTGTCAGCGGCTTAGAAACTCTATTGTAAATACAGTACACAGCCATCAAAGACAAGGGTAGAAACTTTAAATATCCTTGGTGGAAAAGCCTGGAACTGGCTGAAACCTTTTGTTTTTCATGAGTTAGAAATATATTTTGCACTGCCGCCTGGTTAGTTTCTCCTAATATTTTCAATTAGAGATGGATTCTGCAATATCCATGTCTTAGAAATGGCCTTTACAGGAACACCTCCTGCAGTGAGTCGCAAGTGTAACTTTAATACAAGTTAACATGGCCTGGAATTGCTTAGCTTAATTAGAATGTGTTCCACTTATTTTTATTTTCTTCCAAACCCACTCAGTCTGGAATCACTCGAGTGTTTCACTCCGACGGCTCACAACGACAAGCCCACATGGGAGAGTGGGGAACAGTCACCTGACTTCTCTGACCCGCCTGCTCTTTGAAGCCCTTGCCATCTGCTGCCCTGTGCAGAAGATTCAGCGCCACCTGGAAGAGAGGCCTTAGGCCTCCAGGTGCCTGAGGAGTCCCAGGGCTTTGCCAGGAGTGAGGGAGTCCTTGCTGGCAAATCCCACCCTCCCCTCGGGCAGGCTGAGGGATGGTGGTGCTCAGCCAGGTCACATGTGGATATGGACATCACCCAGACTCGAACCCGCAGCTTTGGGTTGAGTGTGTTAACAGGCTGCTGAGCCACTCTGGAGCCTCTGTCCTGACATGCAGTACATGTCCTGCCTTCCAGTCACACAAGCAAGTTGCAGGCTCAGCATAAATGGCTTTTAGCAGTCAAGGGTATTTTGGTGCCATTTGATGAATGATTTAGTCAGCTTTAAAAAGATTATTATTCTACTTCAATACTCAACACAGTAATTCACTTAAGTCTCTTAAATGGTCAGGCTTTAGTAAAAGTAGCTAACATCTTTAATAATCGTTGAAATGGCTGCAGTCCTAGATAATTGCAGGGAAGTGGTGGTAATGACTGCAGAATTCCCCTGGTTGTCTTCGTAGTGCATTAGAAACTGTTTAGCCAGGCAGAAGCTTAGTCTTTATTGACCATTTACCAATAACAGCAGGAGAAAACTGTAGCCTGGATCCACAAACCCTAATGACAATCGGACGTCCTGTAAACAGTTTGTTTATTTGTGACGATTGAAAGATGTCTGACCTCATACAGAAGCTTCAACATTCATTTTTAAACCAAATCAAGCTGAAATAATAAAACGCTACATGGAGACAATTCTTGATGGATATTTTTAGAACAAATTTAGGTTACGGAGTGCAAGCATTGTATCCTACATAATTATCAGTGCAAAGTAAGTAATGCGTTGCATTTTAATGAGACTACGGGGAATCCACTCTGCATGCTAAAATAAAAAGTAGTTAACAATGAGAACATTTATTATTGAGGTGTTTGACTGAAAAACCTTTAACCTTTCCTGAGTAAATATGTCACAGTTTATTAACCCTTCTTTCTTTTCTTGGCACATGGCAGATGTTAATGAAAATCGTATTTTCAATGTTATAATAACACCGTAACAAATCAAGAAACTGTTAAACAGACTATGAGAATTCCTTGGTCTGTAATTAGCACCTTCAAGACACTGATTGGTTTAGCTCTGCAGGTGTGTTTAGAAATCTGGAAATGCTTGTTTCAGTATGGCTTTATGAATGTCACTTACTCATGTGACACTTGCTGTCATAGATCAGCAGTCAGGTTTCCTTTGTGCTCGAAGGGTCAAATTGAGGATTGGATTAAATTCCAAAAAACAGATGTTACAATGTAACAACTGAAAAATGGAGCTGACCTGTGATACTGTACTTCTTATACTTCAATCTTTGTCTTTAAGGAGTCTGATCAACTCTCCATGGTCACTGCTGCGCCGATTGTACGAATTACTCAAAGAAAGACTGCGGATTCATTTGTTCCATTTCTCATGAATAAAAGCCACAGAGATACTGTACATTTGAATGTTAGCTATAGGCAGGATCTCCACATTTTAAACAAGAAATGTCAGTCTTACTCTGTGCTGAATGAGTGCCTGAGCTCACTGACAGCCCTTACATTGTATCTGTCTGAACACCCAACCTCTGAACACAGCTCTGGCACCTCCTTGTTCAAATGCGAAAACTAATTTCCGAAGTTATAGAGATAGGATATGTCCTAGCAAATATTTTGAAACTGGTGTTGGTGGTCCAGTAGGCGACACCCTTCCTTCCAGACCAGATTTTCCAGACCTTCTCCTGTGTGTTGACTGGAGACACTGTGCTGCAGGAGGACTCATGCTGCATTTCAGATGGGATGTTAGACCTACAGTCACAGACACACACAGGCATACAGAGACACACAGAGACCCCCCCCACACACACACACACAGACCAGCTTTCTGCTGCTGGACATTTTCTCTCTCTTACAGTAACATAGTAACACATGCAGGAAGCCCCGTGACGTAAAGAGGTCTCCCAGCATCCAACTAATATCATCATGCACAAGAAAATATGCATACAGAAATACGGTAGAGGCTCATAATTTGCAATTATGTAAACATTAAAAAGACATTATGGCTTATCACTCACAAAAACTGCTGGATTCGTCAGAAAGTTAATTTAATTCAGATGCTGTGTGTTTTGAATGTATTATCCTGAATCATAGCTCGAGGCTGAATATCTATATTTTTTTATCCAAAATGATGGAAGAGTGCGTCATGTACAATAAATGTAATTACCTCTGTAGGTGTCAATGAGTAGTTTTATGTAGTAAAGTAAAATATAATGTTTTGGCCATTAAGTCGGTGATGAAGAATGATCAGAGGTATTGATTAAAATTGTGTTGCTTCATAGATCTGCAAATGCTGTTCCTCAGAACAAAATTCTTGATTTATTGCAATGCTGGACTTCTGAGATGAGCTGGCAATAAACAGTAATTGCAACACTAAATAATTTTGAATGTGGTTGCTTTAAAATGTAATAATCTTTTTATCATACGAATGAGGAGATGGGATGAATTTGTATCTTACTTTATTGGGGAAGGATTATTCATCTGTAGATCTGTTATGTTTTGGTTCATTTTTAACAGTATGGAAGGAAATCAGATGTATTGGACACATTTCTCACAAAAAAAGTGAAACAGAATATCTTTGCAAATAGAAAAATTGCCATCTGTTGGAAATTAACATGCCATGTAACCACAGGCTGAAAATACTCTTCTGACTTAATTTTTTGCCAAATGTTGTTGAGTGAACAATGCACTAATATGCACTATGGATCTTTAAGCAGCAGTGTTACCACCTTGTAGCCTGTTGTCAGCTCTCAGAAGCGAAGTCTGGGCCTTGGCAGTCCTGGGGTGAAACACAGCGTCACTGGTGTAGGTGGTTCCGTAGGGCATTCCTCCTTCTGGTCAAGGACTTCCAAACCTTTGCCCAGTATTGGGACTGTGGACACTGTGATTTAACAAGATGTTAAAGTGAGGTCCTGACTACCTGGTTAGTAAAATTCCCACGACTCCTTTTTTATGAGCAGGAGTGTTAACCCTGAGGTCCTGGCTCAAAACTCCCTGAATTCAGGTGGCGAAGACATTTGTCACTCCTCAGCCTGATCTGCTGGTCCCGAAAGCCCCCTGTGAGCCACACAGGTGAGGTGAATGAAGAGAACAACTTCCACAGTCAGACAAAATTGGAACTTATTGCAGACTGTGAGGCTCGTTTGTAGATATGTCCTCATCAGGCTACAGTATTTTAATAACTCTAATGGCCTTATTATCTATAATATTTCTGTTAGCTCAAATGCACACTATGATTATTTTATTTTATTCAATTCTGCTGATAACCCGTTAAAAGTGTTTTGGAACAACACAAAGGCCCTTGGGTTTGGATTTCTAGCTACAGGGTCCTCATGAGTATAATTCTGGGAAATCAGATTAGAGTCACTGTGTGAAAATTAACGGGTAAAGCTGCTTCCAAAAGCGCTTTCTGAGATTCAGTTCACCAGCTGGTATATGAGTTATATAACTGTTTACACTAAAGTGTGAAAGACAGATTAAACTAGTTTGAGACTCAGAGAATACAACCTTAAATAGTTACAAATTGCTTTTCTGTGGTGTATTTTGAGGAGGTAACGTATTGTAACGCTTACGGCCGACAGGCACTGTGTAAGAGCCGGCGTACCAGAGCAGGTGATGTCACCGCCCTTCCCTGTGATAGCAGGACTACAGCTACTGGGCTGTAGGGAGATCTCTCTTTAGCTCACGGGGCTAGGTCACTGCAGAGAGACGCGGGAGTCCCGGGTTCGAGCCTCAGTCGGGATGGGGCTGACCAGATGCGGCAAGGGCGCCCGCCTGAGCCCCCGTTGCGTTACATTGGTGTCAGAGCGGGGTGGGATAGCCCTTCGCCGGGGACGGCGATTTAAGCGGGGGAGAGTATAACGCTTATGAAATCCCAGAGTGCTGTGTGTGTGTGTGTGTGTGAAAAGATTCAAAGAAAATGTTCAATAAAGAAAAAGAAGATCTTTCTTTTGCTTTTCCCCTGCAGGAGCTGAGGAGGTATGCCTGTTCCAGACCAGCCTTCTGACTCTGAGAAGAGTGCCATGCTGAGCCCTGTACTGAATGCCTCCAATGGGGATGGTTCAGAGACAGAGACAACTTCTGCCATTCTTGCCTCAGTGAAGGAACAGGTACGTTTGGTCATTTTTGCTGCAATATAATCTTTGTTGGTGGGGTGTTGTTGCTGCTTTTGCACTTTCTAAAAGTTGCCAGTGGCCATTGCTTTTGATAGAATGATTGTTCTCCTTCCAGTTGGTTAGTTTTTCACAGCTCTCAACACTTTGTGGCTCGTGCAGTATGTGCATTGGCTGCCACAGTTTCGTACACAGAGAAGAGAAGACAATGTGTGTCACACAGGGTAAGGATGGACATTTGGTGTTGCCCAGTGGCTTTTATACTGCTGTAAGCTTGTGGAAAAAGACCTGAAGAAAGAAGAGGCAGTGAAAATCAAATAAGAAAAAAATAATCATCTTGCCTCATGTTCCTCCAGACCTAGGCGCTGAGAACGTGTGCCGCTTTCAACCATAATGGCAGAATAAAAATAACATTCATTTGAAATTTAATTTTATCTTTCTGTTCATTTATACTGTAGTATCAAACGTAAGCTGTGGGGAGGGAACAGAGACACATGCAGCTTTTTAAGTTCACTGGAATTTGGAGATAGTGTTCTTGTAAGAGTTGTAATTAATACATTCAACTAATAATGATTAGTTAATAAAAAGGACATATTCTTGATAGATCTGCAGTTGATTGCAAACTAAATTTCGGTATGCAATTGAGCTTGTGGTCTGACAAAAGGCCCATATTGCTATGAACAGCTATGGATGTTTAGTGGAATCAGTGCTGAAGTGCGTTGCAGGTGTAATCAGGGGTTAGAGGTATTCACTAGTAAGGTGATATCGTGGAATGACCATGAGTGTGTACATACGCCAAGCAGAGACCTGTCTCTTCAGCTAAAAAGAATGAAAAGTATCTACAGGTACAGTTGTAGCAAGAAAACACAGAAACAAAAGTCTTTTACTGTATGTGCACATTTTCAGTACAGCCCAAATGGAATCATTCAGCTCCATGGATTTGTTTTTAATTAGTTATCTTTTTATTGCAAGTTACTTCTGAGAACACGTAGAAATCAGAAAATAAAATAGAAATAATTTCACGATCGATCACAGATCTTTGAGGGCTCGAAAAAGCTGCTGGTACGCTACCTTGCCAAATACTCGGGGGGCGTTGAACCACAGAGTACCGACAGAGCGGGGGCTCCAGAAGGCTGTGCTGCTGTCAGAGGGCAGCGGTAGTGCCATTTCGATGCCGCAGAGCTGCCATAAACGTGAAAACCACAAGATGATTTAACAAAAGGGGCCGTGGTTGGTATGGTATTATGCAGTATAATGCTATGATTTTAGATAATGCGACACTCTATTACTGTGACTGCTGTCACTAGGGTTGCTACTAATAATAACAGTTCACAACCATCTTTTCTTCGTCAGGTACCACTTTAATACTTTCTGTTCCATAGAGCTCCTTCTTTTATCATACTGTTGAGATAAAAATACCGTGACAGACGTCTAGCGAACAGCAGTTCCGTCAGTTCACTAGTCAGGAAGCGCAAAAATGACTCACTTGGAGAAGATGCGGATTAACGCTCCTTAATAGTGTGTAGATGTTGAAACATGAAAATATCTTTACAGATTTCACAGTAAGCACGACACAAAAGGACAACTTCTGTTTCTTCCGTACAAAAATATGGAGTCAGAATAGTTGGTTTGGTAGTCTTTTCAGAGGAAGTTCCTCATTTTGTTGTTCAGGTTTTTTTTTAAATTCTAAATTAAAAAAGACCAAAATCACAATTCAACTAAAAAGACTGTATTGTGAAAATAATTAATAGAACTAAAATAAATGAGAGCCGAGAGACAAAATAGAGGTTTAGGATCCTTCAGCGAAACCGAGAATTAGCTGGTTCAATGACGATTCAAGCACTGATTAGCCTGAAATTGCCTTTCTTTTGGAAGACAAGGCTTCTTTGAAGTGCTGAGGTGCTGGCTGAGTTTCAGCTCAGCTTGCGGAAGATGGAAAGACTAAAACTGCCCAGGACTGCTCCAAGGAAGGACCTGCTCTCTGTGGACACGCTGGTGTGGATGGAGTCTGTCCCAACACCTGTCCTGGTGACGACTTTGAGACTCCCAGGCAAGCCTGGAGATGGAGACCCCCAGCGTGTCTTCTGCGTGGGCTGGGCTTTTCTCAGGGAGCTGGACCCAGCAGAGCTCCAGTCCTCCTTGTGGGCACTCTGGCAGGACCCATCTAGTACATAGAATAAAATGCAGTTATACTAAGCCTTACAAGCAAGTCATTCGGAATTGTATCTGCTCTTATCCTGTAGATACCTTGAAGTTAAAAAACATGTTATTTGCACGTGTTCTTTTGTGTTTTTAGTCATTGCAAATATCCTTATCCAGCTCTCGAGCTCTTCATCTTTCTTCCTGAATAACTTAGACCTGTAGAGTGTGGTACAGATACCCAAGTTTACAACCTTGATAATGATTCTAAAGCACCTCTGGGCTGTGAGAGAGCAGCACCCTGCAGCCGCCTGAATACGAGAGGCTGGGGGACACACATTGGTGAATTAGAGGTTAAAGAACAGCAGCTCTCAGATGGAGTATCACTCAGGGGGATCCTTCCTTATACAAGTTCACATTACACAAAGTGTGCTTCACATACTGTACCACAAATACACCAGTAAAAGCACATCACCCAGGCAGTGCCTCAGTAGAAAAAGAACTATCTAAACTTTTTCATTACTTATGTATTTGTCATAAGAGTGGACTTTAGGGAGATGTAAAAAGTCGGGAGTCTGAAAAACAAACCCGTCCAATCAGCAGAGTGCAGGATGTCACAGAAATGTATGGCTGACCGGTGCAGTAAAAGTAGGGACTTTATTTGCCAGTGGAGCCACAGACTGTAGGCTCCGGAAGTCGGTCTGAAGGCCTGTGCAGACTGGAATGAATCCTGACAACACTGGCATTGTGGTGGCTGCTCAGTCCGCACTCCTTGGGGCTGGAATTGGGCAGGAGTGCAGGTCTGCTCCCGGGGGTGGGACGTGATCGCGCTGCAGGGATCTGTGCTCCGCCACGTGGAAGAACCGGGGTGCGTTGTGTGACATTATGAGGCCATTCTCTCTCATGCGTTTCGTTCCTCTGAAAATGTGTGTTTTAGTGGGCTGCTGCTGTATACGATATCAGCTGTGTTTTACAAGCTTGGCACTGTGTCTGTTCCAGTGGGTAGTTGAGGCACCTTCTATTGGTAACTATGGATTCCTTATTTTCTCCACAAACAGTTTTTCTTTTTAAAATGCACACATTAGTGGGATTAAAGGGTTAATGTAATGACACTACACATTAGGCATACAGCACTTCTGCTTTTCATGTAAACAGTGTTGTAACACCAAAACAAACATCTTGGTCCTACTCAATTCATTTCATCCACTTCAATAATTTCATTATCTTTTCACTTTCACTCTGACTTGTCCATTTTACTCCAAAGGCCCCTTGCAGATGCATGGGCTCTGCTCAGAACTCAAGTGGGACAAACTGCCTTTCTGTAACAAAGGCCGCTGCCTTCGAAGCAGCTCAAGAAGGACAGGGAGTGAGCCCTTCATCGCACCGATGCTGTCCATGTGCATGGAGCTGCCAGTGTCGGAGTGAGCCTGCGGAAGTGTTGTTTTTTTGTAAAACCAGAGGACAGAACCAAAATGTTTTGTCCCTGTCACTGTTTGCCATGGTTCCATGTGCTTGATGCCAGTTTGAACTCAGTCATGGACAGCAGAATGAAGATGAGCAATTACTGCAGCCTTCCTGCTACTGTAGGCTCCGGAACAGCAATTTATTTTCAAGTACATCTAGATTCCCTTCCAAATTCATGCTTTCTAGCATTTTCCTGAAAACATAATGAAAACATAATGTGCTATGCTGTGTTGGTACTGTGATTTTGCGTAGTCAATGACTGCAACAAAAGACAAAAATAGATGCACTAATAGCACCTGTGATTTATAAATATAAGTAATTAGATTTGTTTTGTATTTGGTCTAGCTGAGACTTTGTTTTTGCTCAATGACGAAGATACTTCTCCCAGAAGACTCTCAATATTAACAGTCAAACTGGGGTATTTCAGATGTAGTCAGCCTCATCAATACATGTTTTTGTTTTCTGCATATTTCTTTAAAACTTTTCAAAAAGAAACCTTAAAGCTATTTCCTTTACTCTAGATCAAATATAATGAAATACAGCAATTTGGATGCTAAAATTGTCAAACTGTGAAAAAGAGAAAGACACAATCTCAACGTACCCATTAAAAAAGAGAAAAAATGTTGACAATGATTTATTTTGCTCAACAGGGTAGAACAAAATAAGTCAATATATCAGCTTTTCACACACAAAGTGTCTAAATATTCAGCCGCCATTGGCAGAATAATTAATCAGTTTATTGTTCGTTGCAGGTGGGCTAATAGGCAGTAGCTGGGGGTAGTGGAAAGGGTCCAATGGGGTTTGCTGAGAAACCTGAGGCTCAGCAGTGCAGTGGTATTACCAGAAAGCTGCTCTGGGCACCTGGCTTGGAAAACGACGTCTATACTTCAGGGATATAAGATCAAACATTCCCAGAACACTTTTATTCATTGCCGTTGGTCAATATTTTGTGAAATAGATTTTAATCACAAGTCCATCCATCAGTTTCATCCAACACATGTTTTCATGTGAGGGCGAGATACACACTGAACAGGATAACCGCTTGAACACACTTTCCAAGTATAAATGTGCTCCATGACTGATTGCTCTGATTGTTCCTGTTGACAGCAGCATGGGCTGAAAGGTCACAGGTTCAAATGCTGGGTGGGATGCTGGTACTGTACGCTTGAGTAGGAGACATTGCACAGTGAAGTGCTCTGGTACGCCCCCTGCTGTGCCAAAGGGAGAAAGACAGCACACGCTGTACTCCAGGGAATTAAAAATGTCTTGGCTACAGTACCTTGCATACGGAAAGGGTCTCCGTTTACCTGCCCCTGTTGAAACTCATTCTGAATGAGATTTTGTTCTCAATTCACTGTCCTGAGCAAAAAACGTATTTTTAAAATATTGAAAAAAATCCGCATTGATGTTTCTAAACTGTAATAAACTAGGACTGTTTATCCTTAGAGAAAAAAACAAAAATAGTTACCCCACTAATTTGGAGAGAGTTTTAAGGATTTAATCAAATATAGCACGAATATACAGTATTTCATTTAAACAATTTCGCCTTGGAGTGTTTTTGGAAGGTATACAAGATTTGTATAACTAAAGAATGCTGTTATTTCATTATATCCCAGAGTAATATTTTCTGAGAAGATACAAAGCAAAATCATATTTCTAAACATCATTTTAATGTATTATGCTCATATATGAGTCTCTTCTTCACTGGGTATTATTTTTTCAGAGGTGCCATATCCTTATGAAAGTCTTTTTCCCCATCCTGAGTATCAGCAAATAGCTTTATAGCAGTCACTTGAGACACACTAACTTGCCATGATGTCTCCTATTTAGGTTTCATTTGGATTTGTCTCTGATCTTCGTGTTTTACATTAATCACAGTGTCACTGAGCTATGACTTTCAGCTTTGCTTCTACCGTTTACTCCAATGCCTGATTATTACAAAAATGAATAATATGTTCCATCGTTACGAACTACCAAAGAACTGGTAGTCAAAATGTTCTTTTTTCCTCTTTCTAGTTTTTAGTCTAAAATGAATGAATTCCATAATGAATTGCATATTGGTATATTCTGCTCTCATATGCAAGCTTGCTTTAACAGTGGCATGTTTGTTGTTTTAGCAATGTGACACTTTATTGCTCATTTGTAACAGATGTGATGAACATCTGTTACTTAACATCCTCCAGGTTCAAAGCCGTATATTGTTCTTAGTTGAAGATCTTTTAAAATTGTGTTAATATGCAGAAAGGAAAATGGAGCTCGAATGGAATTTGATTTTTTTTAAAAAAATGTGTTAAAATTAGGCCCAGGGTTGTAATTCTTGTCTTATTGTGTACCAGGAGCTGCATTCTAAGTATCTGACTGTAAAATTTATTATTCATTCATTCTTGGATGATCAGTTTCTCATTCAAAGACGCCCTGAAACTGAGGGGGGCATCGGCTTACACTATGCATGAATACTTACAAAATTAACAAAAAACATTTGAGACAAGTGTTTCAGATTATATGTAATTGATAAGATGAAGCACTCTGTTCACACTGGTTTAATTTGTTAAACAGCAGTGCTGTGGATGGTGTTTGCTCTGTTGACCTGGGCTTGCTGGGAGAGCACCAGGAGCTGATGCTGAGGTTTGCAAGACCTTCTTCTGCCCCCTGCAGAGCGAGGGAGGCGGCAGTGTGCTTGACTAACAGCCGTCAGGGGAGACGTGAACCCTGGCTGGACGAGGCCTCAGGGAAGCTGTGGTGACATGAAAGTCCGCTATAGGGAGTGCCAGTCTGGGCTGAACTACATTCTGCCTTCAGTTCTGTTTGCTGATTTTCTTTTTAGTTAAAGGGTGACATTGTTTGCACTTTATGTGAGCCTGAACCATAAACTAGATCTGATATCAGCATGTCCACATTTTTATAGATTTTCCTCTTTCAACTGGGGGGGGTATTTTGAAAAGCAGCAAAAAAAATAAAAAATGAACAGAAGCTAGGAAGATCCAGGGGAATACTTGTCTAACTGCAGAGACTGTGAAACAATCGTCCTGACAGCTGAAGACTGCAATGAGATGATTCCTGAACACATTCAAAACTGCCCCTCCCTCGACTGGAGATTAGCCTTTCCCTAGTACATTCCTGACATTTGACATGGTTATTAATGTGATAACTTTAAAGTTGATCACATTAGATATCAGTTGAGATATCTGACCTATTCTTTCCCTGTTGGAATAAATACAATGGCTTGTGAAGCAAAGGAGCATCGGCTTCTTTGTGCTCTAACATTAAAGCAGGCTGGTGCTTGTGGTTAATGGACTTTATACAGTGCCTGCCACTAGGTGGCAAACACATTTTACGGTCTCTTAATTTTAAAGATTTTGTGCTTTATACACTAGCACAATACTGTATGGGAGCTGACTGACAACAGTTAAATAACAGTGAAATTAAAACATACCTTTGTTTTCCCATGTGCCTTTGCACCACATTGTGGAGAACAGAATATATTTAAAGCTGGAAGCTATATATACAGTAAAGAACATGAAGTACAGACTAAAATTATTTTTGGCTCACCTACTGTAACAACGGGCAAGTGCTTTTATGTCACTTCTTAATACCAGGACTAATAATTCAGTATTGTCTCTAATTATTACAGTTTCAAAATAGCATTGAATGCATGACACAGTGGAGACATACAGTCGTTTAATTTCAGATTGTCTTTAAAAAAAGGAAACACTGTCCAGATGTCTCTGTGTAATTAGATACAACAGAAACAAATTACAAAGCTATCTTTTTGTATTTATGAAGCTACTGTATGCCCGCTCTGATATCGTCTGGGCTTTAATAAAAATGCAAAAAAAAACATGTTGTGTATCCATAGGTAATTTGCATAGGTAGACCATAACCCTCCCAAGATGAAGTTTATGGACTGGAAAAGCATTATGTTAATATTCTTAAAGTGCATTTCATGTGCGAATCCGAGTAACAGAGTTTATTATTTTAACTTACTGCTGCACTTGTTTGGAACAACACTGGCACGGCCGGCTTCAACCGACTGATAGGGAAAGTAAAATTCTGCAAAGAGCAGAATGTGAGAAGCACAAAATAAGCACACTTAGAATAGAAAAGTCTTTTGTTTCTTTTCATCAGTAAATGCATAAAACTAGATATGTATCTGGTCATCGTGTATTTATTGTTAATGTTGCCCGAATATGTTAGTGAAATTCCAAGGAAATAACTGCAAATAATAATGTAGGAGAAATAACAGAATTCAGATAGCAAGCTGTTTCCCAATCCATTGGTAGGTGTGTGCCTTAGCCAGCTGTGAAAGTTTCATTAAGTCTGTACTGTATGTATTGTATGTTCTACCTCTTACATGAAGGCATACAAATTGGTAAAAATCGGAAAGTGGACACTTGTCATCTCCCGAGCTTGAGCTGAAGTCAGCTCTGAAAAACCTTGGCTCCACTAATGCTGTGCTTTTATTGAAGCTACATATGTGTATTTGAAAGAGTTGCACTCTGTCTTGGTCTCCACAGTGCAGGTTAGCCATTTCCAGGTTTTGCCCAACCATTTTTCCTGTTTTTGAAAAACAGGCTGGTGGGGTTTGGAACAAGCTGCCATGATGCTAAAGCAGCTTTACGCAGATCTTTCACTGGATGAGCTGCTCAGATCAATAGCGGTAAGCTGTGAGCAGCTACCCAAACATCATGAGTCAAAACATCTCCTCTTCTACAGTATGTGTCATTCCTTCTGTTCTGACGGTATCATTTAATACAGGCCAGTACAAGAACCACCAAGTTAGACACAAGATTCAGCCAAGCAAGGGAGTAACGTGGCTTGAAAAGGTCAAATTATTGAAGCTGGTCAGCTCTACGGAAGTGTGAGACAGTATGGCTTGCGTCTGCAATGGGTCATCGGATCTCAGTCATTGCAGGGCTGGGGATTACAGCTTGAAGGCTATAAGGCAGAGAAGAGGCTAGTAGGGTCTTAGACGTTCAGGCAGGTACAGTAGCTGCGTCAGCGTGTGTAGGCCGCAAAGGGACAAGTAAAGGTTTATTCCATGCTGAAAGGAAAAGAAAAGAGTCAGAACGTTTCCGCTGTGGAGCGCTCTTCAGGCGTGTCAGTGGGGTCTATGACGGGGGTTCTGAGGGGGTGCAGTCCTCATGACCCCGGGTTGGCGGCTCCTCCACAGCCAGGTGTAGCAGCAGGTGAAGTGGCAGGAGGGAGGGGTGAGAGTGGGACCCTGTGGGCGCCCGTCTGAGCGTGCCGGGGGAAGCTGGAGCTGTCACCTCTTACAAGACTCTGCTCTTTTGTGAGGAGTGAAATAAGTTGGCTGAACTGCAGCAGCTTTTGGAAAAATTGGAAAACTTATTAAAATTTTTTAAATTATCTGTATCTCTCCAGAATGAACATTAGAAAAAGATTAATGCTAATCTCTTCCTCAAGGCTAGACCTGAATGTCATTTTAAATGAATGAACTTTACTACCCAAAGAGAAATAATTGCAGAGCCCTTTAGCTAGAAATACATTCATGTGAAGGATTAAGTAATATCTACTATCTTATTGTATCTTAATTTTTAAGACTGTAGGTGAATTGCTTTATTTATATTTTACTGGACATATGCTCTTTATAATATTTTTCCATCATCTTTCTTTTGACAAATTTACCATAGTCACCCTGATCTTACAGTTATGTGTATTTTGACATTTAGAGATTAGCCCTAAACTTTTGATTAACTGTATAAAGCAATTTTGTTCACTTTCATTTACCCTTACTATATGCCAGACTTGATCTATGGTGTCCCCTTCCTTCCTTATTAGTGGGTATTATCTTCTATTTTTCTTGAAAATGTAGCATAAAGCTCATATACAGTCAAACTTCAAACAGCTGTTCAACAGCAAAATTGAAAAAAACAGTCAAAATAAAAAAAAGGTTGTCTGTAACCTTTACGTTCTTAATATTTCTTATACGTGAAGATCTTAACTTAATTCTCTTTTTAGTGTACATCATTCTTCTAGCTTCTAGGAGGAGACTGAGGAGACACAGCCAGGGCGATAATTTCAGTGAGAATTACTGAAAACAAAACACCCAATATCTAAAGGTAATTTTGTTAATGCAATTTTACCTTTAAAGTGTTCTCCAATGTTTATAGTATGAATCGTGTTAGTTTTACTGCTGCTTACAGTATTTGCTAGTGTGGACAACTGTGGCTGTAGCCCAGAGCCCAGGTGTATCTGCCACCTCCCACACACACCTACAGTTCCCACACCCACTCTCACCTACACACCCATGATCTGAAAGTTGGATATTTACAATTTATCTTATTTCACTATTTTTTGCATCGGAAGGAACATGTTATGGTACAAAATAATTGTATACGGGTTATTATCATCTGTACTGATAACAAAGTCCTTCCTACTTTAATATTTGTTGTATGACCTAAAGTTAATTTATTACATAACATCAACATTCATCATGAACCCTGGTTACACTAACAATTGTTATGCTACACTAACAGCCATAGATCTTGGCGCATTGTGTGACATTGTGGTCTTACTGGGGAAACTACAGTTATAATGTACGGTACACAGACAAGTATTATTTTTTATAAACTACATTTTCCTTTCTGACTGTATTCCTGTTGTCCTACACTTAAATAGGTTACCATTTAGCATTAAAATATGCTAACAGCACTGCTTGATACTTTCTCCTGACATGGTGCTCTGGCATCTCTTGAATTATACACCTAATCACTCCACAAGTTGCTAAAGATACAGCAGTGCAGCAATAATGCCACTCCTCTCAGAATCACATCTGCTTTTGTCTGACCGCCTCGAATGCTGATGGGGTCAGTTACTGATACGAACTGATACCGAGCCTTCACTGCAGCCAGTTTGAGCTCTTGCCAGTTCTTGGTGTGTTTGAATCTAGTTTTTTCTATGGGATGTAAAGTGCATGCTCAGTTGACTTTAAATCTGGAGATTGATTGGTCTGAGATATTCCACTTTTTTCTCCTGAAAACCCCTCTGTTGTGTTGGTTGTGTGTTCTGGGTCACAGTCAGGCTTCAGGCCAGTCATCAGGCACAGAAGCACTTTCCAACAAAAAAACAGACATCGCGTTTCTGTAAACTCCAGAGCTCACTTTACTAGAACATCAGTATTTGCTGCTTCAAAATAAAAAGGTTCAACACTATCAATTTGTCTGATTGAACTAAGAAGGTGGACCTAATGGGTAATTGAATTGGTTTTATTAAAAATAGATGAATAGATTACTTTTCCATCCATGTTTTTGTCATGATTATTGAAATGATTATTATCGGAGTTCCTAGTGAAAATCCAAGTTTCAACGTCACTGTCTAATTACTTTCAGAGGTCACTGCATGTGACCCAGGTTGTTTCAGTCAACATCATTGTAGGATGAAAAGCTGTCTGTCTTTGCCTCCATTTAGGAAAGACAAAACTTAAAGCATTAGTCCTACAGTCCTACAGTATCACTTTGCAGGAAGATAACTGTAAAATGTGTTTTGGGATGATTTATGGACCTTTCTCAGACTGCAGGTGCACATGAGGGTGTGCGTTATCTGCTGGGTGTTTTTTCTTTTACTATATATTTAACATTTGTAGACATCTAGGTGCCCAGTCTTAATTAATTCTACTGGATACAATCTCTACAAAATGAAAATTAAATGGCGGCATACTCTACAGCCTTAGCAGGTCTATCTTTCCACTAATTGGTTTCATTAGGTTAGGATGAATATAATAGTTTAATATATGTCATAAAAGAAAGTGTTTGAATGGAGGAGACAAGACTTTAATTTCAATAACTTTAAAGGGCTGCGTGTGAATGATGGTTTTTATAAGCTGGAAAGTCAAACATTCACTAATTATACTAATAGTGCAGTGTGAGCCAATTCCATGCGTTTGCATTAAGATGTCTGGATGGGTTTCAGTGGATTATCGTTGTGCCGAAACTCATAAACATTTATCGATGTGATCAAGATCAGAGGGCCTTTTTAGAAGGCCCACATTAACCTGAATTCTAAGAGGCTGTTTGCCAGTCTTATAGAATTATAAACTAAGGGACTAAAGCTTGTGGATTTATCACTTCTGCTTCAAGGAAATTCTTCCTGAATATCCACATGATGTAGGCTATTCCCATATTTGTGCTGAGATGGGCCTGAATAAGGTATTTAATAAAATGTATTGGAACATTCATTTTATCAGTAAATATCGTGTCCTGTATATCCTCCAAGCCGAAGAGAAAAAGTCACCATCTCATTAAAACGACTAATTAAAGTCTTTAAGAAGGTAATTGATTTGCAATGGATTTTTACAAGTTAAAGGCAAGCTGTATTTGTTTGTAACTCTGTTTTGAAGGGGCACTGGATATTCCTGTGCCTGCACTGCCTTGTGTGGGTACCAAGGCAGAGAACCGCAGCCAGCGTGGTGACTCCGCGGTGACAGATCGAGATCGGATACTTGTCTGCCTCCTGGGCATCTGCCCGCTCGCGGGACACCGCCTGCATGCAGATGTTTCACCTCTGCGCGGTGCTCAGGCATGACATCATTTACTCTGCTCTCCTCCCCGCTGATAGCTGGTGTGTGGTGAGCGTTCTGGCGCACTACGGCTGCCGTCGCATCATTCGGGTGGATCCTGCACATTGGTGGTGGTGGTGGAGGGGATCCCCATTACCTGTAAAGCGCTTTGAGTGGAGTGTCCAGAAAAGTGCTATATAAGTGTAAGCAATTATTACTATAATAATTGGCGCCCGGAGCCTTCAGCCACAGTGCCATCTGCTGGTTGCTGGGGAAGGCGCAGTGAAGGGCAGTCTGGCCAGAGTGGTGTATTCAGTCTCCTGTGTTTTCACACCTCCACTGCTATGAGTCTAGAACAGCCCTCCCATCTTAGTCACCATATTAAAGCCCGGAGAGATGCTCACCTCTAAACCACTGCAGAAAATCCCGTCGAAGTGTCTTTATTACAGTCAAAATGAGAGAAATAATATACGCATACTGACGTTGCCTAGCAACTGTATGAGCTGTAATATTGAGCTGGGACTGTAAGGAGCTTTGCTAATTATTTTCTCACTCATCGTTATTTAAAATTTTATTTTTACCGCTTTTTAATTCTTTTGTCTCCTAAG
This sequence comes from Lepisosteus oculatus, assembly GCF_040954835.1. Lineage (NCBI taxonomy): Eukaryota > Metazoa > Chordata > Actinopteri > Semionotiformes > Lepisosteidae > Lepisosteus > Lepisosteus oculatus. The sequence continues at coordinate 1,080,978 of NC_090701.1, read as the reverse complement.
AAAACGTGTTTTTCTTTAATAGGGGAGCATAATGTGGAAGTGGAAGGTCCACTCAAACAGTTGGGTTTTAGTCTCATTTACTTTGCTATTTAAATTATTTCATTTGTTCTATACCATGGTTGAAGAACAAAAAACAAAAACAAAACAAAACAAAAATGCCAGCCATATCCCCACAATACATGACTTTTCACCAGTCTGTACTTGTGTTCCCGCCTAGACAATTATCATGCATAGAACCATTAACCATTATTATGAAAATTTAGATTCAAGCTGGGGATTCAGTATGTGTTTTTTTTAGGCCATCCTGTTTTTGTTTAATCCGTTTGTGGAGTGTTTCTCCCACTTCTGGAAAAACCGCAGACACCATCCATTTGATTTGTGATCAAAGGACTTCTGGCAGTCTGAGGAGTCTTGTTAAGAGGCTTGACTAACCTGCCGGGGTTCTGCACAGTGGCCTCGGGACTCCCTAGGCTATACAGGGCCGTACAGCGCTCGACAGTTGGCGGCTCCTGTGCACATCTGCTGTGCTGTGGGGCAGAATGGCCTTTTGCAAACGCGACAGTCGGAAAGTGGCAGCAACTTCGGAGAGTTAAAGAGAGTAAGAAAGTTCTCCGAGTCTGCGCGGAGAAAACGTGGGGATCAATCAACCTTCTTCCCCTTTCTGTAGTACTCCTGGATCCAGACAGTGTATTGATCCATATTCAGCCGGTAGCCGGGCCAATGCTTATGAGATACCTGGATCCATTAGCAATGACCGACTTCCCGATCCAGAGAGGCGGAATGGGCCTCCTCTGCATTCAGAGCTTCCTTAAGTTCTGGTACCTTCCAGCAGGTGACACCGGCATTAAAAGCAGAACAGATATGCAGGGACAGAACAGGACCATGATACATGTATGTGAGCAATAGAAATTGTTTCCTTTCCTCTGGTCTGATGGTTCTGATGTGATGGCTCACATCTAGCAAACTGCATGTTGACTTCTGAGACAACTCAATGCTGCAAGAATGCCAAGACACTGACATTTAAGCATAAAAAGACATTTTGCATAAAACTTTACTTTTGTCTTGTTTGTCCAGTAAATGATTCTTGCATAATATTCTAAAAGTTTGCTGAGTGGTTCTCCCAATGCAGTTTTCACAGACCACCAGCAAAGTTTTAAGACAAAATATTTTAAGATAGCATAGAGCTTCTCTCCCAGAAACATTTAACCCTTCATGAACCATCGCAAACTGACCACAGCAGCTCCTCAAATACAGTATTTGTGCTACAGGATAGCACTACAATCTGGACATTTATCCCATGTTGTGGGATCTAACTACTATAACCTGTATAATGTCCACTTCAGTTGTCTTACAAATTAATTTTCATGTTCTTAGACTTAGTGCTTGATAACTACCTTAAGGCTTTTCTTCTGTCCTTCATTGACAGAATTGAGATGTACGTGTTCTCTTTCTCAATAAAATAATGTAGGGCCTCTTTTGAGGCAGAGTTTACATTAGTAAGGTAACCTGCCTATTAAATTATAAAATGAAGTCTGTAGACATTGTTATTGTTCTTGACTGGTCTTCCTCGTTACTTCTCTTCATTAGTTCAGAATTACACAATGATAAGGAAGTAAGTCCATGTTGCTCCATAGTTTTGACAGGTCAGCAATAAAAAGTAGATTAAAAAGCAGCATTTGAGATTAAATGTGTGAATTACGTATTCATTGTCACTTTTGTATAAAGGTTGTGAAAATAATTGTCAGTTGTCAACGAGCACTTTATTCCCAGGCAGAAAAAAATATTCAGTTTTGTAAAACTTCAAGCTTGTTCATGGGCTTGCTTAAATTAAACCCCCTCATTAGTTATGTTTTATTTTTGTACTTCAGGGAATAATTTTGACTTGAACTTCAAACAAATGCCAACTGCCTCAAGAGGTATTTTGGTTCTTTATTTAGTGAATTGCCTATGCTCTGTGGAAACCTTCAGGATAAGTTTTTTGTGTGTTTATTTTAATCAAATTCTTTTTTAACTTGAACTTTTTTTCTTCCTTGGAATTGTCACTTAGTCATTGCTTTCAGACTCATTATACTTGCAAATACAGGGTTTATCAGTGACATAACGGCTTCTCAGCTGACATTTTCTTCTGTTTCACGTCCATGTTTACAAGGGATCCTGGAAAGGCCAACGCAGTCCTCTTTGCTGTCCCTTTCTTTCCCTAAAAGCACTTTGATGTTTGTTACTTAACTGCAAATGAAACATTTCTTAGCTATTCATCAGAGTCATGTACACCCCCTTGGGTTAAATATGACTCTCCTTGCACAAATTCATCTTTACGTAGAAACCTACTGTACTTGGCCCACTAATCCAAGTTTGAAGTTATGAAAAGATTATGTTAGAGGCGGAAAGTTTATTAACACAGAGGATGTATAATGCTCCATATAAGGCTTTATTTTCTTCCAGTTTCACTTTGTTCTTGCGCACGTGTGACATTTTCTGTGTATCATCTCGCAGTGTTTTGCTGAAAACTGAGAGTAACCCATACGGCAATCATGTCAAGTGATTTTATTTTTGGCTGTGTATTTAATTCTCTGTTCAATTGCTGAACAGTTCAGTGTAGGTGAATGAAATCCACAGTATTTTATTTATAAATGTGTTTGAAGGTAGTACTCCTTCCAATGTTTAATTTATTTACAGTAATGTATATTTCAGCACATTCTATTTGTGATGTTTAATTATTCTTATTATAAGGTTTTCAATCTTTTTTCACCCGTCATTATTTCATTTCTGAGAAAGGAAAGAAGTTTCCTCTTGGACTGTTAGCTGCTGCTACAGCCCCTGTCTTGCTCTCTCATTCCCCATCTTGCAATTCTGTTCTCCTGTGCTTCCTTCTCACTCGCAGACCAGGAAAAATAAGGGAGTGTCCCTGCTGAATCCTGGATGGTGATATATGTGTTCACAAAGTGACTAGGAAAGAGTCCCTTTCAGCTCACAGAAGAAACTGTAACCCATTTTACCCTTCCCCTCCTCCAACTGATGTTCAGAAACATCTAAATGTTTTTCATGGACGTCTTCCTCTTACCCACTGTGTAATGCTACACTTTCAACACACTCTGTGTTAAATTTCAAATTTCAGGCATCTGCCTAGTTCTGGTTTTGAGCACTTTTACTGCCCTTGTTTTTTGTTGTCTGTCATCTGCACATTTGACAAGTTTGACTACTTCAGAATTTAGATCATACTGTATACAGTATGTAAATCTGAATCATGGACCTTAAGCAGATCCCTGCGGTACTCCTCAAATTATTATAACACTAAATTAAATTTCTCTCCATTTACAAGTTTTCAGTCTGTCTGCACTCATTACTTTAGCTACGCCAGCTGAGTTGTGCAAATTTCCATTAATTTGAACACAATATTTTGCTATTGACATAGATGTAATGATGAATAACTCATACTGCATTGCTCAAAGCAGCCAGTGGGTAATGCAATTTGTATTTGCACATGTGTTTTGTATTGTGCATTATGTAACATTACAGAAAAGACAGTAAAATTCAGCATCCATGTCTGTGTTTTGTATATTTCATAATGGATATGCCGCACATGCACGCTATTACTTTCATTTGAATACCTTTAGAAGGAATACAGGGCACCAGTGTAAAAAGATCTGTAACAGAAAGATACTTTATTGATCCTGTGAGGGAAATTGCAGAATCCATTTGTGAAGAGAAAGATGAAGAGAAAGTTCTGTGTAGGGTGTGTTTTCTTTTCCTTGTTTGGATTTTGCCTAATGTGGTGACTAGATCTGTAACGTAAAACAACGCTCTGATTGCACCATAGTGGTTGGTTAAGGGTTCTAAACCTTAAAAGCAAACAAGACACATTGTAATAGGGGTATAATTTCAATATGATTTAATATTTGTCTCTCAGAAATTTCTGTTAGATTTATATTTAGCCCCTTTTTGAGCCCTCTTCCATGAGAAAATACAACAGCATCATTAGACAGCAAGTGTAATGAGGCATGAAATCAATATGTACAGTCTCCACACAGTACTACATCACTAAAGGCACAGTGTAATAAGGTGTCAGGAGTCATTTACACTATTTTTAATCATCTCGGCCTCAACCTTGAAACTTCTGTTTCTCCTACAATGGACAAAACGAGCTGAACAGTTCTGCAGAAAAGAACTGCAGCTTATGGGCCACATGCTCTTTGTAATGACATCACAGTCGGGGTTTAGCCAAGTATACAGTCTTCCACCCTCTAACTGGAGGAGTGTGTTCTCCACGCAAAACCTCCTTGCATTCTGTTTCAGCAGTCATAGGTGAGGAGGCTTCACAAATGTCATAGTTGTGCTGACAATGCAAAGATTAAGTTGCAGTTATTTAATTGTGGGTGTCAGGCATATTTTTATTTGCTTAGTGGACGCCTATAACCAGTAGGATGTATGATTGTCCAATGAAAGGTTCCATTTTCAATATGTGCATTCTTGGCTTTACAGTCATCTGAAAATTAAATTAACACAGAAGTCTAGACTGTGAAGCATAACGTCTTGTACTGCAGACAGGAGCACAACACTGCAAAGATCTTAGGTTTAAGAAAAAGATTATGAACTGACTATATTAATCTCTGAAGACACATTGCATTGCAAAGAAATGTGACCAACTAGTTGTCTTTCCATCTTTTAACATGTACAGGAGGTCCTGGACACTAGGTCATTGCTTTGCTGGGGATTGCAATCATTGGTTGCATGTGTCAGTTCAAGCTACATGATTGCATGTGTGGTTGAACATCAGGGTCAAATTGCATCTTAAGGCCGGGTCTAGTTACACATCTGTCACTATCAACACTGTGAAGAGCTGCTAAGCTTTGCTTTGCATGTCCATTAGTTTTTCTGAAGACTGGTAAAAAACCTAGTTTTTAAAGTTTCATTAAAAATGCAATAAGCAAGGACTGGAGCCAATAGATTGTGCTGTCTTTTTCATGCCTTTCAGTATACAGTACGTACCAGGAAATGCAAATGGACTGTCACTCATAATAAAGACATTATGTCCACATTTCTGCTGGAGATAATCACATGAACAATGTAAACATCATCTGCCTTTGGATTAAAGGAGAATGAAAAATATCAAGTAAATGGATTTCAGACAGTGTTGTCTAGCAAAAAACAAAAGAAAAATGATTAAGCTTGCAAAATGGTACCATTGTCATGGGATGAAGATTTAACTCATTGGCTAAAGCTCCTTTAATTATTCAGATGTGCTTGTCAACATGTTGATTAATTCCAGCGTTATCATGATAAAGAACAGCTCAGACTGCTTGCAAGCTTTATTTTTTGTTTTAGTAGAATACAAGTGAAGAAAATCATCCACTTTTTGTCTATATTTTATAATAATTGTGTTTAATTATAATTACACCTTGGCATACCTGACAGACACTATAATAGGATTGACTATTACACTTCAGAGATTAATTAAAACGTGTTGCCTGTTTCTAAAGAAAAAGCAGTTACTGTTAACTTTGCTAGCAGGTGGTCTGGCTGGCAAGAAAGGATGATGTGTAATCTCACCCCAGTGTTTCTACATCTTCTGTGGTTAACAATACATTTAAAAAGATAGTTCAGGTGGCTAGCTGCGTCAGCATGCGTAGGCTGAAAAGAAACAAGTAATAGGTTTATTCCATGCTGAAAAAAAGAAGAAAGAAAACACAACGTTTCAGCCATGGAGCCTTCTTCAGGTGTGAGGAGTGAGGTGTGCTCCACGGCCAAAACGTTGTGTTTTATTTCTTCTTTTTTTCAGCATGGAATAAACCTATTACTTGTTCATTTAAAAAGATGTTTTGGGTATTACAATACATTTCGTCAGCACCTCGCCTAGAGAAAAACAAGTGTTTTTAACGGTCCAGCCTTTGGTTCTTTTTCACTTTTGCTGACTTGAATAAAACGTTGGAAAGAAGTTCAACAGGACGCTGCCCTGACTGTGGTACAACTATAAATGCAATCGAATCCACATCTGGTGCACGCAGACAAGACTTTGGGTCAGCTACAGTACAAGTCCCTTCTTCAGGACTCACTGCAGTCAGACACCCTGCTCTGCGATGTCTGAGGCGCCCCTAACACAGCCCTTCAATGATTGATAATAAATGATTTTTCCTAAAATAATTGAGATTTGTTGAACTTTTATAAGTGACATAATGTCAAGTGACAGACATTTCCATCTATTCAGGCACATTAAAACATTTGTCAACTTTTTTCATTTTACTTAAAACTGTCAGAAGAGGTCCTACACCTCACATACAGTATGATTGCTACAGGACAGCACCTGCAACTGGAACACAGCCTGGGTGAACTACTGAAGTTATTGAAAACATCACTTGTTTGGACTCAAACGAGATACTGTACTTCAGAAAACATGTGCTCAACAGCTAGCACCCTGTTCTCTATATCTGATCTGCTCTGAACTTTACAACATTGCCAGTCATCAAAATCATTATAGGGTGTTTTGTGGAAAGTGGCTTACAGGAGCTGTTACTGCATCGAGTGGCCTCAGACACTTGCAGTAATCTCAGTAAGAGACAGGCCTCCACTGCATCTTATTCCTAACAACATTCTGCTGAACTGGAGGAATGTTAGGATTCGGAATGCATCATAATCATTTATGATGTTAACTCAGTTAAAACACCTGTTTGATCCTGATATCCAATCCTGGTGCAGAAAGGGATGTGATGCCATTATAGAGCACTTAAAACAAGCAATTCGAAATACAAATACTTTTTCCTTTACATTATAGTTGCTGAAAAGTATTAAATTGAGAATTTCATAGGCATTTTCAAATACTGTGCCATTAGGGTCCCCAAAACCACTGTGGAATCACAGTTTGTTCATCCACTAGAGCCCAACAGGGACTCTTTTCATGTTGTTGTTGTGTTGTTCACAGGCTTTATGAACCTCAGTGCAGTAATAACACTGTCAAAACAAATACAGATTAAAGACAAAAGATCAGGCTTTCTTACCTTGTAATAAAGCTACTGCTGCAATGATGTGATCTTAGTGAAAGGCCATAGGCTACCATCAGGTTAGTCCTTTTTATGATATGAAAGGCCATGGTTAAATTAAGGCTCAGTTTGGGCCTCTTTTTTAAGGCCTTTGAGCCGCCGGGTTTCTGAATTGTGTGGCCAGCAGTGTCCAGCCCACAGGGCTGCTCCACTCGATTCCCAGCTCCCTCACCAAACACTGTGACTGCAGCGGGTCCAGCGCCTAACCAGCTCTCTCTACTGGACTGTTTCATGAGGGGGAAAATCCCAAGTCATTTTTGTCGAGACAAGAATATTCTTTTCAGAAGATTGATGTGCCACCAAAGACCACATTAGACCCCACAGTGTCTCTGGTCGAGCTCCAGAGGTGTCGGGGGACGCTGATTCAGAGACTCCTGCGCAGACAGCAACGCGATTAATAGCACAGTAGCACGCCGCCATCGGGGTGGTTACTGGCAGAGCTGCTCGTTAACAATGCATTAAAATCAAGAGCCCTCTCCTTTTTTTTTGCTGCTGGATTAGAAATCCATTTATTTTCATGTCGAACATATTTGTCATTTCTGTTACCAGTAGTGCTTTGTGTTTAGCTGAAAGGCGCAGTCAGCCTTCACTAATGGACCTTGTTGTCATTGTAATTTTCTTTACTAATGCGTTTTGCTTTCCTCCACAGTAATTTTCATTATCGGTATCGAGCATGCAAAATCTGGCAAGCGGTGTAACTCTGAGGAAGCAGGAGGTGGACTTCTTTCTGCCAAGTATTATAGACAGAGGGAAACGAGAAGCCTTTTCTCTGCTAAACTTTTGAACATGTTTTCTGGGTTTTCAGCTTCTCTGTGCCATACAGTAGCTTAAGAAAGGCAGCATGCTTCCTCATACTTTGCCTGGTTTGCCTTCACAGGAAAAGCAACTTGGTATTTTGCTGGGAACTTTTCTGGTCGTTTTGATTGAAAGAAACAGGGCACAAATGCTGTACATTTTCCCACACCAGCAGCAGGAGAAAGCTTATACAGTATTTAAATACACAAAGAGTTTGTGCTGAAAACTTCAGTTTCAGCGTATTGTAAACTTCATTCCCTTTTATGCTGACAGCCACGTTTGTAGAAGTGTTATATATCAATACTGAAAATATATGCATGAATGGGGAAAATTCCTGGTTATTTCTGCACTAAGAAAAAATAGAGCATTAATATTTAAGTTAATTAATATATAAGTTGTGTTTAATGTACATTTCCTATGCTGTAGAAATCACAGGATAGACTTTCTTGGCAGAAGCAGATGGTATAAAACACATTCAACACTTCCTGAAGACAGTCCCATTTAATGTATGACCAAAATTGTGCAATTAACATGACAATGTGCATGTTATAATGAACAGTTGCTGCAGATTAAAGTGCCAATGAAATCAATTGTTAATAGCAATGAAAACTCTCCAGTTTGGATTCCTGCTGTAAAGAACCTGCAAAAATAGCACCAACAGATCATTTTTAAATACAGAAAGTTTTAAAATGTGGAACTAAGGCTTTATATGCTACAACTGAAGCACACGTCAGTATATGTTGTACTGTACATCCTCAGAATAAAAAAAGTAAAAGCCTGAAGAAGAAAAATGTGTTTTAACCTTAATTATAATTCAAGAAAAGGGTGGTAGCCTTTTTTAGCAGACATCAAAATTCAATCTAACCATGAATCTCTGACAAATGGACTGAGCAAGGGAAAAATAATTTTCTTGTGGGTGAGGTTGTGCTGTGGTTTCAGTGGGGGTGAATCCGGCTGGGAATGAGGCTTGGTACAGGAGCAGACCTGGAGACAATGAGCAGGGAGGATTGTGGAGGAGAGTTTGAGGTGTGGAACAGGAGCAGACCTGGAGATAACGAAGCAGGGGGGGTTGTGGAGGAGAGTTTGAGGCGTGGCACAGGAGCAGACCTGGAGACAACGAGCAGGGAGGATTGTGGAGGAGCTGGTGAAGCCACTGGCCGAGGTGCTTGTTGGAAGCACTGAGAAAATACACGTTAAAAACGTGTCACTTTGTATCCAGCCAGATGAGAATTAATGACACATGTAAGCATGCAGCTTGACTATTGCTTAAGGAGTGTGGCCTGAAGGAGCTGTGTGAGTGCATCTACCCAGCTTGTGAGTCTCTGCAGCCTTCGTCGCAGAGCTCTGATTTGTTAGTTTCAGATGGATTCATTGACATTTCCTCAATGTTGTGTGGCAGGTATTGCCACTGGCAGATTTTAGCTTGTCATTCTAAATAGCTCTGAAATATAGTTCTTGGCATTCCTTTAGTGAAGCTGGAAGATAATTGGTTGTCCTCCCTGTCAATCCTGTCTGACAAAATGTAGGGTTATTTGTTTAAAGCTATTTTTTTTTCTTGTGTAAAATAGAGGAACTCTGAAATATCACTTCAGAGGAAAGGATTGGAAAGGAATGTACAAATCGGGGTTTCAAACACAGTACATATAAATAAACAATATTAATATGGTTGACAGAGTGTTGTCTTGGAAAATCTGAATCTGTCTCCAGTGTTCCAGGAAGATGGTAGTGAGATCTTTAAGATGCTGGCAGCGACTTTTACAAACTTACAGTAGGGTCTTGACATCTGTGAATTTAACTTTCACCAATTCTCTTATTTGCAAATCGGTCTGGCTAGTGGGGTCTTGTTTGGAAGAAGAGCAGAGCAAGCTGAAGGTTATTGACTAAAACTTTCAAGTTAGAGACGCAACAGACAAGGATCATGAGACGCATCTAGCTAGTGAGTGAGCCTCTGCCCCAGCCTCTGCATCTCAGTCTGGTCTTGTTTCTGTATTGTAACAAACACTCCAGGTTCTGTGTCAGCCAGTCACTGGTGACAGCTTTATAAGTCACTGACAGTGACACTGACAAGGAGGGATTCATGTTGTTTATTTTAACTGACTACTATAATGTTTACTATGTTTACTGTTGTTTCTTTTACTTGATCAGTGTTATTTAAATTAACTTACAGCCAATGCATTAGTGCCATTCTATCGGGAGGGTTAATTACAGCACTACATGTCTTTAAACCATACATACCTGTGCTCTATATGTAAGCACATTATGCAATGGTATGGGGTGGACATGGTTATATGTGATTTTGGCTACTTCTGACGATTCTCTGAACCCTCAAGGATGTTGAGACCCTACTATCCTAAGAAAGCCTTTTGTTTTCCCCTGTGCCATAGATAAAACATTACCAGTCCTGATATTATAAATGCAAAACAATGTCCAACAGAATCACTGGTGTCGTATTTTTCTCCTCTTCCTCGTTGTTTCACTACGTGGTTCAATAACTATGTCAGTAATCGTGTCATTCCACGTTAGGTTGGCACTTCCGACTGCTTAAAAACATCTTTCCTGTGATCTGGAGTGGAGGCTTAGATCTGCTTTAATCGCTCCCCCTTCAACAGTGTCTCTCTGTAGTCCCTCCCTCTTATGCATTGGTACATATATATCTGTTGTGATTTGTCCTTTTGTCTGTTTTAAAATGTAAAAGAAACAAAAAGAATAGTAGATAGCCTTCTACATCACACAGGGTGTCTCATTCTTTCAGTGGACACATGGAAAGTACAGGCTGACAGATTGCTTAACAAGCATACTGTATTTAAAATTAATTGTCTGTGTCCAAGGGAACCATTGAGAGAGAAGAGGAACTTACCATACCTGCTGTGGCAAACGTGGCATTTTCTCATGCAGGCAGAAAATAAGCCCAAAGACCTACAGTATACACCAGAATGTAATAGCACACACTTGCCAAGTCAGTGCTCCAGGGACAAATATTGACAAAGGAGGTTTTGAATGTTGACCCAAAAGCACAGTGCATCTTCCCAAATGTCAATAAGGATGACACCCTAAGCCTGTAATGACTTACTCAGCAGTGCGTTTGCAGGAGGGGTACACCTCAGACTTCGGCTCAGTAAGCAGGATGATATTTAAACAGGAGGAAATTATTTAATTGTTTTAACATTCATCTTTCTTTCTGAGTCTTCGTTACTCAGGAAAGCAGCCCAAATGAATATTTTTAACTGGGACAATAGAGGTTGAGGTCACATGGGATTGAGAGGAACCTATGAATTTATTTTATCATTTGAAAACATGACTCTAGATGTTACAAAATATGAGATATTGATTATGGTTATTTTCTGTTTAATGTATCTCTTTGGAATTCAGGGAAAGCCTTTGGTAGAAAAATGAATAATATGCCTATGATTGACATCTAGCCATTAGATTGAAAATTGAGGGCGCACTTTAATTGGGGTTATGTAATTAGCGAAGTAACACACTGATCTGTTTTGGGACCCCTGCTGGGCTGAATGGCCTCTTCTCATTGTGACCTCTATGGTGATTTTGTTCTGAGATCTTCCATCTTAGTCTGTTTTCTCTAGCTCAGACACTTGGGACAAACAGAACTCCAGGAGCTAGAAATTTCAGAAAGGGGTAACAAATTATGTAATTAGATCAGGGGACAATTTTGAGTACGGAGCTGAATCAGCATGCGATGGCTGCAAAGAAGCTGGTATAAGCTCATTCCATGTGGAACTAAAAACAAAAGAGACACAAAGTTTTGGCTGTGGAGACTTCCTCAGGTGTGTTCCTGGAGGATAATTTGTTTGGCCTACATTGCCTGTTAGTCTGGGGCTATAAATGTGTACTAAAAAAATGTTGCTTCAGGTCTTCATCATCAAAAACAAAGAAATTAAGATTAAGGTAAAATGGTAAAACCCATCTTTTTTGCAGTACAATGCACATGTAATGATACTGTACGGTGAGATACAAACCTCTTTAGGCAGCCAAGGTTGTCGCCTTGATACAACAGAATACTGAAGATATTGTAGGTAAGTTATTAAAAAGCACCTGAAATTGCTAATGAATAACTCTCACCCAGCCTGTGTATGAATTCTTCTGAGGTCTGTATTGATGCTTTGCCCTAGAGAAAAAATATATCTCAGAAATACCACTACACTCAGTGTCATCACTGTGTTCTGTGAGTAGAAAGCACCCCACTACAACAAAGGTGCCTAAGAAAAAAAGGAAGGGACATCATCAAAGGAGATGGCTAAAAGAGTTTTTTTTAAGAAATGAAAGATGCACCAGGATTTTTTCAAAAGAAGATGTTGCAACTGGTAAAGGGTGATCCCAGGCAGACAGTAGTTTCAGCAGGAATGGAGTTCCTGCAAAATAAGCAAAGCACACCTGGAAGCACCCCCTGTCCCCCATCCTGTAATGAATCCAGAATCAAAGACAGGAGCAGTGCGGTGCACTGGACTGTAACCTCTTCACTCTCACCTCATCTGAAAGCCCAGGCTGTGGCTCTGTCAGCCCCTGACACCCAGGTACTCGGGCTCCTGAGCGTCACGGCTCGAAACAGCGGTGGCTGCCGTAGATGCAGGGTTCCGCTTGAGCAGACTGTGAGAGCAGCGATGTGGCTACCTCTCGCTCACGAAGGGGCGGGGACCAGGAGCCGTAGGGAGAGACTTTGATGTGGAGAACAGCAAGCCAGCACTTTAATCAGCCATAGCACTACAGCAATGAAGCAGCTACAGGAAGGGTCTAATCACACCCTTCTTTTACTTTCATTTGGGCTGCAAGCCACAGAAATAGCTGTTTTTCTCAACTGAGACTGGAGTATGTCTCTCACTAAAATACATAACCAGATTTCCTTCGTTTCTACTTATTTCTACTTCCTGCACAAATGATTTGTGATAATGGTCATGGTGCACCGATTATGTGTTTTTAATTGGACAGAGAAGCTGATGGTCAAATGAACTTATTTCATCCAAGGATGTGTTTATAAGCTATAAGAGTAAAGACTGTAAATGCAAGACAAAGCTAAGCAGCAGAGAGGCTGTTTGATTTCTTTCTGCCTATTTGACCTAAGCTGGGACCACTGCCTGCCTCAGTGCTGATAGTGACTCTGAATCCAGTAAGGATGCAACTCTCTGAAGTTGTCAAGGTGGACTGTGAGCTGTTTTGTATGTGCTAACATCTGCCTTCAGACTGTTTCTAATTTAGAAGGGATTTGAAACAATACTTTTCGGAGGTTAAGATGATGACTCAAAAGGGCAGCGTGAAATCCACAACTTGGAACTAGCAGATATAAATTTGAATCACTCAATATAGGAGATATAGGTGTTATTTAAAATACATATTCATTGCAGAAAGGTCCTTAAGATAATGAATAATTAAAATGAAATAATGAAAAAATAATCATGCATTTATATTTTGCACAGCTCCAAGAATGCACAGCTCATGAAAAAAGAATGGGATAACCAAATTTTCAAACAGAATTGTTAAACTGACACTTGAATAGAACTGGGATTTGAGTGTGGGATGAAAACAGATGTGCACAGAGGGGTTGTATCTGCATCATTAGCATTTGTTAAGTGATAAAACCTTCTGATGCACAAATGTGGATGGAAGAGGGAAGTTCAGTGCAGGCCAGTGCAGAGCCAAAGTACAGGAGTACAAATCTGAGGATATGTCATGCTGGACAGTCATCATCTCCACATGAGGACTGACTTGCTGCATCACTGGGTACCCAAGGTCCACAGCCTGCTGTCCACTATCCAGACTACCGACTGGCTTTCATTCCATCCTTCATGTCATCTCATGTTTCTTTTCCTTAAATTTGTTTCCAGTTCAGAAGAACCTCTCCAAATACCCATAGTGATTTTAAAAAAAGGCATGGACCCACATTTACTGTGTAACCATTCTTAACTGCAGAGATAGTCAGGTTACAGTCTGCACTGTGTGCAGGTACAGTACGACTGTGGAATGTGTCGGTCAAGGGGCACTGGTGGGGTACAGGTCTAAAACAGTCGATCCCACCTCGCTGCAGAACTGGACTCAGCCACAAACGCACCTACAGGTGGCACAAGCTGACTTCTGTGTCCATCTGTCTTCTCTCCTGCATTCTGTTCACTTGCCTTTGCTCCTGCTTCACGGACGAGCTCGAGAGCTCAGGCTGATTCTGTTATCCTCTCTCACAGAGCTGGCACCAGAACTGTTTGTTTTCTGATGTTCTGTCTTCTGCTAAGACAGATAAAAGCGAATATCTAATCTCCCACCCTTGAGTTGAGCTCTAATAGACTGTTTTGTTTTCAATGGCATGCGCTTTATTTTTTTTAAAGTAACTCAGTTTTTTTTTCTCTGCATTCCCTGGCAATCAAATCTAACCAGGCTGTGGTGGGCATTTGGAATAAAAATTTGCCATTTATGAACAGTCCTCGGGGCGCTGACTAAAATTGTGCCAGGCATACACAGTGCAATTATAGATCTGTTATGTACTGTGTATCATCAAAATTCAATACACAATAAGGACCCTACCACAGCTACTAGTGTAGAGATGCTAAAACAAATGTTTACTTTCCTTTTGTGAAACAGTGACAGTGAGATTAATGTTCTTTCTGTCTGGATAGTGAAGCTGTCTGCTGCACTAAGAAACTCCTCAGAAAGTAATTGAAACAGGACCTTTGAGGTGCCCTACTACTTACAAAACATACAGGAAATATTCAGACTTTCAGAAATGCAGAGCACAGACATCATATTCTGAATACAGTTTTCGTAGAGGTAGGTGGAGGAATGTAAATTTTGAGCATTTCACACGAGCATGCCCTCATCCAACCCATCTGATTTACCCAAGACCTTTTCCTCTCCTGCCCTGGTCTTGTCCAAGTGAAGTACCAGGGGTACAGCACAGCCTGGGTGATGATTAGTGCTCAGCATTAAACACAGTGCATCTGTTTCTTTATACACATGACCCGCACAGAGAAAAGCTCAGCTCCAAAGACAATGAGGCCAATGCACCAAAACTGTCAGAGTGCTTGTTTTCCTCACCACCATGTGTGTTCAGCCAGTGCCTTTTTCCTTAGATTAAATTAGAAGTGCTGAGTTTATTAAGAGTATAGATGCATGAATGCAAGACTGGGACCAAGGCCTCCACCGGATTCTACAGAATTGCTCAGTGGTCAGTCTTTCCTATGCTGGGATTTGAAATGACAGAATATCCTGCTCTTAATATCCAGCCCTGCTGCACTGATCACAGGGGATCAAGCAGCTGCTCCTGGGAAGCTCAGGGTAACAGATCTCTTGTCGTTACCAAATGCTCTGCACAAATTGGCACTTAAAACAACACGTTTCCATTTCATCTGTTTTCCACTGGGAACATCTGGATTAAGATAGTAAAAACACACAAAGTTATTTCCAAAAATGTAGATAATGCCAATGCAATCTGTGTCTGTACTATGAACAGAATGTGTTGCTTGCCTCTTCTCAAACCACCGCTGCTCGCAGAGCTCATCATCAAAAAGAGGGCTGTATTCATCAACTGTTCTTTCACAGAAAACTCAGGACCACTTCAGTCACAAGCTGCGAATCCAGTATAACTGGATTAATATATAATGCCCAGTTCTGGATGTCCACCTTATAAAATATTGCATCTTCTGCAGGAAAAGTGTGTACAAAGTTTACAGAGACCCTCTCAAACCCTTATTATTACATAATTTCAAATATTACAAAATAATACTAATTAGTAATTATAAAAAAAGACATGGGAAATGAACACATTCATTTTTATGTACCGTATATGGTTCTCAACTTTGGATGAGACATAAAAACAAAGTCCTGACTCTCTGTGGTCATTAAAAATCCCAGGGTATTTCTTGAAAAGAGTAGGGGGTGTTACTCAAGTATCCTGGTCAACTTTCCAATTGGCCCTTACCACTCATTACCACTTGATTATCCCCATCTCATCATCTTCATCATTGCTCTTCTCCCCACTGAGAGCTGGCGTGTGGTGAGCGTTTTGGCACACTATGGATGCCATCGTATCATCCAGGTGGGGCTGCACACTAGTAGTGGTGGAGGGGATCCCCATTACCTGTAAAGAGTTTTGAATGGAGTGTAAGGAATTATGATTGTTATTATTATTAGCAGGGTGTTGAACCTACATGCTACACTTAAGAGTATCTATCTTCTCTGCTTTACAAGTTTGTGTTGAGCTGACACCATGGATGTTTGTTACTTAAAATATGAAGAGCCCAAATCTCACACTACAGTTTCAGCTATTGCTGTGACTTGTCTTTCATCAACCAGCTGTTAACATCTGGATTTAGAGATGTTTTAATAGATCTGAAAAGAGCTCGAGGAGACCATCTGTTCTTATTGTCTCACAATGTTTATGACTTTGGTGGTTTTCAGAAGATTTATACTGCATAAATGGTGATGAATTTTTAAATGAAGTTTAAATAAATAATGATAAAGTTTATCATTTTATATCCTATTACAAGATAATAATTATCTGCACACTCATTTTGAAATGTTTATTTCTGAAATATTGCTTCATTGTATCAAATTATCTGATGAAAATTTTGTAAGAAGACTACAATAAACTGAAATGATAAATCATAGAGAATCACAGAGAAATTGTAACTATGAAGAAGGGTACTAAATAAATTCAATTCAGTGAGGAACAAACATTACAGAGTTAATTTTTTAAAAAAACAGTAGTTTTAAACTATGTTTGTATTTCTAAATGAATGCAAGATTTGCAGTATTTGCATAAAACCTCAAATAAAATATATTACATTAAAAATAGAATATTAAAGTAATCAAATTCATACAAACTGGCCCTTCTGAAAGGAAAATTGTCAATCATCATCCACAGGCAAAGTTCCAGCTTTTCTAGTGAAGATTGCTCCGCTGCTTTCCTCATAAATACACTCATGTGTGCTGCCTTCTGGCCGTTCTTTTCTAATCTGACAAGTACAGCGGTGTTTTCGGGAGTACAGTACGTCTGTGTGCATTACTGTTTCTGATACAAGGAGCTGAGGTGCCTTCTGAGCGAGTTAGGCCTATACTTGACATTCCAGGCGATATAAAGGGCAACAGCAGTGTCCCTTTCGCTGCTGCCTGTCCTGGTGGGTCTGTTGCTGCGGCGTCTTACATAAAAGCTACACCTTGAGTAAAGTATATTGTGTTTGCCACTGGGCGTAATGTTGAGGCAAGTCATGCTTAATTTCTATAAACTAGAATACTGTTTTTTTAAAGTTCAGTAATATAGATATAATTTATCTTTTAAAAAAAGTGGGCAGGTGCTGGTTCTGTGGCTCAGGATCTGCGCTTGTGGCTGGAAGGTTGCTGGTTCAAATCCCGCTGCCGGCAGAGGAATCCTACTCCCTTGGGCCCCTGAGCAAGGCCCTTAACCCCAACTGCTCTAGGGGCGCCGTATAAATGGCTGACCCTGCGCTTCTCTCCCTGTCTGTGTGTCTCATGGAAAGCAAGCTGGGGTGTGCAAAAAGACAAATCCCTAATACAAGAAATTGGATATGGCTAATAAGGTGATCTTTTTGTCTTTCCTGTGTGCTGAGTCACTTAAATAAGTATCTATCCTTCCAGCTGTCCATTTTCTGGGTTGTGGGGGAGCTGGAGACTCTCCCAGCAAGCGAAGGACTCAAGGTGCACCCTGGGCGGGACTCCAGGCACAGCACAGCACACACACAGACACAGACATGCACAGGGCCAGTTTTCCCGGGAGAAAATGATCCTATCCGCATGTTTTTGGATTGTGGGAGGAAACTGGACAACCCGGAGAGAACCTACATGAACAAGGCGAGAACATGCAAACATCACGCGGATAACACTCCAGGTCTAGACCCCAGTCCTGTGGGGCAACAAAGCTATTTATTGTGCCATCTTGCCCACTTAAGTATGTAACCTTTCAAATTTTACAACAAAACAGCAGAACTTCCTTGCCTTATTTCTTACAAAATGGTACTTCTTCCCGACTTCATAATTAAAGTCAGTTATGACGATAATTCATCAGTTTTGGAAATAGTGGATGAAAGAGGTTGCTGCTAGAATTTAGGCCATGCTTTGCTGTGTGTGCTTCAGTGTCCCATTTAAGTATTTTCTTTAACTGTATTTTCTGTTGAAGGACAGTGAGGAAGATATCTCTCTTCCATACAGATTCAGTCATGTCTCAGTTCCTGTGATCTGGTAAAAACCCTGTTTGCAGCTCCTCTGCCAGTCTCTCAGTGGGTTTCAATAATGTGGCCATGGTCCATTTCTCATGTCGATATTTCTCTATGCTGTACCCTACTTAAAAAAGAGCTCTTAAACTCGTAGGCTAAATATTCTAGTGGAGGATACACAATTCAAGAATGGCAGCAACTGGGGTGAGCTCATGATTTCTAATTACACTGTGCCCAGGTCTTCTTTTCTTTGGGACAAAACTATGCAAGATGCTGTAATAGACAGAAAGACCTTTATGATTCATTAATAATTATATATGCTGTATGACGCCACAGTACAGCTTTGTGTGAACGCTCCCATTTGGGATAGACTGGACTATGTGCTGGTTTGAAGACCTTTTTTCAGTTCTTATCAAAACCCTGGCTTCTATCAAGAAACTGAAGACGAGGCACTTATTCAAATAAACGGTTGTGGTAGTGTTTAACAAGCTGCCCAGCCATGTTGTTGAAGCTGCTATCTGCTTTTTCTTTTCAAGGAACATCTGGAGGTCCCAGGATCAATTCACCATTATCTGCCGAACTGGCTGACAGGACTTCGCGTGTTTGGAACCTGTCTTGTCGTGCTCAGAGTCGATGCCATGACCCTAGGCAGTCCTTTTTGAGATGTACAGATACCTGTGCCTTAAATAATACAAGTGTATTCTAGAATTTCTTATGTAATTGATAGCATGCATTAAATTTTAAACGTAACATAGTGGAGCACATCCTGTTCTAAAACTATTATCTGCTCAGTCTATTTGATTTGAGTTTTCACAGTTTTGCATTTTACTTTAAAAAGTGTTGGCTTGCAGCTGTCAGAGACCTCTTGTCGAGTTCTGGTGCTAAAGAGAGGAAAGAGCATGGTTTTGTGTTTCCCCTGGAAGCTTCAAGTTGTCAAGCAGGGCTTTTGTTTCTAAGGTGCGTTATATTCCTGCAGTTTGCGACGACTCTGCTGCAGAGATAAGCACCTTCTTTTGACTGATTTACAGCATTTTAAACATATTTCAGGGGATACAGACAATTATTTGTCTGTGTTAATTGCATAAAGGTTTAATGCCAGGATTTGGCTTAAGGCAAGACAACGCGAACAAGAAAGCTTGAGGTCCTGTAATTATATACATAGCAGGTGATTGGCAGGAACTGGAGTTTGTCTCCCTCTCAGGCATTTGTCAGGAGTTCAATTAGTAGTGCCTTTCTCATTCTTGTGCCAATCTTGCCCAGCAGCATACTGTATATTGTATGAATGAAATTTCTGTAACAAGGTGGAGATAAGGCTCTTGAGCACTGTTTTTAAAACTCATTAGAAAAAAGAGAAATACAAATAAATCTCAGACATCAGGCAGTGTACAGCTCTGCAGTGCAGGACTGCTGGAAGAGAGGGGCTCCCCTGGTTATTTAAGACAACGTCAGGATGAAAAGATGAGTTTCCATTCATTCTGTGGTGTTCTTCTCGTCCTCCACTCCCACACGTAGTTATTGAGAAAACACCAAGTTCTAAACAAGTTCAAGTTACACAGCAAGTGAGCTCAACCTGGAAATTGCTTTTTTGTGACCATATTTTTGTCAGAATATTGCAGTATTCTGGTGGGATTTAATATTTCTTGCTTCTTTTCCGTCAGTGATTCTAGCTTTAAGGCTGTGTTTCTTAGTGGCTTCTCTGACTTATTTATACAATTATGTATTCTTTCTCTCAGTTAATTTTTTCAACATCCATTGTTTTTTTTTCCATTTAGAAATGGTCGAGGAGACAACTCTGAGGAAAGTCCGAACATTGAGTTGTGCTTGACTTAAAACTTAGAGTTAAGGTTCCAGAGTAAACAGAAGGAGATCTGCTTCCAAAGCAGGAATAACAACAACATAAAAATTAAGACATGCAGTGGGTTTTACTGTTTATATTGTAGTTTTATGGGAAGAGCACAGATAACACTTGCAAGTGCATTTACACTGCCAGCAGTACTCCTCTGCTTGGCCTGAGGGATTCACACATGAAGCAAAATGAGAGGCTCAGAATAACCCACATTTAACAGACATAGACATGAAGACCCAGTGTCTCAACAGCATCAAAAGCATTAGACCATTATAATGTGTTTCAAGTTGCATGACCGAAAAGTCATTGTAGGGGCTGGGCATTCACAAGAATCATATAATTCATCATCATTGGGAAAGCTCAAGAAGAGATTCTGGAAACGAATTAACAATACTTGCAATTAAACAGGGGTTCCTGAAATCATATGGTGTCTTAAAACCACAGGTAACAATACAAGTGAAAATTGTCTTTTCTACAGTTCATCCCAATGATGATAAACAGCTAAAAAGGGAAAGAAAGACATGCCTCTGTGAAAAAATTGTGAAATATTCGGATACTCGGTTTTTATGGACTATCCTCCGACCAAAAGATGAAAAGTAAATAACTGAGTTACAAAAGTTAGCTTCAACGGAATAAAGCAAGTCCAGCCCACCCGGGCAGAGCTCAGCCAATGGTATCACTGCGCTAGCTGCCTTCACACTGCAGGCCCGGCCCACCCGGGGAAAGCACAGCCAATGACATCCCGGCAAGCTTGCGTTCAAGGTGCAGGACCATCCCTACCTGGCAGAGGTCAGCCAATGACATTGCTGCATGGGCTGCATTCAAATGAGCCCGCCTCTCCAAACGTCTCCTTCAACTCAACATGCGTAAAAGAATTAAAGGGCATAAATTAAAATTAATTGCTTTTGAATTCATGACTGAGCCCCCGTGGCTGTCTGTTAGAAATATAAACAGGAATACTTTAAGCAAAGCATGAGTTATTGCTTTATTATTTCTAAATTATATAAAACATCCCATGGTTTGAAAACACCCTTTTGTGCGCTTGAAAACAATAAATAATGCAATAACTATTTTTACAGCCTTGAAAAAAACACAGGTTTATATCACACCCATCGCTTTGCTGTTCTATGCATGGTGTGAATGTACTTTTAGCATGAAAAATGCCATTACGATTACCCTTCCGCACAGACTCGGCTGGAGATGAATCATGAATAATGTCCACAGTGATTGTTAATGAGTAACCTGTGAATGCAACTCCAGTGGTTAGGATACCACTTCATGAAGACTGAGAATGAAATGAGTCTCCCCGTTGAACCGTTTGTCTTGTCTGAACTGTTTTGAAATCGCTGCACGGCTGCCCCTTTACGTGTGAAGCGTTCACCACCGGGCGACTGTAATCTGACACCGCAGACTCAGAAATGGAAATGTCTGCGTCAAGAAAAGATAAAGCCTAATGAGAGAAAAGCCGATGTTAGCACCAGTCTGCCAAGGAAGTGTCAGTGTTCTAGCAAAATTCCCCCATCGCATCATTTAGTTTAAAGCAGACTTTTCTTCTCGCTCGGTCTTTTTCGATAGCTCGCACAACATATTGCCTGCCTCGGTTTAGATCACTAAGCCGCGGAGTTGACGGGAGTGAAAAGTAACTTTGCGATGTGTGGAAAAAGCTCTCCTGCATCCAGAAGTGCATCCTCTGTCAGCACAGTTTTACTGATACCAGCACGCCTGACACGAGGGAGGACAGGCGATGAGTCTAAAGCGCTTCTGTCGAGCACTGTAAGTGCCGTGAAACAGAAGCCATGTTACACGTGGTCTTATTTAGAACACCCTGCACCTCGAGGGACATCTTTCTGCGTGCTGGTTGTGCGCCAGGTGCAGCTGGTCCTTGTCAAAAGAGCACTGCAGCATTGATCTTGGGTGCTTCTTAAAAAAACAGATTTCAAATACTGATACAGTGGAGATGAAAAAGCTGAATTCCCTGTTGTTGTTGCGATTTTTCAGTAAAATTTAGCAAAAAGCTAAAATAAGGGAAACTGCTTTAGTTAGTGTTTGAGTGTACATTGTTCCAAGTCATTAATTGGAACCATTAACAACTCGAATCTTACAGCTTTTGAAGAATTATTCCACGGATTTCTAAGGCTTTCCATTCGGTTTGATAACTCTTGTACAATGTTGTCTTCTTTGAATGATTCAGAAATATCGCACACTGCATTTCACAGCACCCAGAGATTTAGATGCGTCGAGGATATTGATTCTAGTTATAGTGAGATACTGTATGGAATATTTAAAGTTACAATAAAAAAAATTAACACCCTACCACATGTTGATGTTATTTCAACTCAAATATAGTTCTAAAAAACAAACAGTAAATATTGTTTCTGCTTCATTACATTATAATTATTAATATTATAATTTAAGACATCATTAAATACTTGATAGACGATGACGGTTTTTGCATACCAGTACTAATAACTCCATAAAACTAACCCTATAAAATATAATAGTCTGTAGTGCAGTGACAATAACTGAAACAAAAAAAAGTCAGTAAATGTTTTAGAATTAGAATATAATTTTAAAATGTTTGGTACTGCCCACTTAAATGACAGAACTAGTAATGGCTAGTGACGTTACTGTTTCTGTGCTGGGCTCATGTATTCATCCTTCAGGAAGCTGCTCGCTAGATTAGCCAAAGACAGGATGAAGTCAAAGAATGCTCAGGTGTCTTATTTTCCAAGGATCCTGCTGTGAAAAGAAACTGACAGTATAAAACAATTGTTAAAGCTGTTTGACGATTTCTACGAATTTACCTACAGTAAGTGTCTGTGTTTGCGTCTCACAGCTGTTTTGGAGGCCCTCTGATGCAAACGTTCACCCCTCTGTGTGACTCCTCACAGCTCTCATGCTGTCTTGAGGGTCGCCGGTTAGTAACGTGCTGAATGTTTTGCGGGGTTCACCCATGGTTGGTGTGGGGGGACAATGCGAACACAAGCGAGAATGTGTGAGGTAGGACGTGTGCCTCTCCTTCTGCAGAAGAAAGAAAAGAGGTCATGGAAAGATGGTGATTTTTATAACCGTACGCTACCTGAGCCGTGTGATATCCAGATGATTTTCACATTATTACAGTGCCAATGCAAGGAAGAACATATGTTTTCATGCTTTTAATATACTACTTAATTTGATTTGAGAACCATTCGATTTCCTGTATTTTAACAGTCCTCTGTTGACGCTAATGAAATTCAATTCTTGTGGTAGCTTTTAGTGGTGCAGGGCTGTTTGTCACTTCCTCCAAAGGAAACGCTGCTGGATGAGTTCCCGCTGTGACCCAATTCTATTGTGAATGATGCATTTATTAGCAGTGAAAGAAATCCTCCATCTCTTATATATGCCATTAATGATGAGATGTGTTCAGTTAAATCTCTAACAGGCTGAAAACAATACAGATGTCTTAACCCATCCATTAATGACAACTTGGCTGTATTCTGAGCACAGGTCACAGTCTTAATTAACTGAAGTACAAGTGTTGGGTAAACACAGCACAGACATACTGGTACTGTAGTAGTAAAAAAACACAGCAGAAGAATATTTGAATAGCAGTGTGACTTGTGACACAATAACTGCAGTTGAGTTTCTTTTATTACTTTAGTTGAAGAGGTACTGTAAAGGTTCTGATAGAACCTATTTATTCAGTCAGAACTGAGGTCTTAAAATGAAAAATGGAGACACAAGTCATCCTTCATTTTAGTAGTTTTGGGATCTGTAATAAAAATGATCATAGTAATTTACTTCTGAAGTGAAGAGTATAGCTAAGAATTGTATTTTTTGTAGAGTTCTTGGAGCAGAAATCTCAAATTGATACTATTCTTTTCTTATATGATTTTTTTCATAACCACAAACAGAATTTTGAAGTTGCAAAAGTAACCTTTGCCACAAGACCGAATTATTGAGTCAGGGAAAAAAAGAAAATCAAAAATAGAGTTTAACCCAACAAATGCTAGGGTTTATACCAGCATATTCATCTAAATTCATTCTGCATTATAAATGTAGAATAATCTGGTCAGAAATATAATACTAGCAGTACTTAGGAGGCATTAACTCTCTCGTTAGCTCTTTTCTGTTTTATTCTTGTTACTTTTATTAAACAATAAAAATTAATAATTACATTTGGAGGCTTAATAGTTCTGAAATACAGGTGGGGGTTGATAAAGATGTTAAGTGTCTGTCAGGAAGATCAGGACTGCAATGCTGTCTGCTGGCTGTCACGATATTAGTTCCCCCTCCTTAAGGGTGCTCCAGCCCTATCACTCAAGACTTTATTCCATGCACCTGCTCCCTATTCCCTGCCCACCTTAAAAGCCAGGCGCTGACGCTCTTCCGGGCTCTGCATCTGATTTCCGTATCGTGCGAGTCCGGGACCAGGAAGCGCCTGGTCCTGTTAAGGTTTTAACCTCCGTTCCTGTTCCCTGTCCGCCGGTTCCGACCCGGCTTTCGTGGTTTTTAATCCTTCTTCTGATGGATCTCCTGGTTTTGGACTTACTCGTGTGTTTTGGATACTCTAAGGATTACTCTCTGGGATTGTTCGCCTCGGCCACGCCTCCCCCCGTGCACTAGCGCACCTTGGACACGCCCCCTTGTCTTCAGCCCCGTTTTCCTGCATGACGTTTCCCCAGTGTTTCCCCACTCCATCGGACTGTGTCGTCCGCATAGAGTCCGGAAAGAACTGTTCGTTACACTGGCCTGATCTGAAGAATTTAAGAATCATAAATCCAGTTTAAAAAAAAACAAATAAGAACCAAATTACTCTTATCCTGTGTGTGGCCTGACTGTCAGTGGCACTCGTTTTAAACCATGAGAGTCTGCAGGACAGCAGTAAAGGTGGGCCTGGATAAGACTGGCAGTTACAGCTCATTCTTGTCCTAGTATTTATATAAACATGCATGAAAACATAGAAAGCCAGACACTTACAAGGGAGGCAGAGAGGATTTGTGTTGGTCCAGCATTGTCAGTTTCTGTACAGTGTATCTGGAAAATTGGCTGTTCCACTGAACCGCTTGAGTGGAGCAATGAGTTGGAAGAAAAACCCTTTACTTTAGAAGAAGCCTAATTAGGTGATTAATCTTGAAATAAGGATAAACTACTTTATCCAGAGGGGCCAAGAATTCATATAGATTTTCCAGAATGCTCACAAAATAATGGGAGTGAGTCGCAAGACAAACTGTAGTTTATTAATTGTTCAATTATGCATGCTCAGACTTCTCTACTGACTCAACCAGTTTTGTAAAACAATATTTGCCTAAAATATTTATATTATTGAATTATTAAATATTGTTAATATATTATTATCTGGAATAAGAAATATTCTGAAAAGAAAAATTAAAATTAAATTAAGTTAAACAAAAACTGAAAATTGGTAAGGAGTCTTTCAGCCAGACAGGTCAGACTCTTCTTCCTATACTGTACTTTTTAATATAAGGTACACGTTTTTTCAAATTCTCAGGGTTTCCTTTAAACTTGAGCTTTCATGGTTAGAACCCTTCTTATTTTCTTGTGATTACATTTGACTGCCCTTTACTACATTGGGTGCCAATGCGCATTTAAAAAAAACATCTGCTTACCTCTGTTTTGTAACTTGAATAAACTTTACGTAAATTTGCAAATAAAATAAACCACTTTAGGTTTAAAAATGGCTTTGATTTATTCATATTAATAGATGTTACTACTTGGTCTTGAGCAGCACTGAAGGAAATTTAATTTTGTCTATTTCTGAAAAATATATATATTTCAGAACTCATAAACTCAACTAATGTCTCAATAATCCTAAAACCAGTTACAATGTTCAGCAGGATTTATGAGACTGTTACTGAAACAGGCCACCAAGTAGTGTATGCTAATCTGAAAGGACCACTGTCTTTTACAAAGCAATATATACTTTGGGTTGATACTACTTGATAACACCCTTTTTAAGGCTTATATAATGTTTCCATCAAGAGAGGAATGCTTCACTGACTGGAATTTGTAATTTTCCTTCATTATTCTTGACAGCCGCTATTATACAATCAGCCAAGCCGAAGATGCGCAGATGAAGTTTGAGATTAAGTAGTGGAAGAAGGCCTCTGAAAAAAGGGTGAAACTAGTTTACATGTTAATTTGCACAAGGTCACCTGTTGCCAAGACGTATCTGCATCTTCTTTGAAATATTTGGTTTGAACTCCGGGAGAAAAGCCGTGCTTCAGAGAAGCTTCTGTGACCAATTCAGTAGGTTCAAACTTTTCACTGCAGAGGAGAGACTCTTCAGGGCTAAATCATTTACTGTATGTTTGCATAAAATGTTTGCTGGCTGTAGGAAAGGTAGCATCAAAGAGTGAATAGTACTGTAAAGTTCAGTTAATAAAAAAAAACTATACAAAAGTATAATAAAACCCTCACCTAAGAACTGGTGAATTGTGAACAGAACCTCAACCAGCTGCTAATTTTGAAAAGGATCTCATTTTCCTTTCCTTTCCTGTCATGATCTGTGTAAATGATCTCAGCTTATTTTCTCCATTTTCTTACGAGAAGTAGCTGGCTGAAATTCTCGGATCAGTTAGACACTGGCAACCAGACTAAACTAATGTGCCAAATGACCACCCCTCGTTTTTAACCTTTATGATCTTTTTCGGCTCTCACAACATTCTGTTATTTCTTCTCAAGAGCTGGCTCATAAACTCACCACCAAAGATGGTGATACTGTCAATAAAATAGGTGGAAATGTCAAATACACCGATTCCCAAATGAGCCATTCTGCTGTCTATTTTTTGTAGCAGTTATAGATATTGTGTTTACTGGACAGGCATGCCTTCACAGCATTAAAAATGCTCAGACCCTGACAGCATGCAAGATACTGTTCTATTAAAGTAGCTGCAGCTGTCTATACTACCACAATAGCACACAGACACACACTGCAATGAATAAAAGAAATTAGTAGTGTGTGTCAATTGTGCAAATTTGATTTAGCTACAATATGTTGATTATTTGTCAGGTTTATGTAGGCACTTTTATAATGCTTCATAATGACAGAAACATACATTACTATATCAGGAGCAGAGACACATTGAAATGAATTTCAAAGAAGACCTGAAACCATGACTCTCAGCACCAAATCTGAACAAATGATTTTTTTTTTGTTTATTTTGTGATTTGTCTTATTTTTTGGTATTTAAAAGATCATACTTTCTTATGCTTACTGTATATAGCACTTTTTTGGACACTCCACTCAAAGCTCTTTACAGGTCATGGGGATCCCCTCCACCCCCACCAGAGTGCAGCCCCACCTGGATGATGCTCCAGTACTCTCCCCACTCACCAGCTCTCAGTGGGGAGGAAAGCAGAGTGATGAAGCCAGTTTAGAGATGGGTGTTATAAGGTAATGATTGGTAAAGGCCAGGGGGAAATTTGGCCAGGACACTGGGTAACACCCCTCTTTTAGAGAAACGCCTAAGGATTTTTAATGACCACAGAGAGTCAGGACCTTGGTTTTATATCTCATCCGAAGGACGGCACCTTTTTACAGTATAGTGTCCCCGTCACTATAGTGGGGTATTAGGACCCACACAGACCGCAGGGTGAGCGCCCCCTACTGGCCCCACTAACACCTCTAGTACTAGCAGTAACCTGAGCTTTCCCAGGAGGTCTGCCATCCAGGTACTGACAGGCTCACTTCCGCTGAGCTTCAGTGGGTTGCAAGTTGTGAGTTGCAGGGAGATACAGCTGCTGTTAAAAAAAACAAGGGTATCCAATCCTGGTCCTGTAGGGTTGGTGAGTCTGAGGATTTTCTAAGCCCTGATAAACACCAGCACCTGAAGAGCAGGAGATAACTCCCAGTGTGTTTCAGTGGAGCCAATAAGGAACTTATGTCGCTGGGCTGCAATGAAAACCGGGGAGAAACAGTGGACACTTTTAATGGGTGCACAGGTAATATTCACGTGATGGAAGTCTGACAAGAGGTGTCAGCACAGTGGTGTGCTGTTTACAAAGATGCAAAGAAGCGCATCCCAGTGGGCCCCTTGTCCTGGGATATTGTTGTGCATTCCAGTTTGGTTTTATATGGACAGTGCATGTTTTATTAAAGTTGAGCGTTACAAGGACAGATTAAATTCCTCTGCCCAGTCATGCATGTACAGCATCTGAGAAGTACAGTATACATTATACACAGTGCAGCCCCAATAAGAAGTTCTTCACGTGGGATTGCAAAGGCTTTTTGGAACTGCCATTAACGCTGGTGTCTTTGTAAATAATTTGTATGAGAGACAATCTTGGCATCACCTTTCCATTACGGTCCTCTTTCCAGCCTGTCTGAGTTGCCTTCAGCAATGTGAAGTGGGGCGGTGTAATGATATCACACCGAAATAGACAAATACAAACAGCTGCTTGAAAATGGGAAAAGAGTAGAAGCAGCAGAAGGAACACAAAGAGTTTCTAGCTGAAGAAGGGGAAGTGCAAGTCCATCTGGGTATCTGGGTGTTCTCTGGTGTCAGCTTTCACCCCCAGCCTTAGCAGAACATACAGTTAAAGGGAAAGGCTCTCTGGCTGTGCCACGCCTAAAGAATACATCCAAACTGCCTTTGCTTATCATTGTCCTTATTCAGTCATCAGGAATTTGAGGACATTTTAAAAAGGGAGCTGTAATCCATAAAGACTGAAACCTCTCTCCTGCAGTACCTTGCACTGTATGTATACAACAGCCAGCTGTGAACACCCATCGAAGTATAAGGTTAAGAAAGAGGCACGATACAAATTTGCTAGTGTCTGTATTTTACATTTAGATTTCCTTTTTCTAAAAATAGTTTCAGCTTATATTGTGAAAGATCTTTGAACAGTTTGCTTCCCAAGAGCCGTCACCATGGCATTTTTACTTTTGGCAAAGTATTTCTTGTTAAAAGACATACGCCATCCTACCTTCACTATGCTTTCTTTTACTATTTTGTTTTACTTGCATTACTCCTTAAATGAAAAGGCATTCAACAGGACCAGTCAGGCCTGGTTAACGTCAACAGTGTTCTCTTAGTTTGGGATTTTCTCTTCAACCAAAGACAAATGCACTCAAGTTAAATTTCACTATCTTGTTAGAAGACTTTATTCTGAATCAGTATGATGTGTGGCTAGACACCACGCAGGCATTTTCTGAGTTGGCCTCAACTCTCTGCAAAATCTCTGTTGATGATGATTAATTAACAGGTCGCCCAGCTGCAAGTCCGCTCAGAACATATTTATCATTTGCAGTGTTTGCCTCTTTAGCTGTGTGTCTGCTCTACCGGTGACAATGGAGTGTGTGTGTTTGTGATATTCGTGGAGATGGGCCCTACATACAGCACTGTAAACTCATTTCTCTTCTACAGTCACAGATAGTGGTAGATGGCAGATGTAGCATTCAAGCTCTCGACATAGTGCTTTGTCATTATCTTTTGACTAATTAGTATTCAGTCACGCAACCTGACACCCGAGACAAAACACTCCAGTCTTTACTTCTGCTGAACAAACAAGATGTACTGTTTGAAATTAGGCCACGGTAGCCGGGCCACTATCATGCAGGGTAGATGTCATTACCCTTAGGAAAATATCTACAATTTCATGCTCATGAAGATAATGCAGCTGGCTTTGTGCATGAGTTGTACTAATTTAATAGTGCATTTCACCTCAAACTATAATACAGAGAGGAGCCATATAAGGTTTCATATTTAATAATCACTGCAGATCAGATAACACCAAGGATAAAGGCTCTAATCTTAGGTTAAAGTGTTATACACAGATTGTTCTCTACATATAAATTTTTAATATGATTATGTGCAATTTTCAAACAGATGTCTCCAAGCATATGCTGTGCTTGAGAGCTATTGTCTTGTTTTGGACCTTTTTTTGGAAGAGAAATGATCACCTACATCTGTATGTACAGAGGCGTGGTAGTGTGTTCAACCTGACATTCAATAGCCTCTCCCAAGTTGTAATGTGCGCCTTGTTCAGTACGTACTGTATAACATAATGGTTACGTCAAGTCATATGAAAAAAAATCTGAATTTAGAAAAATAATTTCTTGTCTATACAAACTAGATCTTATAAATTAACTCTAGTGAGTAAAGTCAACAAATACGAAAAATACTCTGACACAGAATGTCAGTGTGAGTTGTTCCTCAGCATTACACAATTATAGTTGCTTTCCCCTAGGGTAATACAATCGTTTTAAAGGCCTTGAAAATCCTTTGTACTCTCCTTGTACATGAAAGGAAAGGCTGTTCATTTATTTTGGAATAAGAAAGAAACCGGAGGCTTATTGACTACACTTCCTTCCCCATCTCTGCACATTACAATAATGAAGCAAAGGTGTGTAAATACACACTGTGTGGAAAATCAAGGATCTTCCAGGAGTTCTGACTCCTCACCCTGCATGCTCCTGTTTCCTTGCTGCTTCCCCTCACTGCTGGTAAATAAACTCGCAGCCTTGAGAATCGAGTCTGTTTGCCACTCTGCACTGAGCAGTGCTTGGTATGCATGAAAGACAAGCCAGTGACCTTTCATCAGTCCGGTTTCATCTCTGATTTTACTGATTGCACCGGCTCCAACACAGAAGGTCAGCAGCATCCCTTCCAGTTTTAATTTATTGCTTCTAACTAGAGATCTGAAACACAACAGCCCCTATTAGCCTTAGATTGGTCTTATAAAGCAGCAGCTCTTTGTACCTTCAAAGGCTTTTTAAATCCACAAACTGCTTCATTTCACTTGGAAATGACACCAAAGCTACATTGAGATGCAGTGGCATGTAGAAAGTAAGTTTTGTTTATGCTAGTGCCATATGAATTTAAATACTTATGTGTATTATGCTTTAAGTCCCTTTACAGTACATCATTACATGTTTCAAATCACATAGTCTAACATAATTGCCTTCCCCCATCCATTCAGAGCAACACCCCCTTCCTACCGAAAGAGAAATAAAGAGCTTCATTAAAACAGAACAGCCACTGAGCATCCCTGAAGTGTACAGCCCAGGAAGTTCGCCAGAGGAAGAAAACATACTTACTGTTGAAACTAAAAGCACTTGCCTTCCCTGGCCACTCTCACGGCTTTTCAATGAGGCACCTCAGAACACCCCCTTTTTTGTGGGAAGTGCAGATGGCGTTAGGGATTCGCGAGGAGAATAGAGGAGCAGGCAGAGACGCGATTGGATAGCGGCAGGATTTGGCAGGCAGGCTGGTGGGAGGGTCCTTTTGTGATGAAATGTTGCATAAATAATGCCAAAGGGGGTCTGGATCCACTGTTGCTATGGAGACCTTTGTGCCTGGCTGAACTCTTATTCTCTGCTGCTTGAAGGCAGTCACTGCTGGGCTTGCAGTTCCTCTAATGAGGACAAGAATTCCTTTTATAAGGAGCTGTGCATGAAAGAGTGCTGTGCATAAAGTGGCCGAAATTGGATTGTTCTTTATATATGGCTTATCTGGAGTATGGTACATGTTCAGGTAAATTTCTGTCTTCTTCTCATGCTAGGGAGGGCGTAACAGGTGTTTTGATTTGCAGTAGAGGACAAGGCTTTGAGAAGCGGAGGCGACAGGTCTCTGACTATTTGTTCTTTACACATGCTGTTGCCTGAAGTTAACTCTCACTTAAGGACTTCGAGCTAGAAACTCATCTTTGGTCTTTTCACAGAGTTTAGGCTCTGTCATTTTCTAACTTTTACGAAAAGTGTTTTTTTTTTTGGGGGGGGGGGTAATTATTTTCGTGTGCATCCAAGCGTGTGTTATTTTTTTACAGGCTTTCTGCTAAAAATCTTCTGTGCAATTCTTTCTTAAAACCTCATGAGAGATGGTGAAGTTACTTTCTACACTTTCTGAAAATTGTGAAGCTGCTGTACTCTCTGCAAACTGTTTTCGCTTGTGTGTGTTCTGCCCCAGAATTGGAGGGAAAGAGCAGAGAACTTTTCCTGCATGCAAGTGGAGCTCTGTCGGAGTCACTCCGAGAGTCAGCACGAAGTGAGCTCTTTAAGTGTCGGTCGGTGGTATAGTCACAGAGGTCTTCCTCTGTTGATTCCCCGGCAGAAGGCGAGAGGGATCTCCTCTGCGCTGAGTCTGGGAGTGTGGGAACATGGAGGGAAGATGTGCGTGGGGCCCCTGTGGATGCGATTGTTTCGTTCAGGCCTTGAACAGCTTTCTGAAGAAATCAATAGCGCCTGCGTTGCAATACTGTCCACATGGGCGGAGAGCAGGCTGCTATTGATTGCTTGCTGACTTGCCTTAATTAAACCAAATATCTTGTAAGCTAATACTGTAAGAGAGGGTGTTTGACATTTTAGTTACTCATTTAACTGCGGCCTTCTAAGTAATATTATGGTAGTATTGTATTGGGGATGTGCAGGCCTTTATCAGCCCTTTTCAAACGTGCATCAGGTTGTTTGTGTTTCCAGATTAAAGATGCTCGGTCATACTGGTGTTCTATTAATATTAAATCGTAACATCACAAAATGTTGTTTTAACATCAATATGTCATTTGTTTGTCTGTCCAAGTTGGTATGTGATAGTATTTCCATATAATTCCACCTCATTAGCACCTCGAGCTTGATGGCTAAATCAATAGGGAGTGATTTCTGATCTGGCCCATAGTAAGCTGTTTGTTTTCATTGACTTGATTCTGTCTTCCGAGAGGCAAATTCTCAAAATTACTCTCTGAGTCTCGGTATTAAAGATGGTTTTTGTCTCTGTGGAGTTGTACCACATTTCATTTTTCAATTTATTGTGTGCTTGTTCAATTTCAGGAATGCTAAATTAATTCTTCACTGTAAGCCTTATTCAGTCACAGCCGAAAGAAACAAGAAAAATGTTTTTTTTTTTCACAGGACATCATCAAAAAATCAATCTAAGAACCATCGACTCAAGACTCACTTTCCTGTTTTATTAATGTTTTTTAAATATGCGGCTGTTTTCTGACTACTCCTGTTCAATGAGTGTTGTCCTTTGAACTGGTCTGTGTCCTATTTCATGAGCTTCCATTTCTTACAGACAGTTTCTGTTTCGGTCTTACAGACAGTTTCTGTTTGCCAGTATTTTGGCAAAGTTTTATTCAGCCTCATTACAATCATGCAAGAGGAAATCTTGAGATATTCTCAGCCACCTTGAACAAAACTTTAGTTCAAACATGTTGAGAGACAATTATATAAAACCTGTGGATATTTGAAACAAACCCCACCAAAAGTATGCTTTCAAATTACCTGAATTTTTCTTTTAATTTCCAAAAACTAGGAAGCTTTTTTCACCAGTTCTAAAATAGGGAAAAAACAAATTTAAAGGGGCTCCCTTTTCAGAGGCACGTTGTGAATAGCATTCTTATTGTTTTTTTGCCATTTTAATTGACTGACACTGTTATCCAAAGCAACTTACATGAGCACCCATGTGTCCAGCTGGGTATCTTAATGGAGCAATTCAGGTGAAGCACCTTGCTCAAGGATACAACAGCAGTGTCTCACCTGGCATTTGAATCCACTTACAAATCCAAAACCCTGATCCCTGGATAAACACTTTAAGTGCTGTTAGTCTCCTTATACTATATAGGTTGGAACTAAGAACTTCACAATTCTATCAGATAATCAGTATCTCATAAAATCTATTTATTTACTTAACTTCAGTTTTCAAGTTTTAAAATGCGGTATTACTGAATGTATAAAAAGTTATAGCTCACACTCTCTTTTGTTTCTGGCCTACTTCTGTGTATGGGCTCTGTGAGTACGAGCATTTGTCTTAGCAGCAACCTAACACAGGGTATCTGGGTAGTGGTCTTCCTGTGGAGATTCAGAAATAAAGAGGATTCAGATGAGTGAATGCCAGATGTAACCATGTGTACAATTCCACATGGAGGAAGGTTTTCTTTTTAAGTAATGTTCAAGAAATCTATGACTCATTACCATGTCTGTGAATCCATTAGAAATTGCATATGGTTTATTTTCTGACCTTCAGAACAGATTCTGAAGTGTGTTTTCTTAATTACAGCCTCTTTAAGCTTCTCAAATTGCCCAGTGAACAAGTAACTCATCCCATGCTTCTAGTTTTGAAAGGAATACTTCTCATTATTTTGAGATAAAAAGGAAAAAGCTGAGTTGTATTCTTATAGATCTGTGAGGTGCATCAGATGTAGTAGAATGTGTACACAGGGTGTGTATATTATTCCAGGCAGCATATCTATACAGTATGCTTACTGTACTGTATATCTTGAATCGATACATACAAAAAATTAGCTTGAAGACCTACTAATATCATAGCAAGGTCTGCTCTTTACGTTATAATTATATATTTTGTTAATAAAAGTGTGGTTTTAATACATATCTGTTGTTAGAACACAACAAACACAGTGACTTCATCGAGCTGCTATTTACTGTATATGATACTTCTCAATAGTAAAGAATAGTATCTGTAGCTCAATAGTAGCTCAATAGTAAAGAACCATTAGTTAAGCCCATTAGGCTAAATCATATTCTCAGTACAGAGAGAAATATCTGTTGCTGATGTAATCTTTGTCTCATGGGCTGTGTTAACTCCCCTTGTTACTTCCATAAAACCCTAATTTCACTGTCATGTTGATCTTCAAACAACAGCAGAGACGTAGAGAGCTGCAGTCTGACCTGCAGCACTGTCATGTTTCTAAATAACTAAAACAACAATATGACAAACAAAACCAGCACACAAGTGGCTAATTCCCATAATGGAATTACTCAACAGTCTTTCATGACTGGGGGCATACTGTATTTTTGATGGAGTCTATTCTGCACTGGGTTCACTGACGTGTGTGCACCTGTGGATTCCTGGCACTGAAAACTGAGGGCTTCGTCCTAGAGCATAACGCGGTTCCTCTGTAGATACATTTGGCATGCTTTGGCCGAACTGAGAAAAAACAGCGCAGGCAACAGATCTGAAGGTGTGCTGCTGTGAAAACTTCACATGAAAAGATTCAAGGATAAATTCTACTTGTGGCTTTCGGATTTGAAAAGCGGTGTCCTGCCAGCCATAGCAGTGTAAATTACATGCCCTGTCTTGGCACACACTGGTGTCTGAAAACCATTTTCAATGAGATTTTGCATTGCAGTAGTTTCAGACAAATGAAAGCACATTTTACTTTCATTAGGGCCCTTAATTAAATTTGTCCTTGATAAAGACTAGAGAGTTTTTGAGGTCTTACACAAATTTGGAGAGCTGTGTCCCACAGCACGCCCTTGCAATGGAGCCAACAGGTGACAAGCCACACTGCGTATCGGGCAAAACAGAGAGTTTGGTCAGCTTGGTCAGGGCTGCTCTGGGGTGCTGTGTGCTGGCCAAGGGAAACACCCCTACAGCAGCGCGAGGCAAGAGAGTGGTTTGAGGAGCTGCGGTTCAACAGCACGAGCTGTATGGTGGGGAGGCGATTTGGTTTTTGGAAACTGTCGATTATACATCGCTGTATATTTTTAATCTGTTGATGTTCAGCAGCATCAGTTGCATAATCACAGGTTTTCCTAACACGATGCCAGCGCAGTCATTTTTGTTAAAAATCATGCCCATTAATATAGGAGAGATCGAAAAATTTCCACGCAGCTGAAAAGCCGTGATTTTGTTGCATTTAGGGACGTTTTTCACATTTAGGGATAGTGATACCCAATAATGACAATTCATCGGCTTCCTTATCGTAGCCGCGAAGAGTCCTTTAAGGGACGGGGTAACTCGTGAAAAACAGATGCGTAGCACTGCACTCAACCAATCTTTCCAGATCTTTGTGAAGGAACCGTATAACCATCTGCAATAGAAGGGTTCACTTTTGACTGCATTGGTTTTCTTGAAGTGAAATGAAGATCGGAATCTTTTGGAGTTTGTTTCAGTGTTGTACAATCGAATGGGATTGCTGGTATGGCTCCTTGGAAAAAATAGCACTATGTCATTTCAAAGGAATTATTATGATGATTCTGAATCACAGAAACTGTCCTCCCATTCATTATAATAGTACTGTTATTCTGAATATGCTGTATACTCCTTTTTTAGCGGTCATGCTAATTCTTGACAGTAAATATGTCTGTGTTTTATTATAAATGTAACAGATAGCTCTGCACAGTCTGGCACAGTGTTCCAGGAGCCAAAACCATCATGACATCTTTCGCACTGTAACTCCCAGAAGCTCGAGAACTTTATAGTGCGGTACTTCCGCTGTTCGGCGATGATGGGGGTCGTTTTCTTGTCCGTTTTCGCTTGCCCAGAAGGACGAGCCGTGAGGGCGTCCTGGCTCAGGTGAGAGCGCGGCGTGGGGCTGACTCTGTGCCTGTTCCGCAGGAGCTGCAGTTTGAGAGACTGACGCGGGAGCTGGAAGCAGAGCGACAGATTGTTGCCAGCCAACTGGAGCGATGCAAGCTCGGCTCTGAGACCGGCAGCATGAGCAGCATTAGGTACGTACAGTACTGCTCATTTATCAGCCTCTGCACGCTTCGTGGGAATGCTAATTTAATAAACCTGTTTATTTCAATTTGGAGTCTCTCTCTCTCTCTGTGCCGATGATAAAATTGAAGCGTTCTTCCTTGATTCCTGATTTCTTTCATTGTTTTGTTTTCCTTGGCATTTGATTATGGTTTTTGCACACGATGCTGAGTAAGACGCAGCTTTTCTCAGGAAGATTACGGCACATTAGAGCCGCCTTGTGTCTCGGCAAGTTTTGGAAACATCACAGGACAAGTGGCTCCCTGCTGGCTCACCTGCATATACTAGAGTATTAGAAAGGCCATATTTATTGGACTGCACTATTGCAGTGGTCAACGCATTGGTTAAGGTTTGTAGACGCGAAAGAGTGTGTTTGTTTCAGATCAAAGTCTTCGCATTCCTCTTCCTTTCACAGTTTTCTTTACAGAACTGTGATGACAAAATGTGACTAAGGGCTTTGGATGTTTTTCATGTAAATGAAAAATGAAAGAGGGATGGTTTTCCAGATGTTTACGGAATGTTTTTTTTATTGTATTCTTAATTCATTATGAATTACTGTGAATGATTGCATGTTTTTCCCTGAGGATCCAGCAAAAAACAGAATCTATGTTAGAAACAACAGCTCAGACATACAGCAGATAACTCCCATTTTGAGTACGATTTCCAATTTCTGGCTTTTATCATCAGACTGTATCGTGCCATTGAGACTGATAATGTTTATCTCTTGACAAAATGAGCTCAATTTTTTAATCTTTGTGCAGACTTTAAAAAAAGTGAAAATGACTTGAAAACTATAAACATGTACAGCTAGCATGATTTCAGTTCATCTCAATGTTTAATCTACTCTGTGAAGCTGAATAAAAATATGCTGCTCCAAAGGGCAATACTGACAAAAGCTGCTTGTAGACTTATTTTTATTGATTTGTTAGCAGTGCTGTAAATTTGATAATACTTATTGATTTATATGCCATAGAAACCATGCATTCACTCTGAGCTGAGCATTAAGTTTTAATAGTCAAGCAATAAAGACGCTTGTGATTAACACAGCGCTGTGAATACAGTCTTTAAGCACGTAACATTCAAGGCTGATGTTATCACTTCAAAAGGAATACGACTGAAAAACTGAAAACAAAAACCCTCTATGTGTGAGGGTTAGAAGTAGAGTTGGAAGAAAGATAATGGAAGTATCGTCCTGATGTTAGAATGCAGTGCCGTTCAGAACAGATTGCTCAGTTCACCGATGGGAAGCACAGCTCTGAAATACACGGTTTTTTTCCCAAATGTGAGAGTTGCTTGCGGTAGCCAGCAGCACTCGTGCTGTCCGTGTGGACGGAGCAGAAGGCTCTTGCTGTGCTGTGGGATGTGCCTGCGGTCACAGAGGATGGCTTCCACATGAAAGGAACAGGTCCTGCTTCCGTGGGGCAGGAATTACACGGCTGGAGAAGCAGCACCTGGGTCCAGACATACAGTACGTGCCTGTAGACAGACTCTGCTAAAAGACCACAAAACCGGAGTTACCACCTTCCTAAATGCAACCTACTATAAGTGTTTATCCTCTCCATCCTGTCTCTGACTGTAGAAATGACGGGGGGACCACAGCTGACATCACATGACCAAGTGTACCTGAGTGCTCTGAATGACTGGGGGCCCGATACTGTAGATCAGATTAGACAGACATGCAAGAAGTATACAAAAAACATTTAGACAAACAATTATCAAATACAAGAACCAACCCTGTAAAAAAAAAACAAAAAAAAAACAAAACGAAACCACTAGACTTCATCTCTAGATGGAACAAGTAATAGGTTCATTCCCTGCTGAAAAGTGAAGAAAGGAAACACAACAATGTCTAGGTACAGAAGACATAGTGTTTACTGCAGATAGACAAGTCCAGAACTATAAGAGAGTGCTAGCTTTACAGATAGATAGCTGATTATTCTACTCGTTTCCAAAGACAAAGCAGCTTTGTTTTAGAAACATCACTAAAATTGCAAGTGTGGTAGAATGATAAATAACTTTGTGGTATTCTTAGAAGGTACAGAAGATAGATATTTCAACTTTCTGAGAACTGATCACCTGAGCGTGAATGTTCAAATTTATACTTGAGGTGTGTAGCAATACAGCAGCTGCTGTTCCCCTTTAAAGGAATGAAAAAAAGCAATTAAAGCTACAGAATAATTTTTGATTGGGGTCGCAATTTATATCCCGTGCAATTTTTTTTTTTTTACATATTGCGAGGAAATTAGTAGCTTCGTTGTGTTCGGCGACTCATTCAGGAAGACCAGGAAGATTCCGACAACACAGTAGAAACCTGACCAGGACACAATCGGTAACCCTACTGCGTCTGGGAGTCCCCATAGGAACACCCCCTTCAATATGCTGTTCTTCCTGTGGGCCTGCTGCCGCTTGAGGGTGGTGTCTGGACTCGGCTTTTGATTTCTGTGTATCCTCCTCGAACACCTGTGCGCAGTGCCCAGCCCCAGGGGTGAGGGCCCGGGCGCATAGCGTCTACAACGCCCTGCGGCAGCACCGTATCGAAAGCCGGGAGAGGAGACGTTCAGGTGTGGAAAAGCACAGTGTTTCCAGAGTCCAGACCCCGTCGGCAGCA
The DNA here is from genome assembly GCF_040954835.1 of Lepisosteus oculatus. Lineage (NCBI taxonomy): Eukaryota > Metazoa > Chordata > Actinopteri > Semionotiformes > Lepisosteidae > Lepisosteus > Lepisosteus oculatus. Next base: position 1,042,093 of record NC_090701.1, on the reverse strand, counting down.
GGAACAGCTAGCGTCGTTCACCCCCACCCCTCTCCTGGGCTGGGAGTGTCAGACGGGGTGAGAGACATTGATTTCACGCCAATGGAGACGAGTCTTTTCAACACGAGGCCCCTAGACCTGTTGTTTGTGGTCGGGAAGCTGATGGGGTCTTATTGATATGCTGTGGTTTGTGAGGCAGCGTTCCCGGTACTCTATAAAAGAAACTCTGCTTTAACAGGACATGGAGACACAGAACGATTGCATTCTGGGGGTAAAGACTTTATTTTTGCACCATTTTACTTACAGGAAAAGAAAAGCTGGCAGATTCACAGTGAGATTATTTCAGTTTGTTTTCCACATTCATGCAAAGGCACCATTAAGAAATTCAGTGCGTGTACAATGCTCGGGTGTGCTAGCATGTGGTTGGGAGTTGCTACTAAAAACATAAATATACACAGAAAACAGATGAAATATAAATATATAAACATGAATGCATGTACATTTTAGAGTGAAATTATCTGTATATCATAAATGTTAATGTTCCGGTGATTATTTTAAGAACTAATCTTGCTAAGAAGGACTTGCGTGTTTCGAAACCTAGAGCAAGACGCGTCAGGTGGTTCTAGTGAAACGCCCAACAGCACAAATGAGAGCAAACGCGAGCTGCTGTGTGAGACAGAGCACTACGCTCCGCAGGGTGAGCTCATTTCTGCTTCAGTTTGTTGTTCTTCTGTCGCACCATTTCTTTCCATGCCGTCTCATCAGAAAAGCCGTATCTGTCCAGCAGAACATCCATCTCCCTCTCTTGTCGTCGATCCAGGCTTACCCCTGTCGTGCTTGTGACCTGGCGTCTGTTTCTGACGTCCCTTATCATCGAGTGCGTCTTTTTGCGATCTGACCGTTGTTATACATTGCAACGACTTCACCTGTTTTAGCTTTGCTTTCGCAGGAATGAATCTGTTTCTAACAGACCTTACCAATATATCCGAAGCCAACCCTTGCGTTAGGAAAATGCACTAGTTTCTTAAAAAGACAGTTTTTCCCGGTAAAGTGGCATATTTTGAATAATAAAATGAAATACAAATTGGGAAAATAAGCATTTATTGTATTTGTGATTGATCATAACTAGTGTCCAATATCTCATTTGCAAAGATAATTCGATATACAGTATCTTACAAATCCTTTATATTGAAAGAAAGCCACAGTAATTGTTGTTTTCTCAGAGCACAAAGTCTGATGTAATATGTATTTCTTTTAGAGAAATGGAGCATTATCTCCACTGTTATTGCAGAGCATTAATCCTTTCAAAAATGTTTAATACATTTTTAATTACTAATTTGCAGATCATAGTAAAAGGACAAAAGACTATGTGAATGAGGGAAATTACCAGAGTTATAGAAGATAAACCTGTCAGTTGGATTGTGCTTAGAATAAATTATCTACACAATCTCAGTAGTGGGGCACAGCTTTAATAAACTTCAGTATCAAAACAGATCACTGTCTTCCAAGGCGGCCTGGAGGCTCGTCAGTCACATTTGAAGGTGTTGATTGGAAAGTAAATGACTTTAAAATGGGAGTTAATAAATTTCTTTTGTCACTTAAATAATTGATAATTTGAATTCAATCATGTTTGAGAGAGTATATAATAAACTTCTGAATTTGTGCTGGAGCTTGTGTGACGTAGAAAGTGCTTATGACACTTTGAGTGTTTTTTAAAGCAAATCTCCCATCAATATTAATTGTACATTCACAGACAATTATTTGGGTGTGTGAATGATATACTTTATTTCATGTCTAATAAACTAACTTATAATCAATTTTAGGACTTCTTGTAAAGTGTTAATGGTTTTCTTATTCTTGTTGCTGTTATATACCAAGGGAATTATACTGGGTTTCATATTTTCATGGACAGATTGAATAGAAGTTGCTCGGTTCTGTTCATTCTTTTTAAGAACAAACAGACTTGTCAAGGCATCGGGAGGGTGATCCATCCTCACGCCAGAGTCTGACTTGGAAATATAAGAGTCTTCTTGGCCTTCTGCTTGTACTCTTGAAAAAGCCAGTCAGAAGGCTGTCAGGAGTGAGTACTGCTTGTGTCATGCACAAGCTGCTTATCTCTGTTACACGAGGCTCAGCAATGTACCGTAAGATCCAGCTAGTGAAAGGAGCCAGTCATTTCTGGAGGTGTGTGGTCCACTGGAATCCTTGATAAATAATCCATCTCTTCATGTAATTATGTTTTATTGGATAATAAAAAGTGAAGAGCCTTTTATTTCTAGCACCTGTTGTTTGTGATGCTGGAAATGTCATTGCTTACAGTGTTTCGTGTACACTGTACATTGATCTCTTCAGGACTGCCCCTTAGAAATGAACAGAGAACACAGATATGGCACCTTGATACAGATGTAGTGTTAAGACAAACGCCATTCAAATGTAAAATCCACAGTTGTTAGTTGTAACTCTAGCCCGAGTATTATAATTTTAGACATGATTGGAATGTGTGGATTAATGCACAAAACTCACATTTTTACACTATGCTTTTATGAAGTAGTGCCATTTTTTAAACTTTTTTTTTATGTCTGTTGGATTTGCTTGCTGGCTCACGGTTAATTAGGCTGTGCCTTCTGTTCGTCTGAGTGCAGCTCATCTGATAATCCCTTTTCTGGATAACATAAACATCAAGACCTTATTTCCTTCCCAGATACCAAAGCCATTAATTGCAGTCTGCAACAGTATTCAGACAGGCTGACCAACATTTAAAATTCTCTCCTTCAAAACAGTAAGTTGTTACTGAAATGTTGTCTACAGTGGAACAGCATTCTTTAACCAATCTCATGCTACATTTAGAATATCCGTCTTTTGATAACTGACATATTGTGCACATAGTATCCTATGGATAGATGCAGTATGCATGTTATAACACTGTTATTTTATAATGTTATATATATATATTGTGATTAATCCTAAATCACAAAATGATTTACATCAAGATTAAAAACTCAGTCATTTAGACTAAGGATCTTTCAAAGTCATTCAGGGATAAATTCTTTGAAAAACACAGTTCAAGGGAAGGATACAAAAATTAGCAGTCTCAAGAATATTCCCGTGAGCTGAGTCTACACAATCATTGAGAAATGGAAGATCCATCACAGCACTCAGACAGCCTCGATCAGGCTGCTCTTCCAAACCTGTAAGCTGGTAAAGGAGGAAAATGGTGAGTGTGGGGGTCCTGCGAAGCAATTGACTAGCCTGAAAGAGCTACAGACACCAATGGATGAGATGACAGTCAATAAGATCTTGATAACTCCACGGGGTGGAAAACCCATCTCATATCCTGCACGGAGTCACAGCAAAGCATTTAAGTGTTCTGCCAACATGCAGCATGAGAGATAGGGGTCAGATGAGACGAAAGTGGATCTTCCTGGAGTAGTCGCAAAGTGCCACATGTGATGCAAACCCAACACAGCGCATCACCCCGTCAGCATCATCCCTGCAGTCAAGCATGGTGCTGGCAGATGTAGAGCTCATGCTGTAGCGATGCCTCTGCTCAGCAGGGACTGGAAAGCTTTTTTTATGGAAGGAAAAATAGGAGGAACCAAGAATGGGCAAATACTAGAGGAAAGCCTGTTTCAGTCTGCTAGAACCGTTCAGCAGGGAAATGATCCAGAGCCATGCCTGAGTGGCTGAAGAATAAGAAAGCGAATGTCCTGAAGTGGCCAAGTCAAAAGTCAAAGTCCTGACTTGAATTCTGCTGTTAAATTCTGAAGTCAAAACGCGTGTCTGCATCATTTTGTAATCTCACAACATGGGACAAAATAGTAAGCGTCTGAAAATGTTTGAAAGGCACTGGACTGTATATATCAGCCCATAGGCAATATAGAAAGTAAAGGAAAAATTACAGTAGCATAAGATAAATGCTTTGTGGGACGTTTGGACATTACTAACAAGGAAGAACATTGCATCTTATTGTAACTAAAATACTTTAAACACTGTCTCTACATCGCAGTTTAGTTAATTAGTAAATTTTGCTCTGTACTATATATACACTGTATATATACAATATTCTATATGTATGCAAACTCATGTTACACAAGAACTCGTCACTTGACATAGCTAACTTAGAGCAGTGAAATAGGTGTGATACTGTATGTCACACTGATGAGAATAAGGGTGAAAATGTTGTCTTCGGCACTACAGTATACAGTATAGAGTCTTTTTAGATGGTTCTGGCTTTCAGTGTTATGAACTGACTTTATATTCATTTCCATAATACGTAATCATACATAGTAGGTTAAATTGTAGTGCACAAATAAACAGGAAATTAGGTTTTTATGCTGCACAATTTATGCTAATAAACAATCCTTCTTCAGGTCGTAAGAAAAAATATAGCCATGGTGCATTGTCTGAAATGCCCTGCGTTTTCAGTTGTATACAGCAAAAATGTTCTTTTTTCAGATTTGCCTTTCCTGTAGACTTTCTAAAGAATAGGACAAGAAAACGTCTGCATAGAGACTTAAAAGTATCTTGTAATGTAAAGTAGTTAGCAAGTTCTAAGTAAATGTCTCAGAGGAACCTTGTCTGCTTTGTTTTGTGGAGGGATTCAAAAAGGAAGTCTAGTTTTGGAGTTAAAAATAATTTCACAATTCTGATTAAACAAAATCAATCCTAATCTCTATATTTTGTTAGCTCCTTATGTCAGTCTATACAGTGTGTCTAAAATTAATTTATATTTGAACAAATAAAGCTTTTTTTACCTTAAAGAAAAACTAATTTCACTGCCATTTTTCTATATGTTCAAGCTAAATATTGAATCTGTTTAAAAAGTAAGTGTGATCCAAAGGCTATAAGGCAGAAAATAAATAGCAAAGCATTTGGCAACAGAATTCAGCAGTAATGTTAACACCCACAACATTACAGGGAATTAAAAAGTGGAAAGTGGAAGATTAACGATATACCAATGATGCTGTCTGATCCTTCGGTGTATCAATTGCTACGAACTGATTTTCTTCTCCCTATTTGCCTTGAATCCCAATTTATTTGAAAACTACTTCCTCCATGTGTTTGCTTAGGAAGCTGAAATGTCAAAGATTTAACTATATTATTTATCCGATAACACTAATCTTCAATTTCTGCCTACTGCAAAACAGTCTCATTAGCTTCAGGTTCAAGTAATTCATTATAAAAGAAAAGCCTTAAGAAGTTTTTCCATTTAATTAGTTTTCCTTTTAAGCTGATGTAAAAGTGTTCTGTTCTAATTGGGACATCCAAGGGAAACAACAGGAGTTGCCAGGAATTTATACAGTTAACCCGTTAATAATGGTGTTATTAATGCAGACAGCTTGTGTCATTTTGAGTAATGTAGTTTCTACATAGAAATGGTTTTAATGAATTTCCTAAATTAAGTAATGTAGCATGTAACAAATGCTCAGAAGTATTTTTTTTACTTCATCTGTGTTTCGTTACCCCTGTGTGGTAACCAGACATGGCATACATGGTACACTGTGCTTTTGTGGAAAATGAGCTGGCAACACAAACTGTCTGACAGGTTTTTCCCTAATACTCTCTCGCTGAGCTCAGCAGACAGCGTTTAGGAAGAGGACCTTGAACAACAGGGAGTAGCTTGGATTCCATCTCTTGGAGCTCTCGAAAGAACTGTGCAAACAGATGTTTGAAAAGGACACCGTGGGTCTGGCACGCTGCATCTCTGTTGTAAGCAAATTAGCTAATGTCCTCTACCTAGGCATTCTCTAGAACTGGCATGCTCTCTCCTGGCTTGAGACCTGCTGCCACACTGACCACCTGAAAACCACAAGACTGAGGCTCAGCGTTGCCTGCTGAGACAGGCAGCTTGAAAACCGTGTTTAACAGGGAAATATTGTCCAAATCAAAGTAGGCGTTACAGCTACCTTCTGCTCCTGGAGACAAACAAGCAAAAATAGGCAAGATGATAAAACTGTCTTCAGCCGTCAGATATTAAGGAAAATCTGTAAAATTTTAATGAAAGCAAAATAACTGCTTCTTCTCTCTGGTCTGCAACATCACTGAATTTTATTAACACATCAACGATATAATTATTACACACATTTCTGTCTAATGAGAAATTAGGATTTGGTTTTCAGATGCATATAATGTTGGGAAATGTATAAACCAAGGGAACAGTAGTGTGTGATGGACAAAAATGATAACATATAACATTCAGTTATATTGTGCATAGGTTTAAATCACATTCAATTTGGCCTGGGCCTGTGTGATGTAACATAAATGCTGAAGCAATGTCTGTTTAAAAATACATGCTGTGTTTTATTCAGTTTAAGAAAGAGTCATACATAAAAAGTGCTTCATAGCTAAAAATATAACTTTTAGTAGAAGACGCGTGGGATAATTGCAGTATGAATTGCTGATGACAGAAGGTTAGCAGATGCCAATGAAAGAGGTAAAGCCGAGACTCTTACTTGTGAATGTGAGAGGAGCCAGAGGAGGAGGCGAGAGGATGTGTTCAGAGACTGCATCCCTCCTTTCGGAAAATGATACAATTATCTGGATAATCCATAAAGGTGTCCAGTGGAGAAGCGGTTTAAATGGCCAGCTGAAGAGGTCTAGTCCTCTAGCTGTGAATCAGCAATTACTGTGCTGCTGTTGTCGGTAAGGTGGACTGACTCAAAGTGCCGTGAGGAGCAGGTTCACAGTGCTAACGCACAGCTGACCACTAAGGCCCTCTTCAGTGTGTATAATGAGGCCAACCCAGGGTGTCCGAAAGTCTCTCCACAACTGAAGACTTCACGGGACGGATAACTAAGAGCTCTCTAGAAGACTTTACTGAATTTAGAAACCAGGTCATTCCCTGAATTCTAAAAAAAACCTATCCATTTACTCCTAGATGACGACAGTCAAGTGATTTGCGTTCCTCCTTCAGTTCCATTTCTGTTGGCATTAATGGATGCCAGCATTATCCAATACTGTTGATTCATTTGGAATCTTTAGATACTTATTGTCCATTGCCGTAGAGGCTATTTTTAAAGGTACTTTCACCAAGCACACATTACCAATAAGTAGCGTGATAGCGTTTATGTTTGTCTGTCCACTATGTGTACGATTAAAACATAGGAATAGTGTATGCCTTGAAAAATTGAATAAAAGAATTATGTATATGATAAAGACATGGAGATGTAAACTTACTTTAAAGATTGCATGGTTTATACTCCACTGGTGTCCATTGACACCAGTGGAGTATAAAAGTAAAATACGCTGTTACTCCTCTGCATTGTCCCTGCTGTCTACAGAGGAGAGGGTGAGCTCCTTCAGTGTGGACACCGACACGAGGTGACTCTGGGAACGAGGCAGAGGCGTAGGTGTCCCGTAACTGGACAGGCTGAGCCAGTGCTGGGCCCACACTGGGGGCATGATGGACAGACACTGTGCCTTTGGAAACCAGTCTTCGGGTCAAATTTGGAGAGAAACGGGAACAGCAGCAACCTAAGTGTCTGACGTCGAAATCCGCACAGTAGGATTTTACCATCTCTGCTCCTGGAGTGGCCTTTTGTCTTATTTTTTGCTGCTTTATCTTAAATTGTTTTACAACTCTTGAACAGCTGGAGATTTTAAATTACCTGTAATGACTGTATGCACTTCCAGTTAAGAATGTCGAGGAGTTGAGAACAACTACAGGCTTTCAGTTGCTTGTATTAATACTATTAAAGTCTGAGTTTCAAAAGGAAATAAAGAAATGTATGTTACTGAATTGGAAAACATTGACAATATGTATTCCTTGCACACTAAACTAATGTACACTTTCAATCTATCCTAACCATTGACTTCACTTCCTGGTGTCTGTCTTGTCCGATCAGCCAAAGAGACCTTAACCAGCTACTGTCAGCCTCCAGACCACTGCGCCACTCTCAGCTCTTTCATTTACAGAATTTTTTATTATGCAGTTGGTCAGCGGACACTTGTTTGCGTACACATTCCTGCACATTTTGCAATTGAACGGTTTAGTCCTGTGTAATCAACAGGAGATTTCCCCTCTTAAAAGGGGAAATGTTTTCAAGATCACGTGCTGTGTTAAGCATTGTGTTTTGGTAAGTCTCTGGTTAGGTTAGAGTTCCATGGTTGAGATAGGTGACAGTATGTATTTTTGTACATAATATTCCAGGCACAATGCTGGCGTTTATTGGTGAGTTCCATTACATTTCAGTCTTTTATCCCACTGTGGCAGTTGTTAAGTGACAAGTGGAAATGCCTGCGTTTTCTCGGTAGAATCTAAGGTGCAAGGAGTTCAGAACCCACGAGAATAGCACAGTTTTCCACGGCTGGTGCAGTCATTGAGCCTCAATAAAAAAGCAGTGTTAGTGTTGAAATCATCCTTCCAGGGAGCTATGTGTCTTTCTTTCCGGTACTCAATTTAGATCCAGCGCTGTGATTCCAGTGGTTGCAGGAGAATCACTATAAAACTGCAGTCAGAGAAGATTCAGTCTCTTGACAGCTGCCATGCCAGGTTGGAAAGCCCCCTGTGCAATTAACCCAATTGAATTAGAAAATAGCTTCCCTTTTCTTCATTCCCTGCTAACATTTTCTTAATATAGTGCTTAGGATCTCAATCCATTTTTCTTTACTTGTTTACTGTAAAAGAGATTCTGCTCTCCGTCTTCTCAATTGTTCGATTGGCTTGTCAGCTGGGAGGCCCTGTGATGCTGCCTTTTTACACAGATACTTGCTGTTAAAAGGCTGTCACACCTATAATTTCTGAATGGACTGTTTTATTCTTCTCAGCAGTTAACTTCCGAGTAGAGACCCACGAAAGACAAAAGGAGCTAATTTTAGAAGGAAAAATTCAGATTGTGGTTTCTAAATTTAATGTTCAAATTTATTTTGCAGATCACTGGCATATGGCCAGCTATAACATCATGTAGATGTTGACACCATCAGCATATGCAGTGGTATGGTGATAGTATTTAAAAAGTTAGACAGCAGTGCAGACTGGTGGTTCAGTTCTGGCTTTAGAAGAGGAAAGTCCTGCAATAGATTCAATTACTTTGTGGGGCACTGCTGTTGAACCCTAGAACAAGAATCTCTGATAAAAATGTGTGCTTGTTTGTTTGCAAGCGTCAGATACTTTAAATAAATTAAATTGCATCATGTTATGAGAAGATATTGCAGAAATACAGCAAATGGTGTTTTTAAATTATGTGGTACTAACAGTTACACTTCTTATATGGTTATATTGTGTCACAGCATAGATTTTAGGCTTGAATTTTACAAGTGGAGCTAGATATATAAATACATCACACTTTGTGCAAATATCTAAAAAAATAAACAGGTAATCATAAACAACTTGCTTCTAGAAAAGGTTAGTTGCGATTGTAGATGTCTGAAACAACTCTTGTTTGTACAATGTGATTTCTATACCCGAATGGCGGTCCATGTTGCAGGTAAACAGATAATGTTCCCTAACATTAATTTAGCACTCATAGAATGAAAAATTAAGAACTAGATACTGTATGTTAAATTGTGCAATAAAAATCCTAATTGCGGTTACATTATGTTTTGGACTGGTGGATGCCTAGGTTATTTTCACAGTTTAAAAAAAAATCATTGTACTCTTTCCATTTGGATATTCCTCAGCAGTGGAAAGAAAGCAAAATGAAACTGAATATACCTGTACACCATCAGGTATTTATCATATGTATTTATGGGAATTTTATTCTTAAAAAACCTTTGCGTTTTTTACTCATGTTTTCATGTATCAGTGTGCAAGGTTAGGACTGAATGGTGTTTTTTTTTTCATATTGAGAGTATCTGAGTTGCACTTGGTGTTTCTCAAGGGCTATCATTGGCCTTGCATTAAAAAAGTGAAGTGCTGTAAAGTAAATCGGAGTAAACAACCTTCACGAGCTAGGAGCACTTGTATTTCAGGTGATTAATAATATAATTTACATTTGGTATAGAGATGAGCAGGTATAGTTTATGGTTATTTGTCAGGAAATAGGAATACATTCTGATGTGGAGAGAAACAGTGTTTTATGTGGCCTGGAAGTGCTGTGGCCATGTGCTGCTGTCAGCCCAGGTCCAGGGCATCCACAGCCATGCCTGGAACTGGATCTGTGGATCATTAGACAGGGCAGGTGTCAACTCCTGTTAAGCACTGGCAGTTAGTGATCTCACAGCCTGTCCGGACGAGAGGTGTAAGATGCTTTCAGAAACCCATGGATACGTTGCTGTACCAGCCTGTTTTCCTCATGTATTGGTGGCATTTTAAATCGCTATAGTAGTTAGAATCTATAAGGCCTTAAGAATCTAGAAGGTTAAATACTGCTGCCTTGACACTCGTTGAGGAGTTCTGGGCCATAGGCCCTTCAGAGCTCATCTGTTTAGTGGTCTGTTCTTGAGTTTTAAGTCGCTGTCAGTGTGAGTTTATTTAATGGCAGACCCACAGACATGCCTCTATGTTTCTTTATTTGTTCTTTATTTGTTAAGACAGTGTTTATTGATTTAGCAGCTGACCTGTTTTGCTTTGAGAAGAGAGAAACACTTCTCTCTGAAGGATAACCTGGTATGAGAATAATGTCAACTTCCTTTCATCTGTTGAGGGGAATTCTCTGATTATAACCAAACTGTGTTTCTTTTTCTGAAGTCCAGACACTTCTGGGGGATGCTAAGAGCAAAGAGGTAAACAGAAAAGCCTTTCGTTATTGTTATTGGTGTCAGACTCATTATCCTTCTTGTTATTAGTAGTAGTATTTATATTACTTTGCAAGTTTGCTTGTCATACTCTATAGATCAGAACTGAAAGGGATATTATGAAAAGTGTAATATATTATATCGTGTGAGAGCAATTTTATGATAAAATTCCTTGACATTTGTTTCACATGACAGAATTAAATCCAGCAATATATCTCGAGACACTGTTCATGTATATTCCTCTTGTGCACGATCACTACACTGATGCTAGTTTAGTAAACTTCACAGCACATCCAGTTTCTGTCTATACAGTATGTGATGTTTGGGAGACTGACTGTCTAAAACCTTTGGGTTTTACCTGTAAGACGATATACAGTATGTGCACGCTACACCCCTACGTTTATTAAAACCTCAAACCTCAATTTTAAAACCATCCTCATAAGTTTCAAAAGCAAATGACGAGTCAACAATGCACCTGAGTCAGTCTGGGGAATGAAAGCAAATTAGGTTCTTTATTTTATGATGTACCTTAACAGGAAGCTTTGCATTTTTGTTAGATCTGTCTGTAAATACAGTACACTTATGTTACATTGAATCATTTTAGGATGTTAGAGTACACTACACTATCAGGATAAAGCTATATAACATATTTCTAGAGAGTGTCTCAAAGGATGAGACAGATGCGAATTAGCCTTTATGGGTTTTGCTTCCTGCTGACCGAACATTTGAGATTCTGAGGTTTTGTCTCACAGCACAAAACATATCTGCCTCTTCGAGAAAAATCTAGAACATACAGTATACAAGAGTATTCTCTATTTTCTGGATGTCTATCAATAAAACTTTGATCTCAAGTGATTTAGCAAGCCAAAGGGCACATTGTCCCCTAAGTCCTTGTGACCTGGTGTTGTACAGACCACGGACACTCAAGGATATCTCCGTTCATAAGGGGAAGAGTAATAATCAATAATGGCCAAAGGCTTTCCTCTGAGGGTTACGCAGTAGTAATTATGTTCACACTTTCAACGAGGGTGACAGGATTTAATTTCCAAATGGTCGGTAAAAACAAATGTACTGGTCACAGGAATCACTAAAACCTCCAGTGACAGCTTTTTAAAAATTGTTTCTCCTTCATTATTTGCAAACCTGTCCCACAGTTGGGGTAAAACTGATAATTCTGTACTGATGAATGTTATACTGTTCACTCAGGGCCTGCAGCTGAATAGAATATAGACAAGAAAATGTGAACACAAAGAATGATAGCTATAGAACAGTGTTCAATGGATTAATTCTGTTTTGTTGATGTATAAACATACTGTATATGCATAATCTTCATTGTACAATTCTTTAACTTCATTTCATTTTCTTCAGACATAAATCATTTGCGTACGCTGATGGCTTGCCTGAATTTGCATATTTATTAATAACATGAATGAATTAGGCATTTTGGACTGTACAAGTGTTTCCACAAATAACACAGGTTAAAGTGATAAGATTATGTACAAACTTTAAATAAGACAAAGCTTGGTATTGTAACTACTTGGTTTTGAATAGAAAAGGCGACAAATGTAAAAAAGAAATTGTGGCATTTATTTGGATCACATTTCACTAAATCTTTCTAACAGAATTTGAAATGGATGGGTCTGTGTTCATTACTCTGGAATTGTTAAAGTCCCTGTTCTGCCGCTGCTCTGTGAAAGGATTCTCTATAAGAATGCGTTGGCCAAGGGGAGAATTAGTTGGCCAAGATTTATTTATCTTACTGTCTTAGTGTCAGATCAGACTGCTGGGAATGGCAGAGGCTTTGATAATTCAACCAGGAAGGAATAATTTTGCACGCTTGTACCAGAGGACCTGCCAGCAAAAAGCCCTGCCCTTCCGACAGATGTCACTGTTGTTCACTCCCAGTCTGGGCTGCTGGGGTTGTGCCACACTCAGTCTGGTGTGGAGCCTGTATGCAGTATGACAACAGGGCTTGCGCAGAGATTTTAAGGATGACAAGCACAGAGCAACAGAGTTGATTTTTCTGAGTGTTCTGGTCAAAATCACCTAAAAGAAGAACCGTAGTACCATCTGAGTTAGGCCTGTAAGCCTTAGATTAGCCTGCATGAATCAATCAGCATAAGGTCAGCTGCTTCTTATGACCACTTTGAGAGCAATTAAAATGACCCATTAGCAGATGGTAGCACTAGTTTATATGCAGAGATGTGGCGTATTGACGGAATCACATTTAAGTAAAGGTCACCATCCAGAGGGAGTTGTTTAGAGTTACCAGGCTGCACTGTAACATAAAACGTGAGATGAGAGCCGGGAACTTGTTCTCCTGGAATTTCACAAGCCAAAAAGCTTGTGCTGGAAAGCTGTGTGCCTGTGTTTGACGAGTACAGCTCTAAACAAGCTGCTGAGGTGAAAAACGTTGCACGTAAGAGCATAGGAAAAACAGAAGAAAGTTCGGCCCATTCTAGCCCAAATTCTAGTTGTCAATTCGTCTAGCCCATTCTACCCCGAGTACTTAATTGATATGAGGATTGCTTTCAGCCACTTCTCAGAACAATCCATGGGACAGCTTCAGCCTCATGACTGGGCTTGTTCTGGACTATAACCTCTGTGCAGGCAGAGAGAGAGGACTTGTGCCATTTGTGCTTTGAGAGTCTGCCATCTCAGCTGTGCCTTTAGAAGAGTGGGGCATCTCTCAGTGATGTCACTGCAAGGCCCAGGACACCCCTAGACCAGCTAACAGTAAGCTTGTTACACAGTGCAGGCTCATATTTGCTGTTTGAAACTTGTGCATTCATTTCAGTGAGAAGTGAGAAGAAGATATGCCTATATTTGTTACTGCCAGGAGTTATCTTTTCTTTGCTTTCAGTTATGATTTTCCATGTCAACTCGTTTTCCTTTGAGGAAGAGAAAACCAACATGTTTTTTTGTGTTTTGCTGTTGTCGACATCAAACTGTCATTTTGTAAAATGGCCACCTACTCCTGTGATGCCCCCCGATCAGTTTGTCCCATTATGCTGTAGCACATCACGGACAGCAAGTTGCCAGTTCAGTGAGATAAGTTGTCAATTCGTCAGTACATGACTGACCTGCCAATTAAACACATCAGAGTCAGAAGGGAACCATCTCCTTGAGGTATACAGTGTATGTAGGAGTGATTTGGAGTTCTGTGATCCATTCAGATTCATGTTTTACATGATGTGCTAAATGTGTCCAAAAATAATTTAAGAGAAATACTTGGAGATGACTTTTCACAGTACTCCAGGAATCTCACAAAGCTCAGAAATCATTTCAGAAATGTGAGCAGAACTTCTAAGACTTCAGAAAGCATCACATTTTCCTTCTTTCTGTATTGTATTGGTGCATTACTCTTCAACTTCCTGAAGGCTGTTCTAATCATTCTGTCAGCACACAGATGCGATAGCTTTAGGCACAACAATTCAGCATTGAAGGCCACATCTGTGACTGTGTTGCTGTATTCTGTTAGAATGGAAATTTATTCCACTTAATCTTTGTTGGGATTATTAAACACAGTGAAGCCCTATTCATACAATTATGTCTTTGATCCACTGCATATCTGATCAAACTAAAAACAATAGCTATCGCATGTTTCAAGCATCACAAATAGTCTCAATTAAGTTCAGTTGAAGTATTCAGAGCTGCAAACTAGAAATTTGAACTGCAAGCTATAGGGACAGAGACAGTAAAGGCTACCGTGTCACTTTAATAATAATAATAATAATAATAATAATAATAATAATAATAATAACATCACTTTATTAAATGCCATCTCCTAGTTTGGATCCTACTCATATTCTTAAAACCTATAATAATGTGCTGTTAGTGGACTTTTTTGGGGGGAAATGAAATAAGATTACTTTCAGTTATTTTTAGCCTTGGTCTAATGAAAACCTGGATTTTCCTAATAGGATTTTTTCTAATCAGTTTGTTCTTCTTGCACTACTTACCTGTGGATATTGCATCAGATGAGGAATTTCTCAATGGACACCTTAAACCGCCTGCAGTCTACAGAATGCTTGGCATTGGAAGGGTGTCATGATTAGAGTCTTATGAAATTGTTTTGGAACAGGTCGCTTTAAGGCTTATGTGCGTAACCAATAATGTTAAATTACCATAGAAACCATAAATGTACAGTAATTTGTTTGCATATTGGTTTTTCATAACAGGCACAGTATGCTTTTAGAATGAATATGGAGATCTGCGGTCTTTGTATTCATCACGTTTTCATGAATTAACAATGTTTTGAAGCAAAGGAGAAACCATATCTTACTGTGACATTAAACATGATTTTGGTCAATTTGCTGAACGGTCATTCGGTGTGCAGTGTGGTGGTTGGTAATTCTGTTATGTAACTGATATGGTAGAAAACGTATGTTGTGCTGAAATGTTGTACAGTAGGTACCACTGGAGTGCAGTAATATCATTTTTACAACACCATTTAGTGGCAGGTTTAAAATGGCCATAATCACGTAAGTTTGGATGGTTTATTACGTTAGAAAATTGATATACTTTGTCAAAGGAAAGGTGGCTGACGAGGTGGATGTAAAGGTGTGAAATCAAAATTAAAAGTCACAGAGAGTGATGTCAGCTTTAGGGCTTATGATTCTGACATTCCGTAACCCACGGAAAATAAGAAAGTTTAAGAACTTGAGAAAAGTCATGAGAGGAGGCCAAACACCCCCTCTAGCTTGTTTGTTATTGATCCAGGAGCTCACCCTGAAACATGCCAGGGTATCAGCTTCAACTGCATGGCTGGGCAGCTTTCTTCATACTCCCACAACCTCACTAAAGAACTGCCCCCTGTTCATGGTTTTATGTGCATTTCCACTTAGTTGCTACTTGTGCCCTCTAGTTCATGTTTCACCCTTTTTTCTGGAGGAATCTCCTGGGCTGACGTTGTCCATACCTCTGAGGATTTTAAATACTTGTATCAGGTCCCCTCACCGTCATTCAGCCTGTCACTAGCAGAATAGGACATCATTTTGAGCCCTGAGATGTTTCTGGTGGCTCTTCTTTGAACTGATTCCTGAGCAGCATTATCTCTGTTTTATAATGTGGTGACCAGAACTGAGATCTTTCCAGTGCATTGTAAAACGTTTGAAAACCACCATCTAGCCCATGATCTCTGTACACAGGCTGGAATGTGAAACGGAAGCCCAGGACATCTATACACAGAAAGTGGACTCAGTCTCTTTCCAGAGTTCCAGGCCCCTCCGTGAGTCGGCCAGACCTGATTACCCTCCAGAATTCTCATGAGCGGCATGCTCCTAACTTGGCCATCACCCCTGAAAGGTGATCCTTGCAAAATAGCTATTTTTTAATATCACATTTATTTGTTGGAGTACGAAATTCAGCTTTTAAATTGATTTTGTTTCTGCTGGCGTGGTTGAAGTATGACCTAATGCCATTTTTGACAGCCATCCTAATTTTCACAGTAAACAGAAAGGCAAGAAGTAATTATTTATCTCATTTTAGCCAAGATGCTTAATTAACCTTATTGAAGAGGACAGATATAGAAACACACTATTGATCTGATGCACCCGATCAAGACATACAGTACGATGGAGTGCCTATAGGTTCTGGTGGTGTACTTGATGAAAAGATTTGCTAGATTTGTGTAAATGCCTCACCTGTCTTAGTTGTTAGTTGTGTGGATGCCTCTGACAAAAGTGAAGCTGCTGCAAACGTCCTGACAGTGAAATGTGCAATGACTGCAAAGTTGGTAAGTCAGTCACTTAATTTAAAATACCTGACCATTCATTCCCACCGAACACCATCAACCCCTACACACATCGCGGCGCACTGAAGTACTGTATTATCTATTTCATGCACTTGAATGTAGAAAAAGGGTTCAGTGTCATAAAAATAAAACCCTGCTCTTCCCTTCTTTGCTTGCTAATAAGTATCCATTACTGGTGCAAAGGGCTATTTTCAGGTGCATAAAACAGGTGTGTAGGTTGAAAAACCCATTCTAATGCATTTTGTTGCAGGCAATTACAAGAAAGCAGCTCCATTTGTATCATTAAGGTATTTATCGTTTCCTGTTGAATGGTACAGTGTGGTGGAAAGAGCAAATAGAGTTATTCTTTAAATAATATTCCACATCCCAGAGAAGATTACATATCTATTTAGATATTACATCTCACTTTTTAAAAACATCTTTCCTATTTGTAAAGAAAAATAAATCAAGAATTGTTTAAGACCTAATGTGTCTCAGAGAGTTTTCATAAATGCATACCATTGGTAGAAGTGCTTTGCTATTTCAATCTTCCTATGAATTGAATCATGTAAGCTTGTTGCGTTTGAAGTCCTACTGATAAGAAGAGAGTAATCAGACAAGAAAATAATCAGAAGGACACATACTACTTTCTACAAGTCATGAAAGCATCTCAGAAATCACACCCAAGTGCTTTGAACAACAGCCATGACCT
This sequence comes from Lepisosteus oculatus, assembly GCF_040954835.1. Lineage (NCBI taxonomy): Eukaryota > Metazoa > Chordata > Actinopteri > Semionotiformes > Lepisosteidae > Lepisosteus > Lepisosteus oculatus. Next base: position 1,024,994 of record NC_090701.1, on the reverse strand, counting down.
GTGGTCTGTTTGGGTTTGGTGAGGATTGGCATGGAGATTCCTGATGCTGAAGTGGTGCATTTCATTTCAGTCCTGACAGACTTTGCAGGCCACAAAGTCTTGAGTTGTGCAGTATTCTGAGTTCTAAACTTTCTTCTGAACTTCTGTTTTTTTGCCGTGTTTTGTACTATGAGCTTTTAGAACAAAAGCACAGAAGCATCCATCACAGCAGCTGTGCCCCTCCTCTGTGAGCATCTCAGGTTCACACAGGGTTTCCCACATCACCCATGCTTGAGCTTAACCAACCTCCTTATCACAGCAACCCGGACATCCTAGTCAGAGGCTCAGACCAGGGCCTCAACACTGTCTAATGTCAACACGTTCAGGAGTATGAATACCTGCATCTCCAAATCCCACTGCGTTGTCAGGCTTTGTCCTCACAGTCTTTTCAGATGCCAAAGTGGCATTGTTGAGCACGAGATGAACAGCACTGTACTGCAGTTCCCATCTCTGTTAGATTCCGGTTTATTCCAAAAAAACAACAACCTGGAATTTCTTTTGTTTGAAGAAAAAAAAAATCAGCCACTTATTATACATGCCACAATGACAACAAATTGCCCCTTGGGAGTAGTAAAGACACTCTCTCTGTCTCCTTATTTCTTCACAGCCTGTAGGCTCCTAGTGGTTTTCTTGAAAGGGTCAGTCATTGATGAATGTGTTGTTCATGACCGAGGAGGTAGAACTGTGTGTTCAGAACCCTCCTGAAGAAGGCTCCAGAAGGCTCCACAGCCGAAACGTTGTGTTTTCTTTCTTTTCTTTTCAGCAGGAATATACCTGTTACCTGTTCCTATGTTCAGAACGACTGCTTAGTCCTGTTTTCTCCACATGCTGTACATAAAGATGCTTTATTTGAAAGTGAGCAGCCCTGTCCCGACTCACTAAGAGCGCTGGACAGTGCAGCTGCAGCCAGGGTGGGTCAGTGCGTATGAATGAGCCGCTGCCTGTGCTCATACAGCTCAGCAAAGCCAAGGCTCTCCAACAGGAGGCTCATGGTCAACAGTAGTAGCAGCAGCTTTGCTTGGTTTCTCAGGGTATCAATTAACATATTTATTTTCGGCATCGTTACTGTATAAGTCACTCTGGATTTGTAGCAGTTGACAGGGAACCACGGCAGCATGGACCCATAATTACATTGTAGCATTCTGCATGCTAAAAAACATCATTGCAAAACCACTCGTGGATAACAAGATCACTCAAGTTTTGAGAAAAAATGTCTGATGTGTATTTGGACACTGCCTAGCATGCAAAGGAAACAGTAGCTCATTAGCACTCAATACAGCAGGGCCCTTTTCTACAAACTTAGAAATCGAATAGCAGTTTGCTGAGACTTATGAAACTATAGAAGCAATAATGATTTAATGGATTTCTCTGTGTGCAGAATGAAGAACATTTGACTTTGAGGTGGTGCTCACTATGAGAAGTCAAAGGTAATTGCATCCGTATGGTGATTTTAGAGAAACCATCTTTCTTTTTTTTTAATTTCCTGTGCTAAGGAGAAGAAATAAGTAAAATGAGAATATAAACCAGCACCATAAAACCATAATACACATTTATTTAAGTATAAGGGAAAATACCTTGAAAAAAATTTTGACATACAGTACATTTAAAATATTTTTCTACCTCAAAAACACTGAGGATAAAAACTAAATAATACACAGCCCTGTACGACTGAAATAGATCTCTGCAAGATACACTTTAGCACAGTATGTTTTATTAATGAACATGATTGTTTTTATTAGGGATAACTTTTCTCATTATATTAGCATATTGTATAGTGCAGAAAAAAATGAAACTCTAATTATGTGGCTTAATAGAGGGAAAAAATCAACAGAAACTAATGATATTTATAATGCTAAAGAAATGGGTGCATTTTCTCATTTAGAAATGTAACTGTCGAGTTAGCATACTTTCCCAGGGCTGCAGATGAGAGCGATGATCACTTTGAGCCTCTGTAATGTAATAAAAGTGTAAAAATTCCAGGAAAATTGTGGGGTTTAATAAGCTGCCAGGAGGCTCTCTTCTGAAGTTATCTCATTTTTAAGTCCAAAAGGGAGCACTGCACAGGTAAATTTATCTTCCCTGACTGAGACAATTTAAAAAAATGGCACACATCTCCACAAGCTTCATGGAGCTTATAGTTCAGTAAATGACCACCATTTGCACTTTGAAGCAGTTATCTTCTGATGATTAATAACGCAGCATCTTTAAAACGGGACGCATTCACACGAGCGAAGAGCGTCGGCAGATTCAGGACCAGCTTCTTTCTCGGTGTCTGTACTGTCTGCATATTCAGCTAGAGGCACTGGCAGCACATGAAACAGGACTGGGATTTCTACAGGAGAGGGAGGGGAAGAGGAGCTGCTGTAACACTTATCATAATGTTGATACTAAGCAGTATAGAAATTCTAGTAGCTCTACACTTACTACAGCTTGCAGTAGGTAAAATACCCACACATTTTCCCATCTTATTGAGGAATTTAGAAACTAAATTCTCGCAGGGCTTTGCACGCTTGTGGACACCTGTTGTGGAACGTCTTTTCATAGTAGGGGAGTGGGACATAAAGGGGGGTCTAGCGTTTTCACAAATGTGAAGCGGCATGCAATATCAAACAGAGAGCCCTTCTAGAGCTCAATGCTTTATGTACAATAGTCTTTAATCTGGAGGTCAGCTCTACTTTATTCTCATTCTTTGTGACTTCTCTTACACTAGTGGATCAACAGAGAGCTATTGTCCTGAACTTTCCTGGGATTATTTGTTTCGGACCTGAAGGGGAGGGGGTGGGTGGTTGGGGAATGATCAAAACAGATCTCCTTGTGTTTGGTTTAATAAGCTCTTCAAGAAGGAGGTGCTTATAGCATGCATTTGTATTTGTCTGAGGAGCATCTGCAAAGGAGTCAGGACACTGAAATCTCATTAAAAATGCAAATGCATTCTTATCTTGTCCAAACACTTGATAGTGGCTGAGCCCAGATAAGGTTAGAGCTCCGCCAGGCAGTGCAGAAATCTGCAAGCTGTGCCTCTGTGAGACTGCTGCTGCAGAAGGGCTAGGCTGATGCAGCAGTAATGTGATCCCCATAGCCTGCCACCTATTAAGTTGTGAAGGTTCTGCATACTTGTTTGAAGCCTGTAGCAAATGCAATTTTGCTCACTCCAATTATTGACAACGAGGGTGTGATCCCCTTGTCAGATGTGGTAATATACATTAGTGGTTATAGAATAATTAAGACCCCTACTGTGACAGTCCAGGAAGATTCAGACCTGTCACTCTGTAGAAAAAAGCTCCCTGATCTTGGGTGGAATCCTGGACGAATCAGCAAAATGTTATCTGTGAGTGATTTGATTCAACAGATTATCAGATAGAGTGTCTCTATTATGCATGAGTTCCTGCATTGCAGCCATTTTATTTTTGTCTGTAAAGAATATGTCAAAATCCCACATTAATGACCAGCCCCAGACAACTCACAACTGTTTAATTACAGTGATTTATACTGTCAACTTTTGTCTATTCAATTACATTTATGTTTCTTTTCATTTCCTTTTCAGCACTTTGACTACCAGCTACTGTATCTTTCATTTGTAGTTTGAATATGAAAGGGGAAATACAATTATTTTGGAACGTGTTTCTCTCTAGTGCCTGTAGAGCTTTAAGTGACGAAAAGGTGTTATATTCTGTCACACTGTTTTTGAAGAGAGTATTTCCACTTACGCTTAAAGCTCTAATGACACCAAAAAAACTGCCAAACTAAATCATTGTAGCTTTATTTAGACCATCTTACAAGGAGACACGGCCTGCACTGCTTCATATAGACTCAAGTTACATGTCTGTCTTAGTACACGTGAAATGATTTGCTCCATGTCTAATGACAACATCAGAAAAGGGAGACCAGGTGCTCTTGTCTCGAGTGAGAGCTTTAACAATGGAGCTGGACCAGTGGAAGACAGTTTGAGGTCATTCTGGAGTCTGTCCAAGCAGACCAAAATAGTGTAGAATTTCACAGATAATTAAATATTAAAGACACACCTCCTCTGAGTAGTAGAAAGAAATGTGTAACTAATTGATCTCTGGGTTGGATTATGAATAATTGGACATAAGCGTGATTCACGAAAATAGTTTCTGCAGCACACTGTATAATGAGTTCTTTCACTCTTCTGTGTAGTGGTGTGCATTGTTTAATCTTAAAGACGGGGTAAACCTTTCAGTGGCCCATTGGTGTGCTCTGCGGTCCTTTCTCTCTGTGTCTTCTCTTCCGGGGGGGCGCTCTTGCTTCACAGGGCTGCTCTGTTGTAGCTTTGTTTGCAATGGCAGCTGCAAACACAGGTTTTCTGAAGCGAGGAGAGAGTTTGTAATGGGCTCATTAGTGCCAGTCCTCCCGTCTGAAGGTCCAGAGTCCACGACTTCCCTGCTTAAAACCTGGCCGCTAATTAGGGTCTGAGCTCCAGTCAAACCGCCTGCCAGTCCTCGAGCTGCACAGCGAGTCCTCAGCTGAGCAGCACCAGTAGACGTGTGTCAGCTCCCCCGGCCACGTCCCTCTCCTTCGGCTCGTGTTCCGCACATCTCAGATAATATAATCGATAATAATGAGCTGTGAAGACAAATCTAGGATAATGAGGGAAAACAAATAAAATGTTCTTATTTTCCCTAATAAAAAGCAAGTGGTGCGTAAATACTGAAAGGTCATTAAAGGGTTGACCGAGACACAAGTTTGTTACCTACGCACCAAATCTAGCAATGGGGCACATTACCTTTTTGCTGATTATACCGATTTTTCCATTTGCCTCTCAGACCCCAGCCTGCCTCTCCCGCCTCCAGCCCCCTCAGCCTCTGGGGTTCTGATCCAGGGCCCGCTAACGTGCAGAAGCCTCTCGTGAGATTTAGCCACACAGAAAGAGTTTCGTCTGGTTCTTGCCGTGCTCGAAAGGGAGGTGACCTTTATTTTCCCCGTGTGTCTTTGCCCCTGGGAGCTTTTCAGGTACCACTGAATTGTCTTTGGAAGTCGGTGACTCATTATGCATCAGCTCATCCTTCCTTCTGTATCTTCAGTGATGTTTTTTGTTTACAGAGGAGGTGAAAAGCATCGTGGACTCAGTACAGACATGGGAAGATGCAAAAGCTTTACGATGAGAGAGCTGCGTATTTTCCCTGTAAACTCAGGGGTTCAATCTCAGTTTGGAAAGATCCTGTCCTTTCCTCCGTGGTGCGGTATAGTTACCTCTGTCTAAATAGTATCAACAGCAAGACAATTATATTGTTTCCTGATATTGGTGTAATACTTTGATTTGATTTGAGTTTTCCCGTCCTTGCCAGCTGTATGTCCTTGTATCACTGATTCCACATTATTTATTAAGGAAATTATGTCAGTTAAAATATTACAAGATTGCAAAATAAGATATTAAAAATAATTAATAAGGTACAATCTGTGGGTTCTGATTTAAAATCCTATTTTCAGCTAATGATAAGTTATTAGGTGGTAAATTTCATTGGAACCATGCAACACATTTTAGATTCTGCGATCACGATTAATACCTCTAACAACCCTTTTATAACAAAATTATTGTGTAAAAAATAATTATTTGAACAGGATTCTTTACAAAAGCAGCAGCAAGAGGGTGCAATTATTTAATGTAGTGTTATAGCCTGCCAAAGGACTTGACTTTTACCTGACATTTCAGAATTTATGTTTAGATTGTGAAGATTCTTATGTACATACGCCTCCCAGTTTTAATAAAAGACCTGCTGCTTACAATGATAAAATTATGTCAGACTGATTTCTAAGGAAAGAGCTCAGATACTTTACAGTTCACTGTTAAAGTACAATACTTCTGATTCATAATCCCTCAGCAACGTCTGATTTACAGTATGTGTGTCTGGATAAATTCTACTTAGAGAAATTATAGAAATTTATCCTGCTGCAATAATCTACATTTCTGTTCTCCAGAGGGAAGTGCTGTAAGATTGATATATGATAGAAATTCTAACATTTTAAATGTATATAACAGTAGTTACTGGGTTGTTTGAAATGTCATTTGTTGTAATGAAACTACGTGACTCGGTTTATTGTGAGGTATAGGAGCCATAGTCTTGAATAGACAGAGAAGAGAACAACTACCCCTCCCCATTACTGGAACCAGAGAGGCTTGACCGTCACGCACCTCTTACCACCATGGACAGGGTGGAGACTGCGCGCATCTCACTCCTGATTGTACGGTGTGAGAGTCCTTCTCCATTTTCCACACTGCTCATCTGTCAGTGGCATCAGCTGGAGGCGTGTGCGGGTCTAGCTCACAGGTGCGTGTCACTGGCAGGCTGTGGTTAACAGAGCTGACTGAAGCCCAGCCTGAGTCCGTCTCTGAGGTTTTAGTCTGTGAGGTGCTAGCTGGTTGTGGTGTTCAGGATCAGCTGGCCAGCTTGAGGGAGTGCAGGCAAAGACTGCCCTCCAACGGGAGGGGGCAGATTGTGCAGTACTTTTACAGTAGTTTATTTAACAAACTCCGACACACCTGGCAGATTGTGCAGTACTTTTACAGCAGTGTCTTTCTCAAAATCCAACACACCCCGACTGGTTGACATGGAATTCTGCAGCATTGGGGAAATTTCTCATTTTGTACAGTCCTTGTGTACGCAAGCAAAGTGTTGAAGTTTTCCTCACGTGATGCTCTCATTTTAATATAAACTCCAGTAACATACTGTTTAACCCTCAACAATCTTTGCTAATAAAAACACTAGTATTTATTCAATGAGTGACCTATACAGAGCAGAGTACACAAAATCGTAAACCTAATATTTCTGTGAGATTAAAAATCAAAAGGGAATCAGGATGAATGCCATATTCACACTTTTTCTCTGGAGTGTGTTTATTTGTACAACAAATGGGAATGGTATCTGTGTGTATTGTATCCCTTATAAACCGACAAAGCAACGTGACAAAGCAAACTATAACCTGCGAGTATAGAATAATTGAATGCTATAGCATAGTTTGCCATTGTTTCATAGTTAGCCTTTCTTTTTTTGTACTCTTTTTAATGTGTAGTTTACAAGTGAAAATGTAACCAACTGAAAGCCTTATTTTATATTGTGTGTCAGTTTTCTTTTTTGTTAGAATATGTAAATGTAGAGTCCTTCTGACATGAACAAGAACATGATTAATTTCAATGGCTTAGGCCTATAGTTATAGTATACTGTACGTTTATCAAAAACTGAATGTCATTCTACCTTGTATATCTAAATCAACTGCCCTGGGTTTTAGTATACTTGGTATAAGATTTATTATTTATCCACTTAATGATAGAAACATCTTATTTCACTTAAATAAAAGAGAAAACCACAGATAATATTAGTGTTTTATGATGCATAGAGATGAACAGATGATTGTAATGAAAAGGAACACCTCACAATTATTCAAGTACATTCAAGTACAAACTGTAAAAATAAATAACCAAACTAATAAATAAAACGTATGATAAAGAAACGTATTAAAATAGGTAATAAAAAAGAAGGGCACAGATCATTTTGATATTAAAATAAGACCCCAAATCTTTAGTGTATCTTTTAGGATTGTGCTTAGATGTCTTTGTGTGGGAGCCATTGTTGAGCAGACCTTCATTTAGAAGTTCAGCACTACAATACTTGATTTGTCTGTGCACAACGACTGTAGCCTTGGGAAGACGTTTCTTAGTTCGAAGCCTTTCAGCTTTTGTTTCTGTGTTCTGCATTTCCAAAAGCTATTCCTTGACCATTCTAATAGAGAACAAGAAATGAAATCCTTTGTCACAAACTGTGAAGGAAAAAAAAAATGGTGCAACAGGTGGAAAATCACTGAGCCTGCATTAAACTCTGAAGCTTTGAGCAGGAAGCAAAAGAATAGCTCTCTTTCAGAGGTAAAGACAAATAATTCTGTCTAATTGTTACCTTTACAGCGTGTGTTGATATACTATAAGTTTCTACATCACACTTGATAATGTTTGGCCTCAGGCAGTTCACAGCTAAATGAAATTACAAATGCATGTGAGCATTTTGACACATTCACAGTTATGTGATGTGGAAGTTAAAACTCTCTCAGTCAGAAAATCTTCCACTGGCACAGTGAAGATGTGTTTATTGGCAGATCGTTTGTGTGTGTTCCTCTGTTTGCTGAGGCAGTTTTAAAGTTGCTGTTAACAGATGTAATTTACTAAGGGACAGGCAATGAAAATATACAGCCTTTGAGAGGACAAGAATTCAGTTGTAGATACAGTATCACTGGATAAAGAATGTCTTTAGAGTTTACTTTAAAAATTGAAATAACATCTCATGAAATATCAATGATGCATTTTTAAAATCTAAACAGGTGTGCATAGTGTACATTATAAAGAACATTCCCAGTTATCAGTTTTTCTGGTGAATACAATTTCTGGATTTTGTGCTGCTTGCAGAGAAAGGGGATCATTATTTAAATGTACATTAGAAATTGGCCAGAAGCAAGATAATATAATTACAGTCTATTTGAAAAAAAATGAAATGAGAACATTAAAATTGACACAGTTATTATGTCAGACATGCAATATTAATCTTTAAGGACTATTGATATGGGAGTTTAATGAGATATAAATATGTGACAAGGACAAATTAATACTTCAGTCTGGGGTCTTGGTTTGAAGGCACAATATTGTCCTGAGTTCCAAAGGTAAAGCATATTTCATAGGATATTTCTCATTGTAATTTTGCTACTGTTCAGTGGACAGAAAACACAGAGCTTAGGAAAGCCTAATATTGTAGTGTGTTATTAACCATGGATTTGTGAGCTGCACAGAGCTGTAAAAAGTCCCATTCCATGTAGGCTACGATAGGATACTGTGGAAGCTGGAGGTTTGTGATGTGATTACAGTTGAAAAACTGAATGAAGCAATAATAAAATCTGAAAAGATTCACGGCATGGAAATTGTCATACAATAAAGCTGGCAGGAGGAGAAACACCCTGAATAAAAAGATTGTAAAGGGTTTCTCGAGGTTTGGACATTGCTGAATAGAGTACTGAAGACTGATGTTGTTACTGATTCGAGTATATGCTGTACCAGATGTTTGGGAGAAAGGTTAGATCTGAATTATTTCCTATAGTACTTCCACTCTCCTATACTCTCTCTCGCCTTCTGGACTTCTCTTTGCATGTTTCTCTTACACCCCTCCTGTCTCCCCATCTGCAACCCCTGCTGCAGCTCCCTGGCTCATTCCTCATGAAGGTGAGAGGGGGATTCGTCAGCCTCATCCTTACACTTAAACTGCCATTCTCTCAGCTAGGAGGGCTCTGCAAAATAACCTCTAATTACTATTCACTGAATTGACTTTTGCAGGGCTGTACATTCATAATAACATAAATGCCATAAATAACATAAATGAGTCTCCGGGTGATTTTGCAGGATATATTGGTGTGCTGACTGCTGACTAGAGATCTTCAACCAATATATGAGTAGAAAATCCTGGGGTTTAGCTTGGTCTTGCGTGACTGAGGGCTGCTGGGAAATGCGTTCCTTCACAGAGGACCTTTTAAGAATCCAATGACTTCGGCAAAAATAACCTTCAAATAAAGATATAACACACACTGTGCAGAATGCACCTACTCAAGGCTTTTGGCCTTGAATTGTAAAGCACTCATGATGTTTTAGGAGCCATGATGCTGTAATTTTGGCGACAGTGTTGGAAGTGAGGTTCAGGTTTTTAAATGGGATTTATATTTCAGTGCTCATATCTTCAATGGCATACCACCCAGACTTTAAAAGCTTTCCCTTTTTCAGCTTGTGAAACTGTCAAATCGGCTTGGAGGATGCGTACTGTTCAGATGTGTTGTTTTTATTGTTGCAAAAAATAACGTTGATTCTCTTTTGTGTTCTCCAGCATCTGGGAGTATCCTTTCTTATCTTGTTTAGAAGTGTTGCTGAACTATTTTTTTAAAAAGGATTACTTCACGTACGCAACTACTTAAAAAGAAATGTTTCATACATACTGTAGGACTTGAACGAGGTTCAGCATCCATATCTTTCTTTTTCTGTCAGAATTTCAGTGGCAAAAACTGCTGTTTTGCTCAGAAGTGATTAAATTTACACTTCCACAATGCAGGGATCTCTTATGGGTTTTGAATTACTTTAATAGCCAGAAAACTACAGTACTCTTGGTGTTAGTACTGTATAGCAGTTACGTTGAAAGTCCAGGCACTCAATGAATATTTTCGGTGTTTCTCTCTTCAGGTTGGATCAAGTTGTGTGTAAACATACAGTAGTGCTACCTTCAGAGTGCTTTGGTGCCAAAAGCCCTGTTTCTTCTGTGAGACTGAGGGAGTCATGTCACTGTGGCCCAGGATCTTTGGACTGCAAATTGTTATCTAACTCTGGAAAAAATAGCCACACAGAGAAGTTTTTAGAATATTGTCATGGGCATACTCTTTTGCCTTATTGTCAGGGTCCAACTTCTGCTGTGGAGTCTTAGTTCACAGTCTTAATTCTCCTTGAGGGTTCAAATGCACAAAACCTTTCTTTGTTCTCTAATCTTCAGCAGCAACCCCACTCTTCCAGACATTCAGGTCTTTGCCAAACAAGAGAGACAAACTACTATGCTTGCCACGCCCTTACTCCCTTTTGGAGTTTGAGCAACAAGCTAATTGTCAACAGCTGAGCCCCCATTTCTCAACTAATCAGTTTTTTCATTGTAGTTTGCTCATTGGAACTGGGTGGAGAAAACAAAATTAAGCAGACAGGGTTATAGTGGGTAAAGACATCATTAAACTCTTGGTTTAAATGCTGTCTATTCCATCTATGACCGTGCCCCAAGTTCTATCGTGCTTCATATGAGAAAAAAAAAGACTATCCTAAAATCACTTGGGCAAGACAACAGTACCTGCTGTACAGAGAGGTAGGAGGTAGATGAAAATGTGTAGAGTAAAAGAAAAGAAGATTACAACGAATAATGCAATTCTCTGTGAAGCAGTGTGTGGTGTGGGGGAACTGCAATGCTATTGCCATTCAAACGCACAACTCTTGTAGGCTGTGTGTTGATGGCTGAAGATGGAAGGAGCACCGTTACCCCCTGCCTGTGCTGTGTCACTCACTTCACCTGCAATACTGTGCCTGCTTGGCTGGCAAACTGGGCTGACTGGCAAACAATACTCTGGCTTTCAATACCAAGATAGTACGGCCGGAGCCCGGGAGGGGCCATCAGTAAGAAAAAAAAATTGATATCGAGGGACTGGTTTACAATTCGTGCGCACAAAATAACTAAATCGTTCTCTCGTTGTCTTTCATTCGTGCGCACGACATAACGACATCTCTTTCCTTCGTTTCCTTTGTGTCACAGTAGTCGCACATACAGTAGAAAGCTTCTAAAACGCCAGCATTATCCCCGACAACGCTATATCAAACACTAGTTTACACGTTACCATGTCTTATATTAGTACCATAAAGCCTAACTGTCTGACACTGCTGTAGATTAGGATAATGGATAGAGATGAACTGCTTAAGTTTGATTTTGCTTTGGGGATGAGTTATTAGGGCATTCTACTGTAGCTACTCTTGAACTACAGGGCTTCACTGTCAGCAAGTGGCAAATGAAGAGGATTGTCAGGTTTAATGGGCTCTACCGACGGAGATACCTGTATGCAGACATAGAAGAAGTGATTGGCTTTATTCTTGACCAATTGCGAAGGAAAGAGTTAGAAACGTTATTTCGTGCGCACAAACTGTAAATCGTTCCCTCGATATATTTTTATTTTCCTATTGATGGCCCCTCCCGGGTTCTGTAATATAGAACATTGAGGAAAAATTTGAAATTGAATTTCATGTACAATCTCTTCTGTGTAATACAGATGAAATAGATAAAACAAAAATTAAGTATTTCAAAGTAAGAGACTTAAGACTACTAGACTACTAGTAGACTACTACTACCTGTACTAGACTATTAAGTAAGTCTATTAATTCGATAAGCTGTTAACATATCTGTATACTATCAATGCCTTAAGTGCAGCAAGCTTCATAGGCTGTTTATGAAAACCTTAAATCAAGTAGAGTTTAAAAAGATTGGAATGCCGACTATGGATTTCATCACAATTTGAGCTTTTCCCTCCTTAAGTCGTCAGTCAGCACTGTGTTAATCAGCTGCTTCATTCAGTATAATACAGAATACTCTGCTGTTCGGCAGAACAGTGGGATCCCCCTCCCTGAGATTGATTGGGAACATATAAGGCATACAGTACTTCTACTGTGCTGTGGCGCCCTGAGTCGGCAGCTGGGTCTGACAGCCTTATGAGGGTGGGAGAACTGACTCAGCCAGCTCTCCGTCATGGCCAGCCTTAGCCGTGAGCTGCTAAGCAGGGCTTCTACACTGCCTCCTAGAGGAGGCTCACAGAATACCATGCTTGCAATAGCTAATCTTCTTTAACTGAATATATGCGGTTACGTTTGCTCTCACTTTTGATCATTTAACATTTTTTTGAATGATAAAAATATGAAATTCTAAAGTGAAATTTTCCTTCCAATAATGTTTTTGTTTATGTTGGGTACTGATCTTTGTAGGGATCTGTCGTCTTTTGTACTTTATATTTGTGTTCAACACATGCTGTAAGTAAGTGATTCAAGTAGGCACAGCAGCTGCGCCAGCATGCGTAGGCTGCAAAGGAGCAAGTAAATGTCTATCCTGTGCTGAAAAGAGAAGAAAGGAAACACAATGTTTCGGCTGTGGAGCCTTGTTCGGGTGTGACACACCACCAAAATCCACAACTCCACAGCTGAAACGTTGTGTTTCTTTTCTTCTCTTTTCAGCCTGGAACAAACCTGTACTTGTTTTTTTGCTGTAAGTGATACTGATAAAACTGGATTATATCAGTGATACCGGTTTCTGAATTGTATTCCTGTCCATGCACGTGTTCAGCTGGAACCTGGACAATGTACAGTAATTCATTTGCATTATTATGCTATAGTTGGATATTTATATACTGTATATAAACATTTTAAATTAAAAAATATTTTTCTTGTCATATAAAAGTCACGCAAGTCCTGAGTGTATGAAGACAGTGCTACTAGAGGTCTTGTTTTAGAAGACATATCGCTCGTCAGGAATAGAGTTGTCTCATGTCAAGTGTGCTGAATTCCACACTGAAAAGTAAAATGAAAGAAAGCACACCCACAGCTGAAAGAAACAGTTTTCACAAACTCACACAGCTCACCAGTCTGACCTGTTTGTTAAACATGATTATGCATTCTTCAGCTCCTGTACCAACAGTGTTTACTTCTTAGCAGGAGGTCTTGCACTTTTCTTTATCAGACAGAAAAACAATATCTACACTTAACTAAACAGCCTGACAGTTCTAGAATAATAAATGTTATTTTTTTATACAAGCAAAAGAAGACATTCATAGCTGCCCCTAGCTGACATTGAATTAATATATATTCCAGGTGAGCTAGGTAGTCAATGACAGTAGAAACAAAGGTGTTTCCAGTGGGGCCAGTGAAGTAAAATGAAGGGCATTCAGGCACACAGCTGTGTCGCAGTTTCCAGTTTAACAACCAAACTAGCAGAAAGAATTTAAGGCCAGATACAGTCCATCATAGACATGCAAGAGATTGTTTGACATGGCACACGACCACATGATCACATACTGTACGTGTACAGTAATCAGTAAGTTGGCATTGAGTCTAAATTCCAAATGGTAAATGCACTTGCCATTTCTTCCATCTGAGGTGCTGTGTGGCAGCAGGAACACATCACACTCCAGGGAATGGTGGCTGATGTTTTGACAATGGAAACAAAACCTTGTAAATTTGAAAGTGATTGCAGAATGACTGAGTTCTCCAAAGCACAGTGTATTGTGAAACATTGAAGAGGCTGTCAGAGGAGTCCATTCAGATTTAGTTTTTATCTCAATTGTGTTTCATTTCAACCTAAATGGAATAAAGAAACAGTATCTTCCAGTTCTAAACCATACAATTGAACATTTTACTCTGGAAAATAAATGTGTTCAAATATACACTGTCAGCCTTAAAATCCATTGGAAATTTGTGTTGATTCTGGCTGTCTGATCTAAAATCCTAAACTGATTAGTCTTAGAACTGCTTCTATTGCTAGTTATCCCGGCTGTTTTTATAGATTTTTTGTAATATAGAAACAATCCAGTCATACTCAAACTTGCAATGATGACAATAAACAATGAAAGTCATTTAGAAGTATTATTGTAGTTTGAAAGGAGATGATCACTGATCACTGTCATGGCAGCTTAAATGTCACTTTTCAATAGCAGACAAAACCTGTATGGTTGCTCTTTAGGTTGTATGTTCCTCAGTAACAGTAACAGGATGCTGTTAGATTTTGTCAATAATAAATACACATCTTCTGTCAAAACGGGGTTAAAAAATCACTCCCAAGGCCTTAGTCAATGCCCTGACAAAGATCATCTTCATATTCTCAAAAATCCTGGTTCAATGTACACGTTGCCCTGCCAGTGGCATGCTTGCGGGACAGGCGTCCTCTCCTGTGTACATAGGAGCCTACTCATGGATCAGGCATGGTTAATACAGGCATCTCTTGCAGGTGTCTACTCAGTCTTTGTGAGAGAAGCCCATAGACATAAAGCAATAAGCACAGTACTGAAATCTCACACATCTAGGTGATTTGCAGTAAAAAATTACATGCTTTTTTTAGTTCACTTAAATAAGCCCCAGATGTTCCCGAGTTTATTTTTAATAATCATTTCAGCTGCATCTCGCTGAAGCCGAGATCCGTTTGAAAAATTCCACATCTCTCCATTTCAGACCCTCAGAAGCAGAGAACCACAAATAGGCACCAAATGAAGCTGTGAAACTTGGCCAACATAATCTCTTATTTGTGCGTGAACTCACACGACTGTCACCAAGGCGAAGGAAAACAAAACCTATTATATAAGTTTCGGCCTGACAGAGGTATCTGTCTTTGTGAAAACCTCCCTAAAAAAAACACGTACGTACAGTACCTATATGTTTCCACTACATAGAGGTGTGTGTAGACATATGTAAGGGGATGCCAAGTCAGGTGCTGGAGAGTCACAGTCCAGCAGGTCTTATACAGTAATCACCCTTAAAACGTCAATCCGTGGGGCCTGAGTGGCTCAGCCAGTAGTCTATGACCTCAGGTTCGAGCCTGGTCACGTCACCAGCTGGTATTGAAAGATAAGTGGGTCAAGGCTCTCTCAGGCTCTCTTAGTGACACAGCACCCCCTTGCAGGGTACTGGGGTGCTGTCTGCAAGGAGAGTGCCTCTCCTGTGATCAGTGCAGGGCTGTGCTGCCTGCGAGGTGCTAAAACACCTGCGACCCACAGGTGGGCAGGAGGGAGGAGTCTGCCTGCGTCTCCTTACTCTCCCGTGTGCTGCTGCGCATTTCACAGAACTGGCTATTTCAAACAGGGTGGTCATAACACACAGAATCAGCAGCTGCAAAACAAACAAACATCAATTAGATCCAAGATTTGGAATAAGAGCTTTGATCCATTTAGTCATTTAATTGGTTCAATTAAGTCTAGAATGACCAGATGCCATTCTTGAGAGCTACTGGTTGTCAGGAATTTCATTTTACATGATCTCTAAACTACTTAATTGAACAAATCACCTGCTTTGTTTTAAAGGGAAACAATATGTGCAAATATAAACAGTCAGTAGAATAGCTTTAGGTTTAACCCTCACATCTCTTTTAAAAATTGACCCCTTTCTCTCTTCATTTCCTGGTAAGTTTCAAATTGATTTCTGTTAACGATCAGCTAATCAGTCTGCCGATTCTTCAAATTAAAGAAGTGCGGGTACAGAACACAGATAAAGGATTGAAGTAAGAAGTAAACAAATGAAAGGGTATTTATTAACTCGGAAAAGCTTTTAGCACACTTTTGAATGGAGTTCGAATACTGTTGTTACAAAGTAATCAAAACACTATTAAGTTCACCAGTGCTGTGCAGGGTGTAGGTTGATAGTTACACCATCTGCTTTAAACGCAAAGCTTTAGGTAACACACTTTTAAGCAAGGCTGAAGGACAGTTTTTTTTATCTTCTTACTTTTACTTCTTATTTCTTATTACTGTTTTTGCTGGCGTTCTCCACAGTGACATATTCTGTGATTGTGCAGTTGTGGAGATGGTAAAAGGGAAAAGAATAGCCTGATAGAAAGGGTTTGTGTTCATGTTTTTCTATAGGTTATTTCTCTGAAATACTATATGCTAAACCTTTTTCTGTGAAATATGCTCACCATAAAAAGATTAATAACAGCATGTATTTTGTTAGGTTAATATAACTGAATCTGTAACAATCTCTTTCTTTTATTTATTGTTTAGTGTCTATAAACTGAAAAGAACCATTTTAATGAGGCTTCCAAAATCGATCAAACCCCATTCAGGCACTTGTGACATATTTGCTCAATTTCAGTTTAGATGTTGCTTTTTCAACATTTAGGGACCCGTTTACAAATCATCTAAATTGAAATTGATATCTCTGGTATTTCATTGGTGATTTCTGCTTTGGTCTCTGTTGTAGAAACATCCTTTATAGATTGTTTTAATGGCTATAAAGAGGTTTTTCTTAGAGAGATTTCATACATGTTGTGAGCAAATGAGTCACTTCCAGTACGTATTTTCCCTGCAGTCATGCTGAGTACTTTTTCAGGGGAAAAGCTGGTTCAGGTTTTCTTCCTGTAGAATTTTTCCACAGTCCAGATTTGGCACAGTCCGTAGTTAGGCTAGCATCTAAAATTGGATCTGGTGCCTGAAGCCTTACTTGCAGAATTGCTGACAGTTTAAGGATATGTAGCATCTAAAACCTTGCATGCTATGATGATCATTGTTTTCCAAAGGCCCTGGTACACATATATTTAAAATAACAAGTAATATGTTTATTCTATACTAAAAATAGAAGAAAGAAAACACAATGTTTCAGCTGTGGAACCTTCTTCAGGTGTGAGCAATATATATATGTCATATATTTAAAATATATGACCTGACATTGAATACAACACAGTCTTGTGAATAACACTGAGGATATTAAGTCAGCATCTGGCCTGTGGTTTGAAGGTGGCAGAGTCCTGCTGTCTTTGAGCTCCCGGGTTCAGTCGTGGACCGGGGGGGCGTGTCTGTGTGGAGCTCACAAGTTGAGGGAATAGAACTGGATGAGCTCAGTGGCCAGGTGACCCTCTACCCCATGGGCTTTGTCAGGCTTTAGTTTCTGAGGGGCTGTCGAAGCTGTAGAAGGAGCAAAGGATATATCCTGTTATTTTCTGTCATTAGGACCTGTATCTTATTTTATTTTTAGTTATAGCAGCTTTAGTAGTCTTGTTATGAACTACTACATTTGAATTAATACACCCATGACAATCATTTTTTTTATTGCCAAGCTAGATTTAATGTCTGTGTTAGCGTTAAGATCAAAAAGACTTCTGTTCTGTTTAATAAATTAACAAGCGTCAACATATGTTTTCAATCCAGATATGAAAACGGACAGTTATGTTCTTAATCCTTGTGTAAATAGTAAACCCATGATCTTAATTAGTTTCCTCAGGTGTTTGCAGTCATCAGATTAGAATTCTGTCAGCGTTCCAGCATCTAAAAAATGAATACATTAATCTGCATCCTCAGCCACCTTGAAATAAGGCTCAATTCATTGAAAGTGTTTTTTTTTGTTCTTCATTTATGTAAAACATTGCACATCATCTCCACACTGAGCTGTAGCAGCAACACAAAGTCCTACATTTCTGGGGATATATAGTACAGTACAGTACATTGCCACACTGTATTTCCTAATGTCTCCTTTACAAGAATCTAACCTTAGTAATAACCTTTGAAACAGTCTGAAGAAAACTGTATTTAAATTATCTATAGAGGCAGTGGCAATCTTTAGAGAAACCTGCAACAAAAACAAGTCTATAATGAATATTAAATCTTTGTGTGATTGTGGCTTTGAACACACATCTCCTCATCAAAGCTGAAGAAAAAAGATGACCCTTCTCCTCCTGTGATACATCTGGTGCTGTTTGTGCAGCTCTTCTCCGATGTTAAGTGGCAGTATGAAATATTAATGCATTACATAATGTGCACCCTGATGCCTTCTCAACTGAAGAATCAGGAGTCACTATCAAGCAAATGGGATCTTGCTGTGATCATCTTGCGCTACTATTATTATGAAGTGTTTGGTTTGGACAAACGATTCCTGCAATGTCTGAAATATATTGTTTCCCATTTTAAAAGTACCAGAGCCTCCGCATATTAGTTCAGCCTATGATATATGACATATTTTAATGATATGTCAGTATTGTTAAAATATTAAAAAGGACTCGGTTATTTTCATGTACAGTCTTTATTGAAAATGCTTTTAGGAGGATTGTATTGACATATTTACTTGGTATTCGAGAGTACATACTGGTACCAGTGACAAGTTGAAAAGTTTCATTGAAACACTGAAAAAAGAATGTCCATTCACTGGAATTTAATTCCCTTCCAGCTTCCTGCACAGCTTCAATCCCAGGAAACGAATATCAGGGAAAGGCATGTAGTGTTAATGATCAGTGTTGATCATGACAAGAATAACAACCTAATGATGATGACTTCACCAAACGTTAATTTCACCAGAGGCATGAATTATCTTCAAATTCATGTCAAGGATGATCTGCTTTGGCAGTTTTTGATGCTAATTTAATCATTTTAATTATTACTATTCTTTCAGTGTTCAACCCCAAGTCCTTTGCACCTCCCAATTTTTTGTATGGAAATTTAAAATGCTTTATAGCTTCTATTTACTATATTTTGTGACAAAAAATATACATTTTATATATATATAATATACTACAACAACAACAACAATAATAATAATAATAATTCCTTACACTTATATAGCACTTTTCTGGACATTCAACTCAAAAGAGCTTTACAGGTAATGGGGATCCCCTCCACCACCACCTGGATGATGCACCAGTACTCTCCCCACACACCAGCTCCCGGTGGGGAGGAGAGCAGGGGGATGAAGCCAGTTCAGAGACAGGGATTATTAGGAGGCCATAATTGGTAAAGGCCAGGGGGAAATTTGGCCATGACACTGGGGTGAAACGCCCTGGGATTTTTAATGACCACAGAGAGCCAGGACCTCGGTTTTACGTCTCATCCAAAGGACGGCACCTTTTTACAGAATAATGTCCCCGGTCTATACTGGGGCATTAGGACCCGCACAGACCACAGGGTGAGCGCCCCCTGCTGGCCCCACTGACACCTCTTCCAGCAGCAACCTTAGTTTTTCCCAGGAGTCTCCCAATCAGGTACTGACCAGGCTCACACCTGCTGAGCTCCAGCTGGGCTGTCCATTGTGAGTTACAGGGTGATTTGGCTGCTGGCGTATGTTATATATAAACATATTAATATATTATATATAAATATATAGTTCTCTTCATTTTCATTGAAAAATAATATCAACTTTCTTCAGATGTAAAGCCATGTATGTTTTTTATACACTTAATTATTTATTCTTGCATTTTAAAGCTTGTAATCCATACAATATAGATTGTACACAGCCTAATTCCCATTATTGATGGATGTTAAATTAAAATAATATAAATATACATATGCTGTTTTTATTGCAAAAATACATTAATAATCTGAAGGGAGTGGTTGGTATGGATGTACAGTAGGCTCAATTTTTATTTCAGTTTAATTGAAATCTTCCACTAATTATTTTCTTAATTAGACTTTAGCACTGATTTTCAGTTCTGAAATCTTGCTGGAGATTTCAAATCACATAGAAATGTAAGCAGCTTAAGACGACCTGTTATTTGACATCTGGAAACACCTAGTTCAGCTGAGGTTTTAATTAACTGAGGGCTTAGTGGAGAGGGCTTCAGGACCAGAGTGGAGAAATACAGCTTCTTGTGGTTTCGAAAGGCTTAAAAATAAATGTCCACCTGCAGTGCGATCTGAACTGGAGCTCCTGGGCTGTCCTGAAGTAGGCAGACATGGCTCTGTAGCAGAGCTGGTTGCAGCGCGGTGTCGTCATGGCGGGGAGCTCAGCCGCCCGGGCTGGCGGAGGTCTCCCGAGTTCGCGCCCAGGGGGTGAGTGGAGCGGCGAGCCGCGACCGCCACAGCTCCCGTCCTCGGAGCCCCTGTTGGGCCACAACACAACACACACAACACAACACAGGAGGTGTGTGTCTTGTGACTCCGCTTCCTTGCCCAATTCTGTGGGAGGCTTTCTAGTTTGAGAAACCTAGAGAAGCGCAATTGCAACCGCCTGCGTACTAAACACGACCCACTTGTGAAGGAGGCGATTCACACTTACAGGGGCTTTATTTAATGTATGATGTGCCTTTTCAAGCTCTCAAGGAGAAAAGTAGAGTCACACTTTTATCACTTGTCTTCTAGCGTGTCAATTTTTTTTTCCATTTTTTTCTTTCCGAAGAAAATGTGGAACGGTATTTTGAAATGGGCCTGGTACTCAGATATCACATACAATACTGTTTTTCTCTTTGTGAATACAAACGATGAAATTTTCCCAAACTGTCTTTGTTTCTAAACTCTAATGGCCTATAACATCACAGGCCAGACCGAGTTACAAATACTGTAAGATGTAAATTAACAAACAGCTTGCTTTAATATCTCTTACGATTGCTTGTAACAGCCTACTATGTCATTTTGCAATATAAACTCCAGGCTCATTGTATATTGTAGCTGGCATCGATTTGTGTGTGTGGTTCTTTTTTATCAGAAACCTGAATACGGTATGTATAATTAACAGCAGAAAGAGGAAAGTTATTACAAGGTCAGACACAGAATGTACTTTTACGGAATATGGGTTGATATCTATTTCTATTTTTGTGTACATCGGTCAGCAGGGTTACAGTTAGCTGACTTTTTATTGTAATAGCAACACTTTTAGAAAAGCTGGACTAAACAAATTATTTTAACATATTTTAATCCCCTCTCTGACCCTATGTGAAGTTCTACATTATTTGCGTGATGTACTGTATGTGTTATACCCGGGTGAGCCAGAGCTCGCAGCCCTAGTCTCCATGGTAACTGGCCGCGTTCACACGCGGATTCGCGTGAACACCTCCCGGAGCCACGGGGACGTGTTTGGGGTGGCTGTCTCAGCTACCAGCCCCCACTTAATGGGTACCTCTCTTGTCAGCTTCAGGATACTTTAACCCAGATGTGCCCATGGTCAGGCACTGTCATTGAGCTTTTCTACAATACTTCTCTAGGGAAGTGCTCTTAGCATTTACCGGCTGTTCTGACTATATTCACTGATTCAGCCCATCTGCCTTATCCCGAGGTGGAACCCAAAGCCAGACAAATCCTAGTCTACTCCTTACCCTCGACACCCTCACAGTCACAGACCAGACCAGCGGGACCCTGAAGCTTCCTGATTTTCCAGACTTGCTTGGCTGTGCAGCTACTCTACTCAGCTACTCTGTACCTCCCGTGTCCTGTCCGTCCTCTGTCTCCCTGTACAGCGCAGTACGTGCTTCATCCATCCTCTGTCTGCATGCACAGCACAGCCCCGGTATTGTCCAACTTTGTCTGCCTGTCTAGGGCTGTCCCAGCTCTCAACTCTTTGTTTACCTTCACTGAGACCAAGTATTTGGACTCCTCAGCCTGTCTTACAGATGGGGTGCTTTCCAGCTCAGCGCTGCATCATTACAATAAGAAAATGCATCTGTGGATGAATATTAAAACTACTGGAATGCAGATGAGTAAGTTCTTCCTAAAAAAATTACATGTAAGATGCACTGAGAGAAAGGTAATTTGATCCCAAAAGTGGTTTGAAAGTCAAGACGGATGCTATTGACAGCTTTATCTCTGACACACTAGTACAAAGCAACACTCTTAAAAAGGGGAATGTGTAAGGAGGCAGTCTTGGTTCAAGCAGACATGAGAAACTGAATTTAGGGAGCTAATGTGACGACTCATCTGACACTCAAGGGCTGTTTGCACTAGTGGCAGTTTCATCTCCTAAATGTGCTCATGGCTTCATTACTCTCAGTCATTTTAATTAACAGCTATGAATTCAAACCGTCTTTTTGATGTTGGGCCAAACGACTAGGCGACAATGAGTAATTGACTGTAGCTTCACCACTCAGATGCTGTGTGCACAGCACCAAAACATTTTTGTGGAAATATAAAACAGTACCTCTTTAAACAAATATACAGTTCATTTTTTTAAATGAAATCATTAACCGTTTTTTAAATGTTATAAATGCAAGTGTTAGTCTATACATAGGTAACTTATTTTTCCAGTCACGGGGTCTGTGTTAGTATCAGTATTGAGCTCGAACCGGAATTCCTTTATCCTCTGTTTTCCAGAGCTCTGCTGCTCCCTCACTCCTCACCAATGTCTCAGGTAATAACTGTCCATCATGAGGGACATATCCAGACTTCCCACACCCTTGACTGACACCCCCATGATCCTCTCCCTCCAGAGGGAGTCCTTTCCACTCTTTACTATGGTCCACATTCTGTCGATGACATCGCAGGGGATGTGGACAGGACAGATGCCATGTAGGATGTATTGTGGGATGAAGAAAAGTTTGGTGAGGAGGCCTGTCCTGTTGCCTACATGTCCATGAGGCACTGAGGGGGTTTGCTAAAGTCCTTTTTATTTGGTTTTGCAGCTCCTCAGTCATGACCCTGATAAGAGAGCGTGCTTGCTCTTGTAGGCCCTCATTCAGCATCCTAATTAAATCAAATGCTTAGCCAAACTTTCTAATCTCTATGCAAGTGATGAGTGCTTGTGTTTTAAGCAAGAAAATCTAAACAGAGAAAGAGTTCATTGTGTGAATTGACTGCCCCCGATGGGGTGAAGGTAAATAGACAGAGCCCAATTGAAAAGCTCTCTTGAGGATTCCTGAACTGTCTTCCATTTGGCCTTGTCAGCATTTAGTACTTAGGAACAAGTAATAGGTTTATTCCATGCTGAAAAAAAGAAGAAAGAAAACACAATGTTTCGGCCGTGGTGCCTTCTTCAGGTGTGAGGAGTGAGGTGTGAGGTTTGAGGCTCACACCTGAAGAAGGCTCCACAGCCAAAACGTTGTGTTTTCTTTTTTCTTTTTTTCAGCATGGAATAAACTTATCATTTGTTCCTTTGCAGCCTACGCATGCTGACGCAGCTACCCACCTGAACTACTACATTTAGTACTTAGGACTGCTCTGATAGAGCAGGGATTCATCTGCTTGTCTGTCATTTGATTCTGTTACTCCCATTCTGGACCTTGAAAGCGAACAGTGCTATAAATATCCACTATCTTCAAAGTGGGGTTATTTGCACATCTTTTTTTCCCCCTGGCAACAGATTCAATTTTGTCACTACAACAACTACAATAAAATAACCATCACAATGATCATGACACTGGGGTACAAACAGGGGCGCCACACAATTCCAGATGTAGAGAATCCTTGTTATTCATGTGGCCTGGTCCATTTTTTCCTCGAAGCAATAGAAGACTCTATCATACAGCCTCCTGAGGCTGTTTCCTGGCCCAGTTTTGTCCTCCTCTCACTGGTCTGTACAAGTGCTATCTTCTCAGTGTTCACTGCAGAATGTAATTCATGGATATTCATGCTGAAATGCACCATTATATTAACATGTGGCATTTTGTTTTCTCCAGCAATTCGTCACTCGAGTGCAAACAGGGACAGGCTTGCAATATGAATCCCTGAGAAAAATCAATGGAAAGTGTGGGGCTGGTTTAGCAGCTGTCGCTCGGCTATGGGTGGTGAATGACCATTTAGACTCATCATAAAATTCAGCCCTTAGCAGCTCGTGCCGCCACACAGTTCCTTGCAATATTGATCAGAGGAAAAGAGAATTCGATATTTTACACCAGTTTCATTTCCAGCTAATCTCTTATTATTACTTGTATTCACTGTGCTCCAGATGGGAGAGCTTTCCTCATTGATCTCCTTGACAGGTTTTGTAAATGTTGACACTACCGGGACACACTCTGGCTACATTATTAAAAGCTGACCTTTGATGAAGATAATCTTTGTTTATTAAATGTTTTCTTAAATAAATTTGTGATGATCTATCTAATGACAAATTTCACCCTAGACACTGGTGTTTTCTGTTAGCTCTGTGCAATGTGGTATAATTTATTCTTGAATATTTAAGCAATTTTTAAAAAACGAAGTTACAGTATTGGGTTTTGAAAAAGCCTTCTGTGCTAAAATGAGAAGTAAGGAGAAAACCATTTCTAGTCCATTCCCAGTCACACCTCTCTAAAGATCAAGACTTGCTCAGCTAAGCTTACCCTGTGCTGTATCTTTCCAATACAATATACAAACATATTGGACACAAAGGTTGAAGGAGCTGATACTGTGTATTCTGGGTATTCACAATACGGTATGCTTGTGCCCATTTTATCTTTACATTCACGTTTCATGTCTGGGAAGGTTATACAGTTCAGGAACAGGAACAGCAGGACTAGATATTAAGCAAGAGATTGTTTTTTTTTTAAATATTGAGATAATGTAAATCACGATCACAGCAGGGTATCCTCTTGATTTTTTTCTGCTATTGCTCCAAGCAGGAATGCATAAGAAAGCACCAGTTATTTTACTCTTCAAAATCACTTACACCACTATACTACTGATGCGCTTAAGGTACTTAACTCTTTAACCTTCTTCTCTGGGGAACAATTTTTGATAAAATAGCTCTCCTTCACACAAACCATTTTGAAGGTCTGGACAAAAAAGGAATGTGAGAAATTACAAGGAACCAATCACATACAGAAATAACAACCATGACTCATTCTTCAAAATTAAAAAACAAGTTTAATAAAAGCAATTGGACTTTTTCACTGTAAAGCTAGATCAGATTTAATTTGTTATGCACAATAAGTACATAAGTGCAGAACTGCACTAAGCTTTTAATATATAAAATCATTGTATTTGATTATTATTGAGCAGAAGCACAGGGTAAAAAATAATTATTCCATTCCGAGAGAGATGTTTGATAAAATGCCAAATGCTTTTAAGAATCTATCAGAGAAATATTGTTTTCCCCCACAGTCTATTCAATGTGCTTTTCATATTGGACCTACAATTTCTGGGTTCACTGCAAGGAATGACTCCTACCACATGAACACAGAAATGTACAATAAAGTATAGCTCTGAAGGTCTAACAGGAACAGGGATCACCATGCTGGGACTGTCAAATCAGCCACCACCTGTACGATATTCATCTGTCATACAGATAAGCAATTCATGAGGGGAAACTCAAATCCATTTGGGCAGCAAAAAAGTAAAAAAAAAAAAATCAAATTTTTAATGGGGTGAAATATTTAAAATGAGTGTAAAAATATGTTCTCACCTGAATCTTACAAAGGTTTAAGCTAACACATAAGTGTGTGCTCATTGTGATGTGCTACTGACAAAAGTGAATGTCTTTAATGTCATTTTGCCCATGAAAAGTAAAAACGGGATAGAGGCACGAAGTGGATGCTAGAATCATTGTGATTTCAAAAGAAGAAAGTAACATCAGTCAAAAGCACGTTTAGCTGCTGGAGGTTTTTGCGTAGTGTGTTGGGTTTATATATGGTGTGTGAACACACAGATGATACGCAGAGGTAGACATGTAACCCCATACAAGCAAAGGAATCTTTAAAACATCTGCTCTGTGCGGCTCCTCTTTCAGGCTTCAGACTGATAAAAATGCAGGTCAAAACACATTTCTCCTGCTATGATTTGTTGCACTTTCAAGTAAACCTTGTATTTTGGTCCATTACCTCAACGCAGGCAAGCTTTGTTACCTCTGTAAGCTACGTCTCGCCTTGCTGGAGTGAAGATCTGCTACAGGAAGTATGAGGAAGAAAGGAGAGGCCTCACTAGCCATCCAAATTTATACTGACTGAACATGCGATTACAGCAGAGTGCTACTGGTATTCGCTGCGTCTGTCTAACTTTGCATAGTGTGTCATTATAATGGGAAATCTTTTGCCTCCTTGCAGGAAACTCAGATGAGCACAGTGGCTTTGGCTGGGCTGTTTGCCTCTGCGGTGTGCACCATCAGATGATGATGGTGTTCTCCACAGTGACAGATGTGCACAGGCATTACACTTGAATGGGCACTTTTTTAATGGGATTTCTTTTCCTTTTCCTTCCAGTTCAACAGAGGAGCCGTTCCGCTGGAATACCCAAGGTAAAATTCTGTTGAGTTCAGGAGTTAATACGTGCGTGAGCACACACACACATATATATATTGTATAGAGTTATCTTCTCGGCTTCCCGGTTTGGAGCTCTTTATTTCATTACTCCCTCACTGGTGCATCCACGTGTGAGCCGGAGAGAAAGGGAAACATCCAATCTCACAAGACCCCTGTCACGCCCTCTGCAGCCAGAGGGCGCTCCTTCTCTGTCCTGTCCCTAGTTTCCGGTCTGCTGTCCTTCCTGTCCCTCTCTTCCTTGGGCTATATATTTCTGGGTCTTGCACTCTGTCCTGGCTCAGCATCGACGTTCTGATGTCCTGAGACCCGCCTAGCACCAGGGTGCCCCACGTCCGCTCCCTGAGGGCATAGGTTTTTATACGCCATTCCTGAACTCTTTGCACTAATGAGCCCGGGCCTTTTTCCCGTCTCGCCGCTACGCATATGGGTCTTTTTCCGCTCTCCTGCTCCCCACGGTTAGTCCCTTTGGATGTCCGTGACAACCCCCCTACCGCACAGCGAGGCGGTTCTCCGCCGGCCCTCCTGGGCCGCCTGCTCCGAGAGGGTCGCCATGGCGCTGCGTGTCCCGGTAGCCTCTTCCTCCTCCCAAGCCTGAGGCCACGGAGCTGCTTTCCCTGTGGCCGGGACAGGGATGGCGGGAAGTCTGGAGCAGTTCCTCCTGCATCAGTATTCTCTTCATTGCGGTTCATTTACACGGAGGCAGTAGTTAACAAGGGCATACTGCAGACAAGCATGTGGAAGCTTATGTGCCTTTTATACGCAGCAAACTGTATATACAGTAGATAGAAGAGTGCAATCTGTGATTTAGTTAATAATCTGTGTGTCTGCAGCCTTTCACTCTCTGGTACTATACATACTGTACATACAGTAATTGTTTTATACTGTATTATCCAATATTTTTTAATTAAAGTCTATTAAATAAACTGCCTGTTGATTGTGTTACATTAAACTCATACTCGCACACATACTCAGTGTGTCCAGGTGTGCTGCGGAAATTGTTTTGAGGGTGTGACTGACAGGTCGTGGGTCTGTAGTGCTCTCATGACAGCAGTACTGTGCTGATATGTTACAGGCATGCAAGTGCCCCACCCAGGGACCAGGGAGAGCTGTGTATCGAGCCTTTCTCAAATGTGCTCCACATATAGCGCTGACAAGCGAGAGGAAGTAGGATCATTTTTAAAAGAAATGAAGTGCCGTGGGTTTTCAATCAACGTGCTCTTGGCTCTGTGGGAGTGTTTAAGTCATCTGAAGATTAACATTTAGCTCCCTAAGAACACGGCTATCGGAATGGTTGCTGTATATGGATCTAAACTGTGCGTTAGGATCACTTGTATTAGTGATGCTGAGACCTCGGTCCCCTGCATAGTTTCATTGTTTTTGTTACAGTGGAGGTTAATCCTTTGCCTTAAACCCCTTGTATAACCCCCTGGCAGGCAACTTTGATACTCCTTGACGGGACGTGTCAGTAATGAGTGCAAGCAGGCACTCATTCACAAGGTGAAGGACATTTATTTACGGAATGTAACCACAGCAAAAACAAAATTCCTTTTGGGAGATCAGAGCTAATTCCACGAGTCATTGTGTTGTTCCAGTAATGCGTCGGTTGCTTTGATGACGAGGTTTACATTTTGGATTACAGATGGCCAAAAAGACATTGAAGATGAACTGACTACAGGCTTGGAACTTGTGGATTCCTGCATAAGGTCTCTCCAGGAGTCGGGCATCCTTGACCCGCCAGGATACTCTTCAGCTGAAAGTAAGGCTTTTTATGCCTTTGTGTCGATTGAATTTGTTTTTTGCATTTTTTTCATGTTGAGATATAATGTGCTTTTAGCAAAGCTGTGATTAATTGGACCCTAACGTTTATAGGGTGAGTCTTGAAGGATTTTTTAGCTTTAGTGATTGATCTTAATAATCCAAGAACAAAAACCAATCGAGATGCCTCATTAGATGAATGTATCTGTTTTCGGAATGCGATTCCTCCTGGAATTTTGATTGTCACCATAATAATATGCAACATGTGGTGTTTTTCTGCATTATTAAATAGCTGTAATGATTAGTCGTTCATTTATGGTGAGAGCCCTCACACTTCTGCACATCATTACAGGTGCTCGTCAAACAAAATACCTCAATTTATCACTTTCGGATTCTCTACTAAAAATTTGTTACTTTGTTAATAATTGGCCTTAATGATGTTTGTGAAATCTTTACACTAATATTCTATTCAAAGACCAAAATAACTATGATGCTAGTCTTTTGATCCTAGAAATTAGCTTCTGCAGTCTTTAAAAAATTCACATACATTCAATTCAACTTTATTAAGAGCTCTCTTGAAAGATACCTGAGAAATTTTACCTCTTCCACGTACTGGTTAAAGTGGTTCTGTAACAAAAGGTTCTCTGAAGATAAATACCTGTCATTGCTAATTCAGCGTGCGTCAGGGGTCTTGCTGTGAATTGAATTGCACAAAAGGATCAAGACGGCCCACTCTTTTCTTTTAAGAACACTAAAGTGCACAGGTTCTCCCTTGGCAATATAAAAAAGAATAAAATCTTAAGTAAGCCAGACAGGGTAATCAAATTCATATTCAGTTAGTTGAATGGGATGGAATGATAAGTCTGAAACTCCAAAAAGGGCAGAAAACTCAAAAAGGAACTTGACAAGTTGAGCAGCTTCTTAAATGTAAGATGATTAATGTATAGGTCTTTGTGGCTCATATAGCAAACCCTCTTAGATACGTGTTGTGCACTCAAAGCGTGGATTTGAGCACTGAGTGAAATAAAATGCTGAATTCAGTATCCATTCATTGAGGAAGCCTTTGTAATCTAAGTTTGCTCATTGCTTTTCAGTACAAGAGCTGCATTTCTGTCTTAGCTGTTTTGTTGAGCCAAGTCAGGCACTCTGCGCAGAAACAAGAGTAAAAATGCACCAACATCAAAGGCCAACATCACAGTCCAAGCATGCCCTTTTTACCTCAGAATAAAAAAGGAACCAAAATATTAGCTGTTGAGTGGGCTGTGTTCTAGACTCACACTTTTCTTACAGATTAGATTTACACTGTTTCTTACAGGCAGTGTACAGCATAATTTGACACTTGAGATTTTCCAAAGTGAACTGATGCTGTTCTCAGTGGAGTCGTCAGTGTAGCACACATACACTGTATATACTGTACATGCAAATACTTTATTTTCTTACAGAACACAGTTGGATTACCTGTACAAAATAATGCTCTGCACTGTTAGGAAAAACTAATATGTGCCACGATTTAATAAACATTTATTCTTTTAAACTGAGTTTTGAATTGTACAGTATACTCTTTGTTATGATCAGTGTATTTAACAGAAATTGTTTTCCGAGAGACCTCGGTTTTCTTCCCTGTAAGTTTTCATTGTAAGAGATGGGATCGTAATTTTTGAAGGTGGGCTTGAGTGCAGACTACTTCGTGTTTGCTTATGGTTGTGTGGCTAATGACCAACTGTACAAAGCCCTGGAGTTAACTGTTATATATGACCATTAAAATAAGTTCAAAATGCAAGTATTTTCTGTGGTAACTCCCTTTCTGTTGTTTTTTATACCTATGAGGAGAAGCAAGATTATTTCACATGGTTTCTCCAAGATTGCCAGTTAAAAGGTCTTTGTTTTTTTAATTGGAATCTTGGCTCTTGATGACTGCAATGAAACTGAACCATTTGGCTTTTTTTTCATGTTGTTTTCTCAAGCTGAAGTCTGAAGAGGCATGTAGAATGCTCTTAAATCCATCCTGTGGTTGCAAACTTGAAGCACCCTTCAAAGCTAAAATATTTAGCTGTGTTTTGCTTTTAGAATGTGTATGGATTGTTTTGCAATTCATTTCGAATTCGGATCTTCTATCATTTAGAATGACATTTTTTTACCAGCTTGTGACTTTCAGTTTGTGAGTTCTGCTTTTACCCATTTACTTCAAACTTCAAATCTAAAATTCCCATGTGGAGATATAACTTTTACTAAATGAAAAGCTGATTTTTGCCATTGAATGTAGAATTCTTTCCAAATCTTCATTATTATTTACTTCTTTCAGTGCTGCTTGAGGTTTTGGGAAAACCTCTCATCTTATAGCCCCACACTGCAGTGAAGTATTCCTTGAAAGAACAGTTTTGGATTTTGATTTTAATCATTCTAGTGCAGTAATTCAGTGGGAACCACCAAGCTGTGTGAGGGGAAAGATTATTTTTCCTTATATTTCAGAAATGTCTAATGCATGGCTTCCAGTGTTTGTAAGTAGTGTATTTGTCAGACGGTGTTTCTGTAGTACTATGATGTGGATACATTTAGATTTGTTTATACTGTAGCTTGTTGGGAACTAGGCCGACTGTTCTGAATACTGTCTCCAGCACAGCACTTGAGTCAAAAATAATCTTGAAAGTTCAGTAGAACTAAGAACATTTAGCGGTGCAGTAGTTTGTCATCTTTCAATGTACAGATTTTCCCAGAATCCACTATTCGCATAAAGCCGAAGATTTAACATTTTCATAGTCCACTGTTCCTTATGTCTTTATTTGTTCTATCTGTTTATAATTTGCTCTTTTTGGTGCTATTCATCTGCATCTTTAGGAGAAACAACTGAGCAATAACCTGCATAGGAAGAGTTTGACTCCTGACAATGGCGTGGAAGTAAAAGTTGTTATGGAATAAAAAATTTAGCTGTCCCAATTGTAGCCAAACAGGGGTCCTCTGTGTAAATACCTGCATTGTACTTTCTGGAGTCAATTAATCAATGGTAAAATATTCTCTCTCTCATTCCACTTTGTTGTAACAGAGACCTGGCACTTGCTAAGCTAAAAAAAGAGCTGATATCATCATAAGTTGCACAAAATATTCGTTAATTTCTAGCAAGAAAATTAGCTGTTCCCAATTACCTTTATTACTGTCCTGATTTCGACAGCGAGCAGCACGTGTGTTCAATCATTCTGAGCTTCTCCTGATAAATTATGTATGCTGTTTCTGCTTCACTGAGGTCTGCATCACTGCCTGCTCTAAATTACTTTCAACACAGGGCCGAGCCTTCTTTCCCAGAGTGCACTGCAGCTCACTTCCAATCCAGAAGGGTCTTTCCAGTACACAGCCAGCTACCATAGCAACCAGACCCTTGCTCTGAGTGATTCTTCAGCACCACAGATCCCTTCTCGCAGCGGCCAAGTTGGAGGTGCTGTCCACAGTTACAACCAGGTATGTGCCAGATTCAGACTCTGGGAGATTGTGTCTTGTGAAAGCCTTCAGTAAATTTACAGGCTTTTTCTGTTGGCTCCTGAAAGGAAAAGTTTACTAAATAATTCAGGGATGTAAAAGCACAGTTCTCTTGTATAGTAAAAGGAGATAAAGGGAGAGGAGAGTGCCTTATTACAAAGGAAACTGTCTTCATCACTTCAAGGGACTTCTAATTAACTTGGAAAGGATTTGGTGCTCAAGTGCTTCATTGTGTGATTGGATGTGTTTCATTCCTTAATTTTACCTCTGTCAAAGCTTTCTGAAAACCCTCTGTGAATGTGAATTTAAGTAGTTAAAGGCTTCTTCTAAATAAGTGTGAGAGATGAGGCAGAGCTCCCTTGATTTCTGTTACAACTGGGAGGAAGGAATTTGATGAAGAAAGTGATCAGTGCTTTGGTCGGATAGATTTCATTAAACGGGCCCTCTGAGAAACTTGTTCCTAAAGCCTACTCTGTTTCTGGAGGCTGATCAGGAGGCTGCACTGATAAATCTCTCTGTGGGAGCTCTTATGTGAAGACATTCATTTTCACCGATTAGCAGCCACGGATGATCTACTGAACCTGGGATCTTAGATATATAAATTGCAAACCTGCCTTCTTATTTTTAATAAACGGCCTGAAAATAAAAACCACCTCCCACACTCAGCTCTCTGCTTATTTCCCACAAAAAGGTATCAAATACTACAGTATGCACTGCATCATTTTCCAAACTGATGTTAGTTAATAATTATATCTAAGTTATAATGGGTTAAGTGTTCACTGAAAATCACTAAGCTAGTTGTGGTTCATTATGTATGCTTATGTAAGAGAAGTCTCTCAACTTCACAGCGAGACATGCTTGTAGATCACTGCGCTGTCTTTGCACAATGACCCTTGAGTTTATGAAAATTGGAACAGCTTCCATAAGAGGCACCAGCCAGGTTATTTTGTATTTGCCATGCTCCTGTCTGTGTGCAACCTCCCTCTCCTTGTTCATCTTGTCTCGCTCGTGTTGTTCATCTCTGCGCTGGTGGGGCTGTTCAGGGTCCTGAGTGCTTCACGGTTCATTCACTTCCCTCTGCAGGGGGTCTGATTTGAGATAGATGGGATTAACAATAAAGGAGAATCTTTTTTTTTTCTCAGCGGTTCAGCAAAAATAACAAAAGCCTTGGCTTTGTGCTTCTCAATCACGCAAAGATTTTGTGCAAGGCAGTGCCAAATTAGGTGGCATAATGGTGTTTGGCTGTCAAGGTGATTCTTCTGAATATATCTTGAGGAGACCAGGGTAGTCAGTCATAGGTTAATAGAATACATTGGAAACTGAATATATACTGTATATTCACAGTATAACAGTCTGCTTATAATGACATAACCCAAAGGAATTTCAATGTCTTTAGCCTGAATAGGGTATCCATTTAGAGTCCACTGCAGGTGACTCATTATATGAATACATG
Source organism: Lepisosteus oculatus (assembly GCF_040954835.1). Taxonomy (NCBI): domain Eukaryota; kingdom Metazoa; phylum Chordata; class Actinopteri; order Semionotiformes; family Lepisosteidae; genus Lepisosteus; species Lepisosteus oculatus. The sequence continues at coordinate 992,117 of NC_090701.1, read as the reverse complement.
TATAAATCATATTTTAATCTTTTGCCCAGCAAAGAGTATTGCAGTGTTACACCACCAGTACCAGGTGGTTGTTTGGGTCCCAGTTTGGCAGTTTATGACAGTCAGGGCTGTCCCTCCTTTGCTCCAGTCCACCCAGCTATGAAAGTGAGTAAGAGCTCTGCGTGGATCCACACCCCATCTGGAGGAGAGTCACATCCTGTCCGTCCCCTTAACAAGACAAACACCAGGATGATCTGTGGGCTGATGTGCCTCCAGGCTCAGGAGTCGACCTCACTTACCCAGGAAGCCTTTAGTACAAACTGTAGAATTCCATAAGAAACTGTGGTTTCTTGGTTTCTTTTTTGGCATAGATCTATTGTATTATATTATATATTGTTTGTATAAAAATGTTGTAGGGAATTGAGTGTATATGGCATGAGCTTTTCTGAAAAAAAAATGTAAGCAGTCAAATTGTAGAATTCAGGCAGGCGGACCTGTTCAGCTGTCTTTTGATATTGTGTGGTAGGATATACGTTTTGGGTCTCTCTTGACATTTATGGTAACACATAATGTTGGCCAGGGCTGAGCGTGCATCATAAAAAGGATCTCCAGAAGGATCACGTTTGGGGCAGAAGAAGATACGTTTGTCAGGAAAGGGCCTGTCCATGAATTCAACTAATTTCACAACTTCACTGAGCTGCGCTGTGACTTTTTGTATGCCTACAAAATACATAATCATAATGAAGCTGTTTGGAATAGCACAAACAACATCACTGGATGTTCAGATATGCTAAAGCTTAATAAACATAATAAAATAAGCTCAAGAAGTGGGACATTTGTTTAAAACAAACTATTTTAGTGTGGCTTTTCCTTTATTGGAGTAAATGCCAGAGATGTTTGCTGTTTTGTAGTCATAAGATATGACCTCTGATTAGATATATGTTTTGTATGCAATACTGTAGGTCTTCGAGGTGTTAGTCTTGGAATTTGCTTTGTAAATTGGTTTGTTCCAAATGATTGTGAACAAACAACATTTGCACTTTCTGCACTTATGCTAGAAAAAAAATGTTTGAAAACTTCTTTAAATCCTTGAAAAACAAAATGCAGATCACATACACATTTTCTGTACTGCCAACCAAGTATTTGAGACACCTAAAGGTGTTGTTTTCCATAAGGATTCAATGCATGTGCTGTCCTATATTCAATTCGCCTGGAGCACTGCTTTAAAAAGAAATACTTATGTGTCACTAACAATGCATTGAATTGTGTGTAACAATTTCAGGGAACAGGCTCTATTTTCTGGCTGCAGTAATATAATGGATTACAATGAATTGAGACATATATAAGTATGATTCTCCTTTAAGCCAATAGCAATTTCATCAATTACCAAAACAAAATTCATTTAGAAAGTACACTCCTTTTTGTAATCACTTCATGTTTGAAATGTTCCCAGTCTGTGGTGGTGTGATTAAAATAGCACAACACCGCAGTCTTTCCTGGAGGGCTGGAGTCGCGCACCTTCAGGGTGACACACTACTCTTTCTGTTTTTATTTCGAAGTGTTGCTAGAGGTCCTGTGGCAGGCTGGCCCTGCTCGTCCTCTGATGAGTCTAGCAGGCTCCCAGGCTCTCTGCCTGTTGGACCAGCACGCCGGTGTGGTTGGTCAATCAGTCACTTCCCTGCCTCGCACTGAGTGAAGGGGAGAAACATCGGTTTTCCAAAACTGTGCCGTCAGGGTACACGTGGACCCGTGGTTTTGCGGATTCTGTAGGGCTTTTGTAAAAGTGACCAGTGAAAGAAACGTGTGCGAGTGTCATTGAAAGGTGAGGTGTTTCCGTCCGATATTGTAAATGCTCCCTGTCTCCTCCCAGGTGACGTCGAACCGCGCCGCCCAGCTGGCAGCGGGCGAGTCCTCGCAGCCCCCGCCCCGCGAGTCCTTCGCGCCCAGCCACGCCAGCGCCTTCCACCTGCCCGACCCCCAGCACCCGCCCGCGCTGTACTACTCCAGCTCCACCCTGCCCGCGCAGCGCGTCAGCTCGCCCCTGTCCATGCAGCAGGGCGGCTCGCCCAGCAAGCTGCAGCGCGTGGGCTCGGCCTCGGAGACCTCAGGCTACGCCACCACGCAGAGGGTGTCCTCCCCCAAGCAGTCCCCCAGCCGGCTGGCCAAGTCCTACAGCACCAGCTCGCCCATCAACATCGTGGTGTCCTCCTCGGGCCTGGCCTCCTCCCCGCTGCGTGTCGCCTCGCCGCCCAACGCCCAGGGGGGCCTGCCCTCCTCCCCCCTGCACCAGATCAGCTCTGCCGTGGGCAGCTACGCCACGCTGTCCCCCACCAAGCGGCTGGTGCATGCCTCCGACCAGTACAAGCACTCGCATGACCTGTACGGCGCAGCCACCCTGCAGAGACCCGGCAGCCTCGCAGGTAAGCACCGGCCGGCCCGGCGCCGTGCGCTCGCCGCGGGTCCAGCAGGCATCTGCTGCTCATCTCAGTCTACTAGCTGTGTTTCTGTATGTTCAGCAACAGCATTCTCTACTGTAGGACACTGCAGCGAACCTTAAAGATATTGCTGAGTTTAAGAGTCTTATACTGTATGTACAGTACTGTACATCAATTTCAAATATGAATTATCTAATGTACTGAGGTATATGGGTGTATATATACTATCCTATATATACCCATTCAGTATATGGAAACAAATAGTAGTTGTTCTTCTTTTAAAGCATAAAAGCTTTATGCGGGATATACTACTGAACTCAAATGTTTCTGCCTGCTTTCCCACACTGCATTCTGGGCCAGTCAGGGCCCAGAGTGGTGCATTTGCTGTGACAAACCCATGGCTGTTCAGCTCTGGATTTAAAGACCCTTCTTTGCCATGTCTGCCCTGTGATTTTATTGCCTCAGCTGTGTTGTGATTTATGCCCATGTTAGGCCGTGAATCTCTTGGTCTCAATGGAGTTTTGGGGGCGGATCTGCCAGCTATTGAAGAAATGTTCTTATTGATGGTTCAAACTGGCTTATTTGTTATTTTTTCACATTTGTGTTTTGCAAATTGCTGGCTCAGAAAATGTGATCTTGCAAGTCTTGTAACAGACTTAACGCATTATATTTGTAACACCATTCCTGCTGTTAATGTTGTTTAACTTAACCAAACAGTTTTGTTCAGGTACGTACTGTAGTGTTTGTCTTGTTCAACAGATTTTTGTTCGGTTGCCTGGTTTGACCCTTGTTGAGTTGGTTTCTTGGATACTTCTGACATTTGAAGCTGACTGTGAAACCAACAATCTAGCTGAGAGCTAAGAGCTGTTGTGTGAAGAATCTGATAGCACTCCTTTAGGGATGATCTGTTCTTCTTCTCCATGTGTTGTTGGTTAACTATACAGTAGATGGATTTTGGGGTTGTGGACAGTCTGTGTTGCCCATTATAATCAAACACAGTTCTCACAGCAGGGGTGGCAGGAGCTCTGTCACAGAAGGAAAAAATACCAAGGCTTCACAGGCTCTATACTTTGTCTGCATGCAGACAAATCAAAGAAATGGAGGCTTTAGTTTCACTGGTCTCCAGAAGACCACTTATTTTATGGGAAAAATAAAACAGAGAAGGTTATGGTTTACATTTTGCCTGAAAAAATTTCTATAGCTGTTTTTTAAATGCAGTATTGTGTGATTGTTGCTCACAACAGTGCCAGTTTCCTTTGCCAAGTAAATAACATATCAGCTTCAGCTCTAAGGAGTATCATTTTTTTATTAAAGTGAAGCAACAACCTCAGGGCATGAACACCAAAATTATTGTACACTCTAAAATATATGTGTCTGCCTGGGTACAGTGGGTGAGTACAAACCCCTAACAAGATTATAACAAAGGGTTCAGTACACACACAAAGGCTGTGCTGTGAAAAGGCTAAGGGGAAAATATTCTAAATTTGTGTTTCTTAAAGTATTGCCCTTGGTTTTCATGTTTTTTGTTTCTGTATCTTGGGACACCTGTTTCCCATTGTTCTAGCCTTCAGTCTTGAGTAAACATCTGAAAGCCTTATAAATAAAGCACTATGTTTTTAAGCATATTTGTCACTTCAGTGCTTTTCCTGAGAGTAAGTCACTGTGGCTCAAGGTTGTGATGAATACAGGTGTGTTTTGAGAAGATTCTGTGTTCTTAAACCAGCTTTGGTCTGTTGCAGGTCTAACTAATGCACAATCAGGCCTGACCGGCTTTGTTAAATATGTCAGAAAATGGGGACAAATGCCCAGGGGACTGACATTTGTGCAAATACATTGCAGTGCGAGCTCAGGGTAAAGTTTCGAAACAGTCAGTCAGACAGTCTCCTTTGCCAGCTTAAAAAGGAATTGATACTGTTCCACCATTTTGAGCTCATGAGTTTATCCTCTGCGTTTTGGCAATTTGCTGTTACTCCGGAGTTCATTATCTGAAAACCTAGAAAATTGATATTCTGAGAGTGTGCGTGGCATTATTGATTTTCTGCCCTATCACCTGTCACTTGATTTAGTTTAGAGCATTGCTGCCGTACTATAGGAGGCTGAAAACTAAACACTGTAAAGCCAGCAGAAGCCAACCTGAAACATTGGCTGGCCTCCAATGTCAGTGTGATTAAAATAAAAGGCACAGGCTGGCCTTGTTTCCAATGAGCTAGACTCAGTTCTAACACTGCCTCTTCTTTAGAGAAGGCCTTTGTGGGTCTGGGCGGATGTAAGGATGAGAGTATTTGAAGACATACTCAGGGTTTCACAGACCTATATGAAGTTTCATTAGCAGGCTTTCATAGGGTTAGTAATGTAAAGGATTAGTCTGTTCAGTATTGTTTCAGTTTTGAATATACAGTACTGTAAAAGCTCCTGTATTTCTGAAAAAAATGTATTCCCCACTGGGTAAACAAAAGGTTTTGGGTAAAATGGTGTTTTTGTATTTTAAAGAGATTTTGTTTATTCAGTTTTCTGTGCATTGCAGCGACCTGATTAATTATTTTCTCAGAAGGAATTGCTCTGTATGGAACTTACTGTAAGTGTAACTTGCTTTGCTCATGTCTACAAACTAACATATTGCACAGAGACAGGTATAGTATGACAATCCATAGGCCCTTCACATCCTTAAAATGTTTAGCTTGCATAATGAGCTTAAGGCCTTTCAGGTGTAAATGCAGTATTGTGCTTTTTGCTTTCCTGGCATTGATGATTGGTTGTTCAGTCAGTTGATTTGTCATTTGTGACAGTATAGGGGGTCACTACTGGCCAAGATCTTTCAATTTCATAATGTTATCTACTACGGGAAAACAAGCCACACAAACGTTCTTCTGGTATACACAGAGTGCAGCACAATGTTAAAAAGTCTTTCATTACTTCCAAAACCAGCAAATATAAAGTCTAACTCCTTCTGTGCAGCCGTATTTTTCTTTCAAGCTCTCAGAACTTCTGACCTCTAAAACCTACTTCAGCGGCAAATCCAGAAGATTCAGGTCTTTCCTAAACCAGAATGCAATAGGCTGTGCAATTTTAGTTTCTTTCTTAACCTACAACCACAATAGGTTAAGAAACAAGCTAAGTGTTGACAGCTGAGGCTCATTTTTTAAGAACCAGGCAAAGGAAACAAGTCGCTTGGTACCAATACCTTCCTTAGTACTGAAGATCCACCTCTTGTTTCTTGTTTCTCTGTGTTATACACATCAAGGACTATTCTGAAACTCGAATTATACCAGGTTTCCTTGTGCTGTACTTTGAAATGACATATTCTGACTACTGAACCTTTTGTTAACTCCTTATTTCTTTTAATTTATTCTGTGTAGTCTAGTTATAATTGTTATTTTAGTGCCAGAAATAAAAAGAACCCCCAATATAATTATGGGAATTACAGTTTTTACTGTGATACCCTCGCTTAATCAAACTGTCTTTTCATTAAAGGATATATAGTTACCATCTCAGGCTGTCCATTCATCAGCTGAAGCTAAGCTCAAACTGGGTCATGCATCAAGATGATCCTAATGATCCTAAACATACAGTACAAGCAAATCTAGAACAGAATGGCTAAAGAAATGTCACCGTGTGGATCGGCCAAGCGGAAGTTCAGACCTGTTCATGCAAGGAAACCCTCATATGTCACAGACAAGAAGCAGTTCTGTAAGGAGGAATGGGCCAAAAGTCTTAAAAACCTTTGCGAGAGACAGATAAATGGCTACAGGAAACATCTAGCTGAAGTTATAGCTGCTCAAGGAGGTCCCACCAGTTATTGAATGTAAGACTTCACATATTGCACTTATTCACACAAGGATATTTACTGTTGGTCCAGTTTGTTAAATTATTCAAATAGATTTTGTGTATTTGTTTTATTTAATGAGATTAGCTCTTATTAAGTCTTACATGAAAATTTAATAACATTTTAGTTCTAACATACACAAGAATACAGACCAACCTGGGGGATCCACAAACATCTTCCTGGCACTGCAAGCTCTAGAAAGTGAGTGATTGCTCCCGCCCTGCAGCCAGTGAGCAAACAGAGTCGGGAATAATTGTTCTACTGCCTCTTGCCACTCCTGAGAGTTAGTGAAGAATGTGGGTCAAGCAACTACTTGCCATCTGGGGTATAAACCTATAAATGAGTTATGAGACTGACATCAGTTATTGTTGTCTTGGAAACCACGAAGCAGGAAAGTTTTGAGTCAATTAAATTGCAGATGATCGAGAAAAAGAAAGAATCCGTTTGTTTGGGAGAGTTGTTGTTTGTGGTTGTGAGAATCATGTGCCATAGCAATTCTCAGCATATGGGTCTGCACTTTTTTCAAATCGTGGGTGCATTCGAAGGTTCATCTTTAGCACATACAGTAGGGGAGACAGAGACAGATTGTTTAACGGAATACATGTAGGTTTCTGTTTCATGGTGATGGAGCTGCATCAAAATAGTTCTTAAAAATGTGGCATTACAAACTGAATCCTCATTTGTCGTGGTTGTCTACTGGGTACTGTACAGTACGTGAATAAATATGGAATTAAACTCCAGATTTCCAGTGTCTCAAGAAACATTTGCATCACAGTTTCACTACGAGAGATTTTCTGGTCTATTAAGATCATTAGATCATTAGAAAGATTAATAACCGAGAAGAGGCCATTCTGCCCATCTTACTTGTTTGCTTCTCTAGAAGTAGTTGGCTTTGTCAACACAGCTGGGTAGTTTGTTCCAGACTCTAACAATATTAAAATGCCTCTGCTTTCTGTTTTAAATGCACCTCCCTTTTTTACTCCATGTGTGTTAAGCGTAAATGATTACCTCTTTCCTTTAACCGTTCTGATGTTCAGGTGACAAACTGGAGAAAGTACTTTATTGTCAAAATTATATTTGCTCAAATATAGACAGCCCCAGTCATTCTGTTTTTCAAATGATCATGTCTCAAATTCATTGGCATTTTCATAAACATTTAAGGAGTCTTTCACTGATTATTTTGAATCTCATAAATTCTAATGAAAGTAAAGGGTTTCAATCACAGAAAGACTACTAATCTCTCATTGTGTGAGAGTCTCACTTAAGTTCTTTGATTATCTGATGCCTGGTTCTCAATGTTTGGCTTTTTGGAACTCTCTGATTTTATTTGAATGCAAGATGCTGATTTTAAGACAGATCTTCCAAGTGGTTCCATCTTATGCAAAGTACTTTCAAATCAGAAAGGCATTATATATGCTCAGTCAAGAGTGAAAAAACACCTAGAGATTAACACACAGATTGGAAAATGATTACACACTAGTTTGATTAAGTCCTGTTCTCCGGTTTCTCTGGCTTTGGTGCAGCTTTCTATCTGATGTTAATTACCATTACAGCCTCTGAAGAGATAAAACGATGTAGTGGTCAAGGATTCAGAGTCCATTTCATACTAAATTGCCAGCAGCAGCTTTGAAAACTGTTAAAATAAGGATTTCACATGAATCCCTAATTTTCACTCTATCAAGTGCACAGCCAATAAATCCTGTCAGCGAGAAAAAAGAAAGACAAATTATTACTTTAGGTGTTCCTTTCAAAGACTGCAAAATACAAAAAGGAAGCAGCTTTGCTTCATAAAGATAAGCAGGGCCAATGTTCTAAGGTCAAAAATTATTTTTGCAAGGCACTCTCTTTCCTTGCGCTGTCTAAAGGCATGTTCTTGGGGTTCGCTGGCATCTTTGAAGCCGTGTGGAGTTGTGGTCAGGGCTCTGGACTCTGAAGGGGAATGTCGAGCAAGACCTTTCACTAAGAGCGAAGCAGTAATATGCACAACTGTATAAACAGATACACATGTTAGTTTTGGTTAAAAGCTCAATAACTTAGTTATTGCTATAAAGAGCACAGTGTGTGCGTGCGTGCGTGCGTGCGTGCGTGCGTGCGTGCGTGCGTGCGTGCGTGCGTGCGTGCGTGCGCGCACCCCTAGCCCCTGGCTCACCCCTAGCCCCAAGCCTCAAAGGATAAAGCAGTTTGCTGAAAATGAATGATTTTAAGTGTGAAGCTTTCCAGCTGAAATGATATTTCTTTTGATAACAACACCTTGTTCAGACGAGGGATAACTCATTGTTTATGTTTCTGTGAAAAATGTAAGAGACTGTTTAAAGTGTTTAGTGCTTTAAAAAAGAGTTTAGTAGTTCTTTATTTAAGATGAACAGAACTGATTTTATTATGTTGCAATATTATATCCTGATTGCTTCAATCACTATTGTGCACTATTTAGTCTTGGCAATGCTGTTGTGTTTTTTACAGTAGATGATTATTTGAGTTACAGTAGATGACTTGGTGATTCTATAAATGTAATTGGTTTGCGTAAGGATGGCCGTATATATAGCTATCAGTGTGATGTTTGTCTATAAATGTTTCAATTTGCAGTATTTTTTGGTTTCTCCTCTATTGAAGTTTTCATTCAGCTTCCACTTTGAGATGTGGATTAGAGCTTATGCACTAGACAGTGCTCTTCTCTAATTCTGATGGACAGATTCAGGCTTTTCAGAGTCCTGGGGCGCCAACAATGAGATTTCTTAACCTGTTTGTGAGAAAATGATGTTTCTATTGGGTTTACTGAGTTTTTACTTATCCCTGAAGATCTTCCCGTACAACAATGGAAATCTGGTTTTGGACCAGAGGCAGACAGCTGGTTGATGCTGATAAGGTGATTAGGAGGAGTGAGGGCTGAAACTTCAGGTTTTTATTGTCTGTAAATTTGGGGAATTACATTCCACTGAAAACTAATTTGCAGAAAGCGGGATGCTGGGAGGGAAGAAATATTATTTCCTTCTCCTGTTGTTATATTTACTGTAACTCCAAGTGCCCAAACATGTAGGGCAGGTAATGTAAGCAATTCTTTTGCTAAAGGTCCATGATAGCATTGCTTACATCTCTTGTTTGGTTTATTTTCTCCATCTGCTTGAGGTCTTTCACATATTCTGAAGCTCCCTTTTCAGTTGTTTATCAGGATGCAGATTGCATCCTGTGAGAGGGTGATAGGTTCAGGCAAGGACATGAAAACTCTTGTCTAGGCTTACCCTCCTCTCACAGTCCTGTTTTGTGGAGCATTTTAAAGCATGTCAAGGTAAGACAGAGCTTGTTAGAACAGAAAGTCACCTCCGGTCTCCATTACTGATCCGTGCTCCACAAGGTGAGTTATGAGCATCATCCTTAGGAAAGTTTTCACTTGAACTCCGGAACAGAAATGTCCATGAGAGAAGTGAGGTACACAAACATACAGCGAGCTAGAGATGCCGAATCTTTTTTGAGTGCCCCTAAAACCTTCCTTCATGCATTTGTTTTAAGTTTTAAGTCTCCTTAAAAAAACCTTGTGTTTTTTTTCTGGCAGGATCCAGAGGATCCTACAGCAGTCAGCACAGTCACCTTGGCGCTGAGCTCCGGACACTGCAGTCTCCAGAACACCACATTGACCCCATCTATGAGGACAGGGTCTACCAAAAGCCCCCTATGAGGAGTCTCAGTCAAAGTCAAGGAGACCCACTGCAGCCAGGACACACTGGCACCTACCGGACCAGCACAGGTAAGCCAAGGGGACAGCTGGGCTCAAAGGCAGTCCAGGCACTTTTTAAAGTCTGTCTTGTTCCTGTGCTGTTGGAGGTTTATGTCTTCTCCTCAGCCCAGCGAAGGTAAGAATGCTCCAGCCTCATTTTCACTTTTGTCATATTTTGATTGCAATCCTGCAGCCCCTGGGGAATGTGTGTGAAGTAAATCAATGACCATACCAAAGTACTCTGATGATAGCCGTCCTCACAATGTCTTAAAAAGGAGAGTACCTACTAAAAATAATATAAAACATCAGATAGCAATATATGGGGTGAACTGCTGTAGAACACTGCTAACTGAAAGAAGCGGGTGTGAGCTACAGTATAGTTCATGAACTGTAACTGATGAAGGCACAAAGTTGTCGAAAACCCTGTGAATGAATCCACTTATTTTTGTGAGATAATCATCTCAGTGTAGGAGACTGATCACTTTCATATTCATGTTGTTGTTTGCTTGTCTTCTTGACTCGGCCCATGCGCATTTGACAGTCTCCTTGCTCTGTTTCTTGGTGTGCCTGCAAGACATACTATGTGTTTCCTGAGTTTCAATGAATGAAACATTAATCTGACCTGCCAACACAGCAAGACTTTACCGAATTATAACTGAAAATACTCAAGTCTTTTCTTCTGTTAAATTTAACCAGTTTATAAGTAGATGTATGTGATCATAAATGATACCAGTTTCCCTAAGTAAGTAACAGTTCTGTTCTGAAATGCACTGTGCTTCAAAGTCTTTGTAAGAGTGATGAGCAAAAGTCATTAATCAAAAAATCTGGAGGTTAAGTGGATGTGGCAAAAAAATTAAGAATTTCAGTTTTCAGTCTACATGTCCTCAATTTAAAATGTTTGCTGTTTTTCCTTCCATTGAGATGGATACAGTCCCATTATCTTACTCTCATTCTCTCAAGTCTAACCTCTGTCCTTCCTATTTGCCTTGTGCCGCCCTCTCCTCCTCCGTCTGTGACAAAACCCTCTACGTCTCTCTTGCCCCCTCCCTCGCCATTCGCACATACATTTCTCCTCTGTCAGGACCTGTTCTCCACAACTCCCAGTCCAGTTCCCAGTACTCTGCTTGAGAAGACTGGGCGAGCCTCCCTACCCAACTTTTCTGTCCACTCCTCCAGGGCTCTGCATCTTGCCTGATCTTTTCTCAAGCTGCTCCGTTAATCATTCCCTGCACTGGCTCCCTATTGCTGCACGTATCCAAATCAAAACCCCCGAGTCTCAACCACCATCCTCTCCCGTTCCCGGCCTCCAGTTTCTCCCTCCCATCACCCCTCCTGCCCCCCCTCTCTGTTCCTGCCCCTCCTCTTCCAGCAGATTTCCTGAGATTTCCCAATCCATGGTCATTCTCTGCCACCGGTCCTCCGTGGGGAATGTGACCTGCTCTGTCCCTGTCAGTGTCATCTCAAGGGTTCCCTGTCTGGCACTGGTGATCTCCCAGCTCTCAGTTACAGTTAACTGGTGTGCTCCTGCCTCTCAAACTCGCACCACACTTTATTTATTGCTCTTACTCAACATTATCTGGACACTATTTAAAACCATTTCATTTTTCACGGTATCAAATTCTTCTGCCATAATAACTAATTAAGGTTAATACTTTCCTAGTGTCCTGTACATGAAACAGACAATTAGTATGTTTTTTAACTAGTGCGACACGTTTTTCATTTTTGGTACATATTTGTGGAAACATTTTGGATTTTTCTCATGACTGTAACATTGTTCCTTCAGGTTTCCTAGTCAGAAACTAGGAGGATCAGCTGACTTATACAGAAAAGAAAGAAAATCCCCTTTCCTTTTTGCAGTTCATACATTCGGATGTACATTAACTATGTCATCTTATATGTTATTAAAACTTAAAATGCCTCTTATTTTCCTAAACATGTTTTTGACTAAAACTGGCCTCGAAAGATTCACATTTGATCTGTTTTGGCTCCTGCTGTGTATTTACAAAGACCGTATTAAACGGTTCTGTGATTGAATTTTCACCGTGACAATTCAAGCTCATTTTTCTGACTCCTACCCATGGACAATTTGATGTGCTGAATTATTTGTCATTGTATTGAATCCAGTCAACTGTATTTCTTCATCAGTGATTTTTACCCATAAATCTACTTAAAGGAGTAGCTGTGAAAGGCAGGTCACTATGTATCTTTAGAGCTGGTGTAAGTTGTAATTAAATTAAATTCGCCCACAGATACCTGACAAGCACTTTTAATGTGCGTCATATAAGACCACGGTGTCAGTAGATTTAAAGACAGTGAAGGTGATCTTTAAAGATCTGATCAAACTCTTTGGTGCTAGTACCAGCAATGTACTGTAATATTAAACACCTAGTCAATGGCTAGTTCCAGAATCTATTGCTTACTTTATTTTGAAATGTTTTGTTGTTAAGTTTTTTTTTTCTTTTATGTCTGGTAGAGGTTACAAAGGTAGTTTTTGGTTTAAGTGCAGCTGTGAGGTCACACACCGTGCAGAGGACATCTGTACAGGTTATTCCAGCCCAATATCCAAATCCCGGGAAGTCTTTTCCCGGCTCACGCTCGAGTCGCCCACAATGGAATTCTTTTCCAGATGCAGGTCAGGCCATGGCAGAGCTCAGGTGCCCAGCCTGTTTATTTCTTCTGTGTCTTGCTGAGATACCATTAAGAATAGTGAGTGTTTCTCCTATCGATTGTTGGGATTCTTCAAGGATCCTGTGTTTTGTATTTAGTTCACATTAGTGCTCACTGGAACAGGAAATTAAGCATCCGTGTGGTCTTTGAGAGACATGCTTAAATTAATCTTCATACATTGGGAGAGAGTGGCCTTTGCTTGGCAATTAAACCACAGTGGGGTGTGATGTGTTTTGTCTTCTATCCGGTACAGATGTTTTATTTGGTCTGAACCCCAGACTGATTCAGGGGTCAATGTGGGGAGCAGACAGGTGCTTTGAAACCCATCTAATCCACTTATCTTATAGCGGCACCTTCACACTGAGTCAGAGTGCCTTCAGTGGATTCGCTGATAATGTCGTCAAGAATCACCGTTTCTGAAAAAAATAAATACATGTGATTGTGGCATGAAATTCTGTGTCAGAGAATGAAAGCTCTTTAGTGTAAACTTTTCCGTATTACTCAAAACTGGGGTGATACCTGTTGCCTGGCAAAACTGTTAATGTGTAAAACTGAGCAAAGTAATTGTAGACCAATAATTCTCATGTATTTTGGTTGTAAGGTTGTGGAAGTTATAATTAGAACGTAGTGTTCATACTTTACATTAAATATATCATAACTTAGTGCTTGCACAAACAGTATGTACAATGTTATACATTCAGTTTCAGTGCAATTAATGTGTAATATATTTTCCTAAAATATGTAACTGCACATGCCACAGTTATTTCAAAGCAAATATGTAATTACAAATAGCTACACTGTAAATACGAATAGTATCATTGTAATTCAGAATAGTCAGCAGCCATATCACCCTGCAACTCACAACTGGCAACCCACTGAAGCTAAGCAGGTGTGAGCCTGGTCAGTACCTGGATGGGAGACCTCCTGGGAAAAACTAAGGTTGCTGCTGGAAGAGGTGTTAGTGGGGCCAGCAGGGGGTGCTCACCCTGTGGTCCATGTGGGTCCTAATGCCCCAGTATAGTGATGGGGACACTAGACTGTAAACAGGCGCCGTCCTTCGGATGAGACGTAAAACCGAGGTCCTGACTCTCTGTGGTCATTAAAAATCCCAGGGTGCTTCTCGAAAAGAGTAGGGGTGTAACCCCGGCATCCTGGCCAAATTTCCAATTGGCCCTTACCAATCATGGCCTCCTAATAATCCCCTTCTATGAATTGGCTTCATTACTCTGCTCTCCTCCCCACTGAGAGCTGGTGTGTGGGGAGCGTTCTGGCGCACTATGGCTGCTGTCGCATCATACAGGTGGATGCTGCACACTGGTGCTGGTGGAGGGGATCCCCATTACCTGTAAAGCGCTTTGAGTGGAGTGTCCAGAAAAGCGCTATATAAGTGTAAGCAATTATTATTATTATTATTATTAATTATAAATACATGGAAATTTAGTATGCGAGCACAAAAAAGTGCGAGCTGTGAAAATGCTGTGTTATGTTGTGTGTAGAAACACATAATGCAAACAGCACAAGCCAGAGAAAGGGGAAAGCAGGGGTGGTATATTAAAACAATCAGTATTTCTTTCTGAAATCGCTGCGGGAGTTGGTGCTGGTGTCCTCAGATCTGTCAGATGAGATGACTTTGTCATTGCTTACGGATACTTGAATTAAGTCTCGTTATAGTCATGACTTGAAGGGTTTGGTTCTTTTCAAGTGTTGTTCATTTCTTCAGGCCTCATAATGTGTCTGATCTCTTTTCTTTCCACCGTTTATTATGATGGAGAAAATTCACATTTTATTTCTTACAGTTTTTATGGGGTTTTCAGTTTCATGGTCATGGTCATGGTTAAGATTTGTTTTGATTTTGATGAAGTTGAAGTTGTGTTTTATTTTATTTTTACATTTTTACTCAAGGCTCTGCAGTCTCAGGCATCTGTGGCATTGGACTGTGATCATGTTTCCTTTATTTTCTAGGAATCGGTCATGTTCATTTTGTGTTGTGCTGAAAAGTGTATTTTAACAACATATACTATTGTTGTTTAAACAAAGGAGGCTACACCTTGTGTTCCTTCAAAAAAGTCCTGATTTCCCATTTTTTTTGCAACAATTAAGGCTGTTGGTTTAACGCTGGCAACATCACTGTCACTAATTAAGAACAGAAGTGTCCTGCAAGTTCCTGTTGCCTTGAACCACATATACTCTTAACACTGCCTTCTGGGAAAAACAAGTAACTCATCTAATCGTTAAATGAAAATGCAGCAGACGCTGAGTAGTTTTAGGTTGCTTAGCAACCATTGGTGCCATTTTTGAGAAAGAGACAACAGCTATATAAAGCTGGGAGAATATTAGCATGTCTGCCAGCACTGATCTCATCAGTTCTTTAGTATTACTTGCAGGGCTTCTGTTTGAGGAATTATACAGGGTACTGTTCTTTCATGTTTGCCAGTTAAATAAAATAATTAATTAGCTTCTGAAACTGTTAAATGGGTTTTTCTTTTCTATTTAATTATTCTGCAGTTATTTTAAGTTTGAGCAGCCCATTAACTGTTTATTAATGTATAGTGTTTTCCTGATGCTTTTCTAACCAAAGAGACTGACATTTGTTCTCTTCTATACAGCCGGATGCTTTATTCTGGAGCAATGTGAGCGAAGAATCTTGCTCAAGGGCACATCAGCAGAGTCACCTAGGATTTGAGTCCACTGCCAGTACAGTTCTAAACTGGCAGCAGTGAGCAGGAGTGGCTGGGGCTCTGGACTCTTCTGGATCTAACTCCAGAGTACTTCACTCAGATGGCTCCTTTAAAATGCCCAGCTATAGAATTGGGGGCCCCAGACGAGCATTATAAACGAGAATTTGTCCACCGTTGACTCATCTTGTAAAAGCAGTCGTGCCAAGGTCATTGTAGAGAAGACAATCTTTAGTAGAGACTTCCCCTCAGGACGTTCCCGCTGAAACTTACAGACACCTGCGTTCGCCCATTTCTTTTAAATTGAAGTTAAATTTAATTCGGATCTTTGAATCAGAAGCTTAACCTCTTTTTCTTTGGTGGTCATTCGATTTCAAGAGAAACAAGAATGCCTTTTTCACAGTTAAAAGAAATAATTAGAACTGTTGAAACTATTGTAATTATTAGAATCCAGTTATAATATTTTCAATTTGCCACAGTTAGTTTATTTCTCTGCTTTCTTGCCTTGGAATCTGTAACTGAGAATTGCCTTGAGGGATTTGATTAGTAAGAAATGAGATTTTCTATGATAGATACAGTTTCAACTTTTGCAGTTTTACTTCCATTTCCCCAGTGTTGCTGGAGTCATTTTGCTGAGAATCTTGTTTTTACACTTGCTCTGCTGTGGATATTCACAAAACATTCAAACTGTCTGTCAGAAAGCACACAAGCTGTTTTAAAATGTGTCTCAGAACAGATAGACTGCAGAAAATTGAAAACAAAATTACATGTAATGGACTTATTTTACCTTTTTATTAATCTGGTTGTAGAAAATACACTTTCAAAATCTGATATGTTAGTAAGTAGGTGTAATGTTATTTGCCTGATGCTTTTTTAAGAATACAATTCTATTAAAAAAACAAAGTGCAAATGACAAGTGAATGTTTTCAGATGGGTTGAAAGCTAAAGAGACACTAACTTTGGTCATTGCTGAAAATATACTTGTATGTCTCAAAGATACAGGTTGCTGTCATAACTGCCCATAACTGCCTCTGTCTGTGTTTTACTGTTATATTTCCTTCTGCTTTAAATACATGCCAAAAAGAATATTTATGGCTTGAAACTAATCAAGGGATTTGAATTTAATCCATACTAGGTCATGGCAAGCTTTTTTTCACCAACTGTGCTTCAGTTAGTATTTTGACGTGCTTACACTTAACGACTGCCTGTTGGGTTGTAATTAGTTTAAACAGGAATCATCTCCAATAGTGTCACCAAAGCAGTAAGGAAATATCAAAGTGTGCTCTAGTTAAAGCACAGCACGGCCACGCTCCATCTAAGGCATTTTACTGCACAGAACACATTTTGCAGGTGCGTGAATCTTGTGGATTCACTGCTGTATAAGAAAGTCTGCAGCAACCTTCTGTCTTTGATGCCTAAAGAAGAAAAGTGACTTTTGCAATTCCTTTTAAGCTATTTATCTCAGTTGTATTCACCATTTTCAAATGACTAAAAGGGTGTATAACATTGACATTTCCAACTTAGTCAAGCAAATTAGGCTCTGTACTGTATTTTAATTGAAAGGACATCAGCGCATGAACGGTGCAAATTCATCTCTATAGAAAGTAGCGTTTTCTGAAAATAAAAAGGGTTCACCCAGCCCTAGAGGAAGTGCTTTCTCAGAGGATCAGTGAACAGCATGGTTTCCTTTTCCATTCAAACACTGCCCTGCTGACTGAAATGACCACATTGTTTGACGGTTATATAAAAGAGTCTTTTTCAGCAAGGTCTAGGATGACACAAACCTAACTTGATGAAAAGAGCCCTACACAAACCCTCTGCACCTATTCATTTTTCCCTTGGAATCTGTGATAGCAAGTTATCCCAGACACACTTACTCATGGGACATGAAACCATTGAAACACATTATTACTCTTCTTGTACTTACCTGTTGAACTGTAGATTTCAAGACACTTAAATTCGAGATGCGATTAGAGGAGAGATGCACTGCAGGTTCTCTTTGCACAGATGCCTGTGTGTCTTGGAGCATGAGTACTACTGTATTAATGATTCTAAGAGACAATGATAGAAGGTCTGTCCAAATCAAAAGGTATGTATGTGTCCTTTCCAAAGCAGATTGGCAGTTTAAAATGAGGTGAAATTCCAAAAACACCAGTGATACACATTGTTCTTCTTTCCTGAATTCTTGAAATTAAGATTCACAGAAAGGTTTTTGGACTGTTTCTTGATCGTGAAGGAAGTGTTATTCAGGTACAGTATGTCTTTCACTGATTTATCTTTTCAGTTGTGATTTGTAGTCACTGCAGAGTAATGTTCTCACCCTCAGGATTAATGCTCTTGGCCTGCTTTCTCCCATCCTGTCACTCATTTTGCTCAATGCTGTTGCTTTAGATGGCTTAGACTTGTCTTTGTGATGCTGCTTTGTGGAGGTAATGTGCTAAAATGTGTTATATTCTCTGCAAAGGAGGTTTTCCACACATACCAGCGGAATTCAGCTGTGCCTCAGAGAGCTCAGACTGCCTTCGCATCTGAGGTCCACTTTCAGTCTCTTGCAGAGCTGAGTTGACAATAAAAATAAAAACGGATGATTTTTGTCTGTGAGGAATTTCATTGATATTGCATACATATATATTTGTAAGCTATTGGCACAATTGCCTTGACTTGTCATTTGCAGTATTGCTCTGAGGTCAGACTGATGGAAGAGGGTGCAGTGTTTATGGTAAAACAACTATGCCATTAAATATGCCACACATAAAACAGTGCCAGTGCCTTATTTATTAATAGATTGATGTTATTTTGCTGAACTCAGTTCTTAGTTCCACATATTTGGTAATGTTTTCAACAATTCATATTGAGACAGGGCTTTTAAACTATGTATTTTATCAAGCTTTAGACATCTGTATTATTTATAAATAAGCATGAAGATCAAGAGGCTGTTTTTCTGATACGCTTTACCAGCATGATTGTGCCAAAGCTGTGTCCTTTCAAGTCCGAAGAGAAAAGGTGAACATGTCAAATACTAATTGAGTCAGTTGCCTTGTCTTGAGGCCCCAGAAAGCACTTCCATGATACAAACAGGCCATCAGATTCAGATACATGTCAGATCTCAGGGATACTTTGTTGTTTCCAATGTGAAATGAAGAAAGTGTTGACTTTGCTCTTAATGTAGACCTGTGGCTATCAATATCAAAATAAACACAATTTAACGAGTACTCAGCTCTAATGTCCCGTACAGATTTTTATAACAACCCAAACCTTTAACATCTTATTTTACAAGACATACTGTGTACATTTCATTTCATGAAAACTTTTGTTTGCTTGGAGCAATAGCCCGCAGATAAATAAAAGATCAGTGGCATTGTCTAATGCTGCAACTTGGAATGGCAAACTCGTTGTGGAAATTCAAGTGAAATTCAACATAAAGTTGTAAATGTGAGTCATTGTTTAGTCTGACGGAGGACATGGACATGGTATCAGATGGATCTGTACAAGGAAAAGGAAACTCCTTACAACTGTGCATTGCTCTAATGCAATACTCCACGAATACTGAAATAAGTACAGTATGACTATAACTATTCAGTATAACTTTGTTCCTATTGCTTTGCTTTGTTTTTATTTATTAGATTTTGACTGGTTTACTGTCTTTGTTCCATGGTGCGATTGGACTGGAAGGTAGTAGGAGTCCCAAAATAATTTTATTAGAAAGCCAGCTGTCATTGTGAGAGCCTGTCTCATGATGAACTGGACCCTATCTCTTAGTGACCTGAACCCTGTCTCTCAGAACACTGGACCCTGTTCTGTAATGAACTGGACCCTGTCTCTTGGTGAACTGGACCCTGTCCTGTACTAAACTGGACACTGTCCTTTACTGAACTGGACCCTGTCTTGTACTGAACTGGACCCACTCATTCAGTGAACTGGACCCAGTCATGTACTGAGCTGGACCCTGTCTCTCAATTTTACTGGATCCTGTTCCAGAAAGATGGAGCTGCAAGGCGAGACAGAGCCCCTGGACAGGACAGAACCAGTCCATCACAAAGCCTCTGAGAAAGGAACAATTTAGAGGAAAGCTTTATTATTGCTGCACATGGGATTATTTTCTATTTATTTACAGGCTTTAAACTAAAGTTAATCACTTTAAAAGTGCTCAAACACATTTATCATAATGCTTCCTTTCTGCCATTGTGATCTAATAATGATTCCAGCTCTTGTCTAATTACAGTGCAGCTATGAGCAATGACTGCCAGTGCTTCATCAGTGATTTACAAATGTGGTGTGCAGCATGAAGCACCAAGGAACAAAATAGAAATCCTGTTATTTTTCAAACCACAGAACAAGTCTTTAAAACAACATAGCAATGAAACTATGCATCAGTTGTATGCATCTGTATGTGACAATACATACAGTATATATTTTTAAATGTGAAAATACTATATCTTCCCTGGCGACACTCAGCCCTGAAGATCAAAAAGTTCTCACTTAAACCCACAGAAATGCTGTTTCTCATAAGTTTCTTCTCAAACATTCCGTCTCTTTAGTTGATTCAGTAACAGCAAATAAACAGAGACATATGTGCATAAGATGTGTTGAGTGTGCAGAAGGGTAACACTTCCCACAAGCTTATGATTTGTCAGAATAAGCAACATTCGTCTTAATAGAGGGTTTTGAAAGAAACTAAGTCACAAATTTAGAGAAAGACTGCCATCTGCAGAAGTGCGATTGGAAGTTCGGGTGATGTGCGCAGGAAATGTTAAAGCGTTGTTGGGTTTTAAGTGTTTTCTGAGTATAAGTTTGACTTGATGCTTTGATACACAATCACAATGTATTAAATCTAAGTTTCCAATTGTTATATCCATGTGCAATCCAGTTTGTGGGGCAAACACAGTGTTTTAGTGGTTGTGCTCGACTTCTTGATTAACTCAACTGTCCTGATGGCCACTACCGTATGTCATGCATGAGAGTTCTCGGCAAGGAAAAGTTTTAAGTATATGATATTTTAGAAAGGGGAAATGGGTCACTCATAAAACTGTTCTTAAAAAACTAAAGCATCAGTAAAAAGAAGTATGTGCAATAAATGTTAAAACTGCGATAAACCCCTTAATCCAGAATGGTTGTCTCTTCCTATTAGCTGACTTTTTGGTCATTTGGCTCCTAAAGCTCAGTAGTATTAAACACTGGTGCTGAAGCCCAGCTTTACAGCTCCTCTGCATTGTAAATCACCTGCCTGAAAGTGAACAATAAAAGGTGACGTGATTTGGGTTAATGCAGAGATCTGAACTCCAGAACCCCACTGCTGAAGCATACATAATGATCAATTATGCATTCATGGAGGACACATTCCTGGGAATGATGGATTACAGCAGTAACTCACACTGAGGCCTTCCTACATAGATACTTAAGGAGTGGCTTCCTTAACTGCAGACTGATTCGTACAAATGGTCACCTTGTGCTTTCATGTTCCTGCTACAAGACAAAGGACAGAGGAGCATTAATTTCCTCTACGTGTAATGTGTGCAGGCAGCGATTACTCAGTGGGAAATTAAAATCATTAAGACACGCTGGTGCCAACTCCTCGACGGTCTCAAACACACTGAACAATTTCCACAATTACATCTGACAGAAAGAAAATTATATGTCTGTACGGACATACATTAAAGCTGATCTTTGTGAATGTAATGTGAAGTGATGGAATGGATCACTATAAGGAATATTTCTCTATAAATAAATATTTGCCAGGAAGGTAAACTGGCATACTCTTCAAGTGAATTGGTGCACCAATGTGCAAATATTTCATGGCAAGAGTTATTTTGGTATTTGTAGCATATGTCTGTTATTGCGCAATGTCATACTCTGTGTGATACTGCATGTGTAGACTTTAGCCTTGAAGAAAGGAGCATTTTGTTAATGTTAATACAACAGCAGTATTGGGCTTGAATTAAAATATTTTTAGGGGTTCAATTGTAGTTATATCAAAGTTGCAAATTCACTAAAAATGTCTGATTTCATAAATTTTGTGTTGAATTCTTTTGATTTGTGCGGTATTTCAAGTATTTGTGTTATATCCCCTTTGTGAGAGTGATTAGGCAACAGCTTTAGAATGGTTCCCTTGCTCTGCCGGGCTTTAGACAGACTGTGTTTTAGACAGAGAACCTTCTCTTGTAAGCAAGCAGACTGACTTTCCAACTTTCTCATATGTTTTTCATAAGTGCTGTATTCAATGTTGGATTAGATGTTTGCTCTTTTAAGACGTGAATTCTTAGAATATTCTCTTTGTGTTCTGTATTTTGCTGCTCCTAAAATGCAGAACTCTTGCATTTTATTTCTGAGCTGTGTTACAGTGTATCAGGTCTAGGACTTTGAAATCCCCTTTAAACTATTCTTAACAGTGTTCAAGGTACATTTTAAATACAAGATAAGTTATAAATCATTCAACATTTTCAGAACATCCCAAAAAAATGCTAGATGTATTTTAGTTTCTTAAGTTGCACTATGACTTGAACCACTATCTTCAGGCTTGTAGGTAACTGATTTTGGTGTACTTCCTGAACTACCAAATATTTTTGCAGAAATGTAACTTTAGAAGTTAAACAGTTGACTTGTTGATTACACTTTGCTGTTATCTTGTGACAATGTGTAACAAATCACCTATTAATGATTTCTGACTTATTTTGTGTATTGTGTGAACTACCTTTTGTTTATTGAGGTATAGCATGTACTGGTATAAATACCCACGTGGTGATTAAATCAGTTTCTCAGGGTGAATATAATATAATTTTACTGTGCTTCACAACAATTTTCTTTTTGCAATTTCAACTTTAACTGTATATAGGATTTCATTAGCTATTTGGCCAATTATAGCAAACAAAATGTTAGGAGAAGCCATGTTTTATTGTGTTAGAAAGCAGTCTTAACAGACTCAAAATTGAACTTTAGAAAACCTCTTTAAAGGTTCAGTAAAAAGCATTTGTTGGATGAAAAAGGTCAATTTATTTTTATCTACATCACACCTTTAACAGCCTGTGGGATCTGAAGCTCTTCCTATCATATGAAGTAAGTGTAGCATTTGGTGATAACTGTCTAAAAGATAAAGTTATTTTAAAGGTAACCACTGCAAATGTTGCATTAAGAAGCTCAACACAGGTGAGATTAAAGATTCTGAAGGCCTGCAGACGATGGTCTGAAGAAATACAGAAAAAGCATAATGTGTGATGTATGGTGGCACAAAAGTGCAAGTTTTTACTTGTGTGTGCAGAAGGTTCTCGATCGGAGGAGACTCTTGGTTTGCTCCAGAACAGCAGAGCACAAAGCTATCTCTTCTCCTCCAGCTCTTTGATCTCGATCTGTTACATAAATCTATTTTTGACTGCATATTGTTTTCTAGAATCAAAGCTTGAATTTTATAAAAAACATTAAAGGATTTCGGATGCCTTATTGCAGTGATTCCCAGTCCTAAACCTGATGTCTCTGATATACAGTATAATGTTTTTTACTCCAGTTGAGTCCTCAGTTACTGCATCACACCCTTGATTGAAATAATTATTTGTTTAATTATACATTTGTCATATAATACATTTTTCAGGGTTTGTAGCTGCTTGGAAGCTCTGTTTTAAGTTACAGATTGTTAGGCTTGCCCCCACTGGAACACCGTGTTTGCAATGTTGGCCGACGACCCCTCCGCTCAGTGCCGGAAACACATTCTGACAGGAAACCTGTATCACCTGCAGGCAATCACACTTCTCTTGGTGCAGGTGATGCAGAATATGTAAGGTCGGCTTTTAGAATGCTCAGGTATAGCGTTAAGAATGCTCAGGTATAGCGTTAAGAATGCTCAGGTATAGCGTTAAGAATGCTCAGGTATAGCGTTAAGAATGCTCAGGTATAGCGTTAAGAATGCTCAGGTATAGCGTTAAGCTCTGCGTAAGAGTCTGTTCTTTGAGTCTTTACTTGGAGCCTCTCAAGCCATGAGTTCTTTCGTTCCCTAGTTCCCTGCTTGGTGCTTGCTTTGGATCTTTGAGCCCAATTTGTCTTTACTTTGTCTCTTGAACTGCCCTTAGTGTTTTGTGCTGTGATTTGCCAGTTTTGAACCCTGCTTTATTTTCTATCGCAGACTCTGGAATGTATTTGCCTGTACCAGTCTCTGACGGTTTCCCCTGCCTGCTACAGCCCCACTGCGCCTGTGTGTGCACTGCCCACTCCCTTCCCTGTGTGCATGTTGCCTGCTGTTGCCCTGGTTCTCTAAGCTGTCTGCCCAGTGCATGGGTTCACTTTATGAAAACAGGCCACTGCTTCCACCACCACAAGAAATCAGATGTGAGATATGTTAAATCAGATACAGTAGTTAACTTGAAAGCAGCTTAAATCAGTTTAAAAACGAATAACCCTATTAATAGTTCAATGAGAGGTCTCACTAAGTAATGCAGAGACCTCAGCTGTTTTACGTACAAGCAGATACAGTGGTGACCAGCACAGGGACCAGGAAGTGTAGTAGAGGGGGGTGGGAGTGCTGTCCAAGGACTTTAAACCAGGCAGCTGCCACTGGCTGATGTGGATATCTGGGCATCACTAATGCTTTGTTGTCTATCTGATTTGACAATAAACCATGTTTCCTGGACAGGAAATAAGTGACACTGATATTCTAGCGACCTCTTGTAAAAGGGCTGAATCCTAAAAGAAAGTGATTGCTGCAGAACAACGGAATTTCCTCAATTGGCATGAAATAGAATTAGTTTTTTCCAGCGGGCCCTACTCAGAGTTTTCCTCGCCCCAGGAAACAGTGACAGGCAGTGCCTGAGATTGAGGCTCTAGCTGTTTCTTTCCTCCCATCAAGACACAGGGTTTATCTCTCCTGTTGTGAGAAAGCCAGCAGTGATATCACTTTAGAATCGGCTCAGGATCAAGGGCCTGCCGAGCTGTTGATTATACTTTCTAATCAAATAGATGGGTGGAAATCTCAGAGCTTCTGAAACCTCAGTTTGAAGGGATTACTAAATTTTACATAAACATTTTTTTAATTAACAAAAAAATTCCTCTTATGTTTCCTGTGCTTTTTTTTTGCATTTACATTTTCTCTCTACTTTTTTACAACAGTGGCAGATTATTCTAATTTGTGGTCATGGTATCTTGCACTGTTGTAGTTGCATATTCCCTTAAAGCAATTAAACCAAGTGGTGATTCCAACTGGGTGGTTATCTAATATAACATAATTATAACATTATAATTAAAAACAATTTAAAATATAGTTATAACGTAAGAATTATGTATTATTGTGAATCAGTTTTTTTACATTCTACTGTACTTCCACCTTAAGAAGTCTACCCGTAGTATGAATAAAATCAGAAAATTACCCTCACAGATCCTCAGGCAAATTAACCTGAGTGAATTCTGAACCTCATTCTTTGCTGAAAACCCTGCTGCATTTATTCTGTTGTGTGTTCCTTTTTTATGACACTTGCAAAATTGCATTAAGAATGGCTTCATTTGTTTTCCCACTGATTCCTCCAGGAAGCTCTGTAAACTTTAACAGCTTTGCTTTATCATTTGGGCTACAGTGCATTACAGAACTACAGTACATTCTGAAGGTTTGACCTGACACATTTACTTCTTCCTAGAATGTATATTCTGAAGTATAGAATAATGCTACATGCACATGATATTGACACTTTGCTTTATTATGTCACTATTCAAAAACTGCAGACGCTACCAAATGCAAAGACAGTTTGTCCCTCAGTCAAGTGTATTTTGGTTTTGTTCACACTATTTATACCTTCATATCCAGCGTATTATTGTAATTTACCACTCTACATTAGTCTACACTGTTGTGTTTGTTGAAGCTATTTTCTTGTCATTATTTGACAAATAAATACTTGTACAATTGCACTCAATTGTGTCAATAAATTCGTTTTCCTTGTTGACTTACTCACCGGTTGCCGTGTGTAATTGAAACGTGGCTGTAACGTTGTCCTCAGAAATGCTTGAGAAAACAGTATCCTCTGAACTGACTCTGCTCTCGCACCTCTCGATCCCCTGTTTTCATTCTTGTTCTGTGTGTTTTCTTCCTGTCTTTGTTTTGTTTCTTCTCTTCACACATGTGTGTGTGTGCGTGCGTGCTCCTTCTGCCTAGACCTAGTGAACCAGTTTTGTGAACAGGTCCTGAATTTTTTGCTTTGTCCCTACTTTCCTGTCGTAGCCCCATCTTCCCCTGGTGTTGACTCCGTACCCTTGCAGCGCACAGGCAGCCAGAACGCCACGGGCACTTTCCAGAGAGCCAGCTACGCCGCTGGCTCAGCGGCCGGCTACGCCGACCCCTACCGCCAGCTCCAGTACTGTCCATCTGTGGAGTCTCCATACAGCAAGTCCGGTCCCGCCATCCCGCCCGAAGGCACCCTGGCCAGGTCACCCTCCATCGACAGCATTCAGAAGGACCCCAGGTGAGTTTGGATCCCCAGCCCTTGCCCTGAAGGGACTCCTCCATCCATGAGCCTCTCAGAAGGTTCCTCATCCTTGCTGAGAGGTGCCGTAGTGGGAACGACACAGGCCTGGATAACGGGGTACTGCAGTAAGTGGAACCAGATCATAAAGCATTTTACTACAAAGTGTTATTAGCATTCTTGTATATTAATGGTGCAGCCCAGGTAGGCGCTGGAAGACTTTCTAGTACGTCTTGCTTTGTTCTGCTCTGCAAAGGCCACATTCCTTCAGAAGCTGCCCTTTCCTCTTGCCTTCAGAATTTCAATCGTGTACTTTGATTCCCCTGCTTGATAGAACGTTTACACTTTGTTGATTTTTATTGCTTAATTTATGGTTGGCAAATATAGTATTAGACACACTCCGTTTAAAACACACTCAAATATTGAATTAAGAATAAGTACACTAAAAATAAAGCTTGTGTGTGGAAAACCAGATACAGTACATGGCATTTTTATCTCCATTTTTGCTTCCAAATTAAAAGATTTTCTCGGTTTCCAAAGGTGATTGATGTTAGAAATGTTCAATACACAGTGAATCAGCTCAGAATGACATGTCAGGCTAATCCTAACCTACCTCAGCTTCCTGCCTTTACAGTCACTTGTACCTGAATTAAAGGAACTTAAAGTTCACCTTGATGCAAATCCATGCTCAATAAAGGTGCTTGTAACACATTTGAGTAAAAGGCTTTGTGAGTTGCCTGGAGCTCCATTCATTAGTCCCTTAAAAATGTGTAGATGACTTCGATTTCATGGGTTCACTTTCTCAAACAATATAATAGTTCATGTTTTTATAGGAATGTTCACGTTAATTGTTTTTCATGTTTTTTACCGAAACTATGGTTTCAGCAGTGATGATTTTTTCTTTGACTCGTGTTGGCTTATGATACGCATGCACACGCTTATACAGTATAGTCTACTGTATATATTTATTGATCATAATGAGGCAGGATTATAAATACTTAGACTATAGTCTTGTTTGCTTCTGTCAGAAGAAGATGCTTCAACCACTCAGACACGGACTACTTTTTAATTAGGTTCAAGAGCATTACAGAACATATCAGTCATTAAAATTCAATTTGAAAATGTCTTCTATCAGATTGTTTAACAGTAATAAACAGAATGGTGTTAAATGTGCAGAGGCGTTTTTTAATTAAGGCAAAGTTTAATGGAATAGCGCTGAGTATACAGCCCATTGATAACACATGCAAGAGCCATAGAGAAAAGTAAATCAAGCCCATTATTTCTAATTAAAAAAAGAAAGTTTATGTAATTGAAGAAGACTAAGCAGATCAGTTACTAAGCTGATATTAAGGTAAGAAGCTCTGGTGGAGTCAGGACTGGGATTGATCAATTATTTTCTGTAATGTTTTCTTTAATTAACAGCGTTTACAGTGTGCTCCACACAGGGCCACTGAGCGAGTGATTTTCGGTCAACGTGGTGGGATTCAGAGGGCTTACAGGTGGAGGGAGTCAGCACCACCATGATCAGAGTGCCTGTGCCCCAGTAGACTGGCCTGTGTTTCCAGTATTCTCGTTTGGAATGATTTGATTGTCCATACAGTGCGGTGCTGTGAATATGACTTGGTGAATATTTTAAAAATACACATCCATTTCATATAAGCAAATTGTACAGAGTATTTATATATACTGTATTGGTGTTGAAGCTCATTAGACCTGCATGTCTTTGATGAAAGCCACACAGTGTTTTATAGTAACAGAGCAGTCAGAGTTATTTGACAAACGTTATTTCTTTAAATGCTAGACACCTACCTCTTTCTTTTTGCCTGTCTCTTGATAGGTACGACCGTGAATTCCTTGTCTGGAATCAAAATCAAGCCGAGCAAAGAATGACAAAGTAATCAAATGTTTATTTACATTTTATTCCTCATTTAATTACTATCATTCTTACTGTTTTCTTTTAAATTATTGACCCTCTACAGCTGAGTCTGACTTGGAGTTTAAGGCTCTGTGTAGCTTAGTTAACAGGTTCTTAATTTTTTAGCACTGTCTTTAATACAAACTCAGCTGGGGTTTCTATTATTCTGAAAAAATGTTAGTGATGCGTTTTGTGTGTTTTACTCTTCCTTTTTCTACTTGGGGAAAACTAAACAATGTTTGAAAACTCCCGTGCCATTCTTAGGCATTTGCTGTCTGGCAATTTGATATGTTGGGTTTTTTTTCTGAGACCTGAAATATCTTCTACTTAATGATCCATTGTCATTCATTCATGTCATTATTTATTTCATTTATGATCTTGTTTAGTGGGTATTTCATTTCAATAAAAAAAACACTCACATTTTTCTGTTCAGTTGAGGGTCCAGCTGCTAATTCAGTTATCTTGACAGAAAAAGCAATAATGCTTTAGGGACAGCTGCTTTCAAGGATATGATAACTGGCCCAATATCAAACTAGTTTGTAGAATAAGTGGGCCTTTTCTTCTTTTACTGTGTGTATTCAATCGTACAAGAAAATAACAGAAACATACCATGCAGAGATGTGTTGCAGGTAGCGTTAGTATTAATGTTGGCGACTCTGCTGGAGGCATTGTTTCAGATATTGTGTGGTGGAAAATCAGCATTCAGGGAAATGCTCGTTTTTCCAAGGAAAAGAATCCCTTTCACCTCTGTGCCATGTTACCTGGAATAATGAGAGCTGATGTACCTGGAGGACTGTTGGAGTGAATAGGTTCAAAGTCTTTAAGATCCAATGAGGAGGGGGAAGCCTGTTATTGGGAAAGTGTTTTAGTGCTATAGAAATATATGTTTTAAAGATATACAGTGTATAGATGGTCATTAATTTATGATTTACAGTATATATTTCTTCCATCTGTTCTACCTGTCCTGCTTCTCACATACTCCACATATGAGAAATAGTCTCATATTCTTAGACAGGAAGTATTGTACACTTTGATATTTTATAGCAGCTGTAACTAGAGAATTATGAGGGAACGACATTGTGGCTGAATAAAATTATTTTAAAATAAATTTTTAATGCAGACAATCTCAAATTCAACTCAAACGTCCTATGCCTTCAGGCACACTTACAAGTCCATTACTTGATTTTGTGGTTATTGTTATCAGGTTCACAGAAGACACCAAATTAGGAGGATAAGTGCACCATATAAGCTGTGAAAGAAAGTCAAAAGCATTCAGACAAAATTCACAAAATTGTGGTCAAGGGCAGAGTGTTACACACAGGCACCATAAGGAACAGTTATAAAATATTAGGACATGAAGGTAAAAGTGCAAATAAACCATAAAACCTTTTGTTATCTCACACACAGAACTCTGAGAGGCTATGGAGTGAAATAATTAACACAAAGGATTGTTCTTGTCTTTTCCGAAGGGATTGGACGCTCAGAGAAGATTCGGAAATGATCACTTTGGAACAAAATGCTGTAATTTCAGCAATTTCCAGAGAAACGTTGGCCCTCGCAATCAATTTAAAATTTAGCACCTGTTAGAAATTGAACTGCACAATAATTTATCTGAGAGGTGTGAAGTTGAAGGAAACTAAAAAGAGTGCAGACAAACTGATGTGACGAATGAGAGAAGGTTTTTTTTATCCCTTTCT
Organism: Lepisosteus oculatus; assembly: GCF_040954835.1. NCBI lineage: Eukaryota > Metazoa > Chordata > Actinopteri > Semionotiformes > Lepisosteidae > Lepisosteus > Lepisosteus oculatus. Next base: position 962,790 of record NC_090701.1, on the reverse strand, counting down.
CTGGAGCCATGCTGCTCTGCTCCCTGAGGACACAGCTTTGTCTACGTGAGCAGTTGTGAGTGTAAGTCCTGTTGTATCTGCAAGTTATCGATTGCTGTGCTGAGAATAAATAGAAGCCACATTCTGTCTGAAACCTGCTGTTAGGCTTCATCATTATCACTTAGCCTTCAGATTGTGTTTATCCTTTTCCTTTTTTGTTTAAAGGTGATAGGGCTTTAATACAATTTTACGTAATTGTGTTCTTCCCAGACCTATTTATAAAGTTGCTGCAGCAGAGGTGCTCAGACAGTCAAATTGATAAAAAATAGGGTGCACTTTTAAAACGACATCTTGCCGGTAGTGCTAATGGGTTGAAATGGAAGTAGTTATTTCTCAGCAGGTGCCTTGTCCTCCTGGGCTCCTTCATCGTAACAGAAAGCTATTCAGCTGACAGTTCTTGAAATTTCACATTTTTTGAAGTGGAGGTTTAGGGAAAGGAAGGACTGCCTAGAAATACTGTATTTGCTGCATAACCTGGTGTTCATTTTCTAGCCAGAGACGTTTTAGGCCAGATCAGCTCAGCTTTGGTGCTCCTGCATCAGTGTCTTCTGGTTCCATTCCAGCTGGACATTCCGCTTGTTCAATCGAAACCTTAATTCCACTAAAGATTTGTCTGGTTAGACATTTACTGCTCTTAGGACTTCACATTTTCAAATTAGCTACAGATATTTAAGAGTAAATTCAACTCTGTTACAGCTGAAGAGGCTAAAATGCCTAATTAGCAAGTACTCGGTCAAGTCTGGATTTTGTTTAAATCGTTAAGGACTTTGCAGAGCTTTCCAGTTTTCAATGTCTCCACATTGTGGAGGTTTTTCTTTTTTACAGCGTGCTCCAGTTTCCTTCCACAACCCAAAAACTTGCTGCCTGGGTTAATTGGTACCTGTAATTTCTTTAATTTTTGCCCATTTAGTATGTGTTCATGTTTACACCTAGGCAGGTCTCAAACTTCAGCAGGAAGAGATACTTTCTAATAATGATAATACATCTTTATTACTATTTTTGACAATATAGAAAAGAATAATTGGGTAAATTAACACTTTTTGCTTAATATACTGACAGTGGCTGTAACACAGGGACCCTCCATTACACATGAATTTTCAGTGACTGCGACTTGCCTCGATCTCTTTCCTGGATCAAAGCTGATTCAGGATTCTCTGAAATGGGAAGTGTGGGACACTGGACATGTGTGGTCTTGGTGCAGGCCTAGATGTGCAATAATATGGTACCAGAGAGTAAGCGACCACCCATAGGAGAATACAAAAGAAAAATAATACAAAAAGAGACAGAACTCTTCTGGTAAAATGATTCAAAGACAAACAATAAACAAGCTGCAATAAACAAGCTGAAAGGAAAACCAGAAAAATCAAAATGATTCCTCCTCCCCCAGTTTTTCCCAGGCAGAAATGGGGATACCTTTCATTGTAATCTTAATCGGTTATGAACAGTTTCCTCAAGCCTGTTTCTTTTTCTTTACACCTGTAGCCAGAATCTCTGTGGTGGACATGGTCTTACAGCAGGAAGCCTGCTGCCTGGGCTGAGGGCTGCCTTCCTCCGTGAATTAATCCCTCAGTAGCAAAGGGGTCCTTCCTGTGTGTCCTGCACTATAGAGTTAAGGCCTGACGCATCACTTCCTGTCCACCACAGCCTTTAATCCCACTCTCTTGCTCTTCCCTACTCCGCTGGCTCGCACTCTCACATCCAAGATAGCGCCTCCAACTTTGTACGTTTCACCAGCTATCAGTAACGCCGGCTGTGAGACAATACCCAGCGCGACACAATATAGTGATGCAACAGAGAGGCTCTGTGAGCGGGTTTTGGTTGGCTGTTGCAGGTAAATTTCTTTCTTCCCAGCGAAAGCCAGAGAACTGTGCCTGTGCCCTTGTTGATAAGACACTCTACCCACCATTAACTCTGGAGGCTTTATTGAGCTTTCTGAAGTGGAGAGTGGTGGACCAGTTTGCTGGAAGGCAGACAAAAGGAGGAATTTACCAAACCTGAGTAACCGTATTCAAAATCCTCTCTCACTCCCCGAATTTCATCAGGTGGCACGGCACGACTTGCACACTGTGTCATTGGATATATCTTTTATTTGTTTCTAAAGAGAAGGACACACTCCAATCAAATCAGGAACAATTAGAACCAAATTGAACAGAATCATCCATGCTTGTGACTTCAGTTTGCTTTCCCTGCGAATATCTCAACCTCACCCATCGTTATTCTCAGGTCCACGCCAGATCTGTTTGTTTTGTTTGTTTTTTGTTGTATTTTCTCTAATTCATTATATTTAGAGCTTTGTGCCTAAGCTTGAGTCCATACTGTACTTTAACAGATTATAATTAAGGAATGTACTAAAGGCAACCATCTGGAAGTACAGTAGGTATTTGTAAACTCTTCCAAAGACCAAGAACCCTGTCAGTGCACTTCGTGAAGGAAAGCAAAGCAATGACAAAGCAATAGCCAATTCCATTTTCTCCATTAATTACACATGAGCATGCTGCTCTTAGTTTCTTCGTTGGAACAAATCTGTGTTGTCAGATAACTTGTTTCCTTTCAAGAGGTTAAGTAATTGAATCAAGTCACGTCTTGCTTTCGCAACACAAGGAAGTATTGTGGTTGCCTTGTCAGAATGTTTTCCAGGTATGAAATATCTTTTTTTATAACAGCGTGCTATTGTAAATCCAAGCACAGTAGTACAGTTTTCCCATATCTTCAAGTGTAAACTCCTTGCTTACTCCATCGTGCATTCTGCAAAGCAATAATCAGATGATTGATTGCAAAATACTCTATCACCACAAAATTGCACCCAGAAAAAACAAAGAAATAAATTAATCGATTAATTCGGTTTATGGAGATATTAGCACATTTTGAATTTTTTATTCTGAAAAGAGAGTTATTGTAGTTATAGCTCATTTTATACTTCCTTTGAAATTAAGTTGTCAGACTTTGTGTGACCAATTATGTTCTTGTTGTTTATGTTAATTACAATGCTTGTCAAAGGTTCCATTAGCATCCATCATGCCTCTTCATTGTCATTAGTCAGCAGTTACATGAATGGATGCTGTGTTTTAAGAGATACAGAAAACTCCTCTGTTCATCTCTGGAAATACAGTACAAATTATATTTCAGACCTAGTAACAAAGCATTTCTACAGCATATTGTTCAAGGGCCACCTGCTTAGTAGTGATCTTCTTTGTAAATAATTGGTCCATTTCAGTTGGCAGCTTGATGTCAGCAGCTTTTCTAATCAGCAGCCTAAAAGAACACATGACTGTGAATGAGCGATGACTGATTTTTGGTGTCCCAACCAGGGTGTAGGCCAGCCTTATGCCTTGTGTTTCTGGAATTTGGATTTCTGCAGCTCTCACCAGACTTAATCGGCTTTCTCAAAATGATTGCATGAATCAGTGAATGAATGAATGGGTGGGTGGATAAGTAAAAGAATAGATGGATGGGATACTTTATATCCACACGTGTCTTCATATCCTCTTGCTATGGGTTGTTGTTACTTTCAGAAAATCAGTTTTGAGCAAATCTGAATCAATATGCACATTAATCAGCCTCGGGCAGTACATTTCAAGTTGTCTGCTGCTTCTGTTTTATCATGAACAGCGTGCACTGCAGGAGAGATCAGAGGCACTGCTTTAGACACAGACTTACTGTACCTGTTGTACTGCTTGAATTATACTAGTATCAATGAATCTGTTTGCATTTTAAAAATCATGCTCTGTAATTGGAACCACTGATATGAGTGCATCAAGTCCTTTATCTATAAATTCAAAAGCAAAGCATGCAGCAAAAGGCCATGTATCATAGAGATGTTATGCCGCTACATAATGGCAACATATTTTGATGAATATAAGTCGCACTGTAGATAAACGCTAATTTATTGCTACCCTTGAAAACAAGCTACAATGTGTTTTCCTACAGACTCAGAGTTGAAGGCAAACGCATTAATTTGATATTAATCAATTTTAATGTGTGAATGTCAAATGTTTTTTCATTAAGTTTAGAAAACATTGTCCAGTACTCTTTTGATTAATATCAATGCAGACAGGTACTTTAGATGTGGAACTCAGAGTTTTGGCTTGACTCACGCATAGTGTTTTACTTTGTCCATAATAATAGCATGCATCATTTTGAATAGTGTAATTTGCATCGCATTTCATGACCAATTATGAATTTGATTTAAAAAAAGGTTATTCAGTGTGTGCATATTTAATTTTGTCTTTCCTCATGCTTCAATTTAGTTTCCATTGAAGTGTCAAATGCAATACAGTATTTGTAGCTCTTAAAAATTAGCTGCATAAATTGTAATGATATTGCCTTTTACAGTTTTGCCTATTACTGTTAATCCATCTTCTAAATAAAATCTCCTGCAGATCTCTATTGTGGAAAGATGCATCTTGTTTCTGTTTTTTACCTCTTTTTCAATATGTTACTTTTCATTTTTGAAGCACATAGACTCAGATCCATTCATGGACAGATATTTTGACAACATTCTCTGACAGACCATCTAGAAGAAGAAGAGGATCACTTTATTGGCCATATATAATTTCTTGCATTAGGAATTCATCTTTTCGCTTGCTCTCCATGAGACACACAGGCGCACAGACAAGGAGAGAAGCTGGGGGTCAGAGCGCAGGGTCAGCCATTTATACAGCGCCCCTGGAGCAGCTGGGGTTAAGGGCCTTGCTCAGGGGCCCAACGGAGTAGGATTCCTCAGCCGGCCACAGGTTACGAACCGGCAACCTTTCAGCCACAGGTGCAGATCCTTAACCACAGAGCCACCACACTTATATACTTATATATCTATACTTATACAGTAAACACCTCTCTTACAGATTAATATCACAGGTCTGCTTTAAAACAAAAGATACTCACACATGCTTGGAGATCTAGAAGAAACCACAACAACCTGTTATCAGACTAGTTTTCATGATGTTAGTTTTCTGTGCTCTCTAGCTGGACTGTTGTGTTTTAATAACTATAGCACAGAAGGCATGTCCTGGAGGCCTGTGCCGTGTTTGTCATCCCTGAGATAAAGCGCTTGTGCAGTTTGCTCAGGTGTGCAGCTGGAGTCTTCAGTCAGCATGGCATATATCATGCGCAAGAGCTTTGCAAAGGCAGCACACTCTCACAGTTCTTTGCTTTACTTGCATTTTACCTTTCGTAAGGGGGTGGAAGAAATTATTCTTAATTATTTTAATTAAGCAAGTTATTCTTCAGGTTATAGGAAAAACTTTCACCATCCTTTCAATGTTTGGTGGGATTAAACTAGTGAAATATTTATTCATCTTCAGTTATTCAAGGGTTTTTTATGCTTGAATGAAAGAGACACTTTTCAGAATAGTGCAATTAATTAAATGAAGATGAAACCTACCAGCACGGAGAACAACATGAGCCTGTACTGGTAAGAAATTAAGGACAGCCTCGGCCAGGGTCTCTCACATTGCTTAACCTTTGCGTGACTCATGCCTCCCGTTCAGCCTGTGATTTTGGAGTTAAAAGCTTTTGTAGGACAGCCGACTTTGTAATGATTGACACCAGTAGCAGGGATCATATTGTTCTTACTAAGCAATTCAGCCAAAGTGAATTCAGAGCACAGCCACTGAGTTGTGAATGACACATGTACACTGCAGTGTCTTGCGGGGGCCTGTATAAGCCTGTCTGCACAGATCGCTGTCCTTGGTCTGCTAACAGCACTCTTCCTTCCCCTTTTTCTGAAATATATCGCTTTTTCAGTATTATTTTTGCCTCAGATTTCCCAAATGTCTTCAATGTCCACGAAGGAACACAGCTGCTTAACCCTGTTTTTTATTACTACTATTGTAACTTCTTTTTGTGCTCCAAAGGCCTGTTCCTGTGACTCGCTTGGGAATCTGCTCTCCCCAGGGATAGGGCCTCTGCAAGCTCTTGTGAGCGGAGGTGTTGTACTGTGTGTGTTGTAGCAGCACCTCATTTGTCGGCATTTATTGTGATCAGCACTGGTGCCTGCATTGAGTGAGGGGGGGCATGGCCCTCTGTGAGCGCTGAAAGAAAGGTCTGCAGAAAGGTGACAATGAACTTTATTCACTCGTTCTGAATGTCTTGGTCTCAAGCTCTCAGGTTTCAGGACTTCTAGGAAAACTCTCATTCCCCAGAAATGGATTTGTAATGGCAGCTCGGAGTTAAATCACAGACCATTAAACACTGAAGATGCGGTGGCTTTCATGGACAGACTGGTAGGAGACACTGACACCGACAGGTGATTTTTTTTCCTGAATGAAAATTTGCATTCCTGGAAAGCTTTCTTAAAAAACTCCTCCTTCTACATTTTCTAAGGGCCACGTGGGGGGTGCAGCTGAAGACTGATGTGACTGTAGGTCCCAAGTGTCTGGACTTTGTGCCTAAGTGCTCTAGTGAGCCAGCATGGCCCGAGCAGTGTGATCACTGGGAAATTCAGATGCTTTCTCTCTGCTGAGGCTTGTCAGCCTAGAGGTGAACTGAAGAAAAATCCTGATTTGTCTCAGTTTCTTATAATACTTTCAGTTCTGTCAGTTAAGGGATGGACAATGTACCACACTTTCTGCACTTTCAGCTTTTAGAGCTCCTGAATCGTCTCTTCCTCTAGTGCAGTACTGTGCTCTTTTGAATGGTTCTGTTACATGAGAAGAGATAAAGGGTGTTTGTCTGTGTTTCAACATGCAGTTAGCACAGATCCTTTAAATGCAAAATATTTTTTTTCTATGTTTCTGCAAAGGTAAATTTGAATGCTGAAAACAACCTCTTTATAGGGTATTTCAATATTTTGCATAAAATAGCCTTTTAGGAATAAGAATTAATCTCTGAAAGGTGCTGATGCCATCTGAGAATCTATTCCATTGCAAGAACAGCCAGCCACAAGCTCATTGCAGACGAGGTGCACAATAACACAGTATGTCTCAGGAACCACATTTTTGACTCGGGACCCCAGGATAGCTCATCTGCCAGTTTTGTTTAAAAGAATCGTTTTAATTGACTATCCCAATATCCTATTTTGATTGAACTGAAAAACTCCAGCTTATTTGTACATCCTCATTAGGATTACTAAGGGACTATTAAGGATTATAATGACTTAAAAAGAAATGAACAGTAGTATTTGCAAAGGAATGACATTTTCAGCATCCCCTCATTATGTAAGAATACCAGTTTGCACTCAGAATACAGCATTTCACAGTGATTTCATCAATCAAATTTTTGGCATCAGCAAGTTGTGTCAAGAAACACATTTTCATAGACAGAGCACTGATAAATGCACAGGTGGATTGTTTCTGGTATCAGAACTGAAACATTTATAGAAGCAAAATAAAAAAAAAATCAGAGGACTGCTTGTCTTGTCACAGTGGCCTTGTTGTAGGTGATAGAGTATTTTATTTGAGATTACATGAATCAAAGAAAAAGGCTTTTTGCCTAATGTCGTAAGTCCGGTTCCTCCTGCATGAATTGGGATTGCTTCCTGTGCACTATAAATGCTGTAGAAAGTATGCAGGGCTGCCACATGGGGCCACAGGGTGAGGTTCAGCCATGGGGGCGTCTCTAGCGAGCTGTAGAGTGGCAGAACAGCAAGCAGTCACTTGTATAGTATGGATGATGGGAGAGCTGACTAGTGAAATGTACTTGACTGAGAAACATGCACGTGGAATGGAAGCAACTGTGAGGAAGTTGAGAAACGTTTTCTAGATGGTGGAATGTCCAAACAGCCTCCAGGAGGCTTTGTGAGGCCTTGACGCCAGCCAAGAGACTGGCACTGGGGATCCAGGGGGTTTGGGATAGAGCACATAGCCCATGACATCAGTGGCAGTGTCAGAGCTGTCTGCTCTGTTTTATAGCCTTTAATGAATTGAGGGGTGTAAATTAACGCAGTCTGACAGATTACCCATGCCTCTTGAAAACCAGTTAGCGGAGCAGTCTGAATGGATTTAAATAGCAGTTGGTTTTCTTTTTCCTAGTGTTGAAAATGTGTAGGAGCACCGTTGCACCATTAAGAGGTTTAGAACTCCTGTGAATGTCACAGGAGCAGGTTTTGAGCAGGATTGCCTGCAAGGGTACATCAGCACATCTTATAGCAGAGAGCCAAATTACCTTCTACTGAAGGATTGGTCTTTTGCAGGAATCTCATGTACAAATGATCCCAGAGACAAATAAATTGTATCTCCTAGTTTGCCCAAGTCAATGCTGTTAAACCACAAGAAGTGTCTGGAAGAGAGAGGGTTAAGACAGCTTTAAATGGTGGGAGGTGGAGATACAGAGTGCTTGGAAATCACTGAAGAAAATTTGGAAACCCACAAGAAAAATAATACAGTACATGCAGCAAATGCCTGACGATTGAAGAAAATCCAGCAGTATTCCATAAAGGACAGAATAATCAGAATTCGTATTTCCAGGCCACAAGCCTCTGGTGAATCCTTCTGTAGTGACATCATGGCCACCCCTCTGCTGTTCTTATGAAGCATGAACTCATTTGTGTGAAGTGTTCTGCAAACTGTGCTAATGTTCATTTCTGCTTCAAAGGACAGCAGCTAACATGCCATTACAGTTAGGAGCCCTAACAACAGAACAACATACACAGCCAACCTGACAGAAATACCCAAGGCCAAATAAAAATGCTCCCCTTTGTGCTCTTGAGGTATTTAACTGTCCTTCCCACGGGATGAAAAGCTCTTGATTGTGTGTATGGTACCTTTTATGTGTTTCCATTGGAAAGGTACATACTGTAAGAGCACTGGCTTTGTCACTGCCTTTGAGGATTTTGAATACTTGGATGAGGTTCCTGAGCAGTTTTCTCTGATCAAGACACACAAGTTTTCTTATAGTTCCTTAGAGTATTGGCAGGGGAGACAAGCAATGCTAGATTTCCTTAAATGTAGACGTTTTGGTTATACTTGACATGTTACTTGTGATGTTCCAAGCGTAACTTGAGTGATTGAGAAAAATGATCAATGGCACTTCACTTTATATCACTAACAAGATTGATGTGTGATGTGGTCCAAGTTTTATTTGTTCATTGATTGAAAAAACAGTTTTAAGCGTGTTTTAAGTACTGACATAGAAAATAGTTTTTTAAAAATAAATAAATGCATAAAAAACTTTTCTTGAAAATATTAACGTTGATTGCTCTAAAACTAAAAGGTAAATGTTATAAATTTTCATATTTTTGGAGATACACTGATAGAAGGCATTTCAGCTGTCACAATAATTGGTTTTATTGTATTTTTTAAAAAAGTAAATTTGTTAAACTTAGTTTTTTTGTCTTCTTAAGTCTCAGCTTTGTCATTTAGTAATAAGCTTTTGTTCTTTACTTTTTATCACTATTGTTGTTTTGTTTTTGTGTACTTAATCCCTTGTTGAACCAGATCAGTTAATTGGGAGCATATATCTGCACTGTCAAAGTAGGAAATTATTTCTAGAAGAGCGCATTTCATTAGAGCACTCCCAGCAATGTATATCTTGCTCAAGGTCACCCTGTCTGAGATTTGAACCCATGTTCTGCTGGTCCAGAGCCCTGACCAATCCTCCACATGGTTGCCTGCAGTGCTGCTGGAATATTTTCTTTCTCCATGAAGAACAAAACTCCTTTAAGAAGGTTTACAAGTGTGTAACAGTCAACTTTAAATGGATCTCCGAGGGTCTTAATTATTGATACTGTGTGTTTTCATGCCCATTATAGCCTGAGTCCTAGTAGCTGCTGGCAGCAGCCAATTAAATGTCAGACAGACATTATTCTGAGTCTCTTGTGGAAGAAGATTGTTTGTCAAAATGATAGATGTGTTAGAAGAGATTTAAATGGCTTCTGTGGTTCATTCAAAACACTCGCTTTGCTGCCTTTCATTTCAGGTGCACAGTCCATGTTCTCCTCAGGGGTTGTCTCAAAATAACTTTTTTTTTCATTTTTGACTGCATTATGTCAATGCTTTGCTGTATTTTATTTACTATATGTTTTGCTAAAGATATTCATGATTTCATATGACTGAAAAGCTTGATTTACCTTATTCAGGTTATACTGTAAGCCAAGGAAGCTGTAAATACCGAATATTACTCCTAGGTAAAGTTTTTCAATATGGACACAAGCTGTGAACTCAAGCTGGGTGTTTTTTAAAAGGTTTTATAGAGCAGAGTAAATGCATGAGATGATCACAGAGGACATTATATAACATAATATTAGAAAAATAATACCAGTGGTTCTGCTTAAAGTTTGTATTTAAAAAATAATTTTATAAATTCCTGTGGTTTTTTGTCTGTCCCTTTGCTAAAAGTGGTGCAAGACCCTGGAGGGCAAGACAAACACAGACTAACTTGCCATTGCCTTGGAGTGAAAGCACTTGAGCTCAGCTATAAGAAATCTCCTCAGCCTTGTTCTTATAAGGAAACCACATCTGGGCAAATGGCAATGGTGAAAAGGCAAGCAATCGAGGGTTCAGATATTTTATAGCATTCAGACAGCCCTTGTTGATCTTCTGAGTGACCTGCTTATGAAGGTTCCTGCTCTCTTCAGATTTTGCTAGCTTTGTCAGCAAAGTTCAATGGCAGTTTCTTGTAAAAAGGGCTCTGGTCCTGTCTCCCACTTTGGGCCATTGTGTTTGTGTTGGGTGTTGCTGAAGCTAACATCTTAAGTACCCCAAGGCTCTGTTATGGGTCCCATGTGTTATTATCATTGTTGACTTGTCACCATTTGAGTAATTGATGCATATCGGAGTTGGTTTTCACATGTGCTTTGTTGATTTCAATATGTCAAGGATACCAAATGGACCTACAACAGTCCCAGTGTTTTCACTTTGAATTTGATCAAAAATTGTACTTTGATGCTTGTAGCCAGTCTATGAGATTTTATTTTTTCTTGTATTCATCCCTGCTGGAAAAGTCTGCACCATTCTTGCACCAGCGTCAGATTAATATACTGTTGTTTGTATCAAGATTAAAAAAAATTGCTTTAGCTGATAGTTGCAAACTTCTTCAGCATAAATCCTGACATTTGCTATGGCATTACTGTTATTCCAAATTATTATAACCCCCATTTTATCAGGACTTCAACAGCTTCCTACTGTACATGCTTCACATGCACAGCCTTATGAGCACCTAATTCTGCCAAAGCTAATTTACTTCATGTGCCATTGTTTTGTGCTGCTTATTTTGGTGCCTGTTTCATCTTAGGCCAGTCTTACCAGATGTTTCCTTTGCGTTGTCTATTTACGATAATGATGGTAACAACGACGACTCTATTCATCGCTGGTGATGAAAAAGGGTCCCGAAGTGCTTCACATCTCAGAGGGACTCACTTCACCCTCTCGAGGTGCTGCCCCACCTAGGAGACACACAGAAGCCCCACCTGCACAGGCGATCGGGGGAGAAAGTGGTTCAGAGATGATGCCTCGTTTGATGAGTATAAAATAAGAATAGAGCCATAACCACGTGTTTTAAATACAGCATCAAAGTTGTACTTTTTCCACGAGTTTGGTGTTGATATTAATTCCACCTACGATGAAGAATGAATCAAACCTGCCCGAAGCCATTCTCTGCTGCCCATGACATGTTTGTACTGTATAAGACCCTGGAAGATTTCAAGCCACAGCCCAGCTCTGCAGCTGGCCTGCTATTACCGCTACGGAGTCAGCACAGAGCACTATGGAGTAGGTCTCCAGATCACAGAGGTAGATTGCACATATTCCCAAAAAATGTAAAATCCTTATTGAATGCACAGCTTTTCAAATGGATATTGATCACAACTGCCTGAGCCCAGTAAGCCTGTTTATTACTGAAGTGCTCCTATTATTATTATTATTATTATTATTATTATTATTATTATTATTAGTAGTAGTAGTAGTAGTAGTAGTAGTAGTAGTATATCATTTATACATTAATTATTTAATTATTTTGTTATTATTAATAATAATAATTGCTTACACTTATATAGCACTTTTCTGGACACTCCACTCAAAGCGCTTTACAGGTAATGGGGATCCCCTCCACCCCCACCAGTGTGCAGCCCCACCTGGATGATGCTCCAGTACCCACACACCAGCATTTGGCCTGACTATTGTCCCCTCTATTACCTCTTCCAGCAGCAATCTTAGTTTTTTACCAGGAGGTCTCCTATCCAGGTACTGGCTGGGCTCACACCTGCTGAGATTCAGTGGGCTGCCGGTTGTGAGTTGCAGGCTGATATGGCTGCTGGTTATTATTTATTACTATTTTATTATTTTATTGACTGTAATGAAGGATCTTCTGTGTTGAGTGTATAAAACCAGGTTGTAATGATGGGCTCGTTCATTCAGTGCATCTTTAAACAACCTGGTACATGTGCAGCCCATTCTCTGCATTAGTAACTGTACAGTTTGGATACCGGAAGCATGATGTGGTGCACAGGGAATCACTGAACCTTACCTTCTCTGATTCCGGACTCCGGACCTGATATTCAGTTTACACGGTACATTGAACAGAAATATTACTGTGCTTTTGGGCATTTTCCTGGCTATACAGAAATGCTTTCGAAAGGTGGCAGGCATTCATTTCAAGGCAAATGGTTTTAAATTAATTAAATTGCACAAGGTTGAAGCTTTTCATTAGTTATGTAAGAGGGAGGGTACATTTTTTCTCTTTCTAGTCCAGCCAATTGGGATTTTTGATAATGAAATCATATGCCATTGTCTTAGCATCTTCAATCCAAAGACAAAAGAATAAGCACAACCACTGAAACAATTTAATACAGATGCCATCATATTATTAAGTAATGGCCTCAGCTAAATTGCTTGCTGAACAGTAGCTCCATGTTGTTAGAGGAGGGGAGTCTCATTCATATACACTCATATCTTCTAAAAACATGGTGTCTGGGCTTCCTGGGGATGGTTGAGTTACATGAGCAGGCAGTCATAGAACTGCATAGTTACTGGAGTGAAAATAATTCATGAGGAAAGTGCTTGGTCGGGGTTATGGATGGAAATATTGACACTGGGTGATAGTTTCTGAAATTAATGTAAAGCTTTGCTTTTGCTTTTCAAATAGTACTAGATTTCTGCCTAGACATGGTGGATTTTAAGTTTGAAGGACCAGTAAAACCTTTACTTTATGTGGTTGGCTCTTCTGCAGTTTGTTTCGGCCTTTCACAATAATCTTTTGAGCAAATGAAGCTTGAGCTTGAGCTCTCCCTGTTGTCAATCGAATATTTATTTGCTAACAAAGATAGAAAGTGATCTTCTCACTTTAGAAAATGCTTTAGGATTTGCAGAGTGATTATTTCCCTGCGAGTTTCTTTTAAATTGCATTGCTTGAAACGAGCACTACAATAGACACCCAGCAAACACATTGCAGTTGTAATAGAAAGAAACTGATGAGTTATGTCCTGTTCAGCCTTTTCAGCCATTACAAACCATTCCTTTCAGGCACAGTGGATACAATTTCAGGTTGAAAGTTCTCATTTTCGAATGTGTCGATTTATCGCAGTATGAACAGTTTCTGTTTTGTGACTGAGCATCCGTTCTGTGGAACAGCCACTGTTGAAGACAAAAGTGTCAGCAAGACCAAAAAAAGCTTTCCCCTGGCATTCACCTGTCTGTTTCACAGAGAGCGGAAAGGCATGACGCAGATTTGTGCTGTGCAGGATTTTCAGCTAGGAACGTGTAGGGGTGTCTCCCAGGATGTGACAGTTTGTGTTAAATCATTTGCAGAAGTTCCTGTCAGAGACGTAAGCTGCAGTGAATCCTTTCTTCATTGCAGAACATGTTAGTAATTAAACCAGGGCCAAGCTTGGTTGTAAGACTTTGGGCCTGTTTACGTATTTCTGTAGTATTGTTATGATTTGTGTGACAACATCACCTGGTCATTCTCTGTCTCAATCCACAGGGTGTCTGTGGCCTCTAGTGTTTGATTTGTGAAGAAGCACAGTAATATCAGATTACAGATATCATGGCAGATGTTCTTACTTTGTGAAACAAAGAGCTGATGAAAGTTTCTCCTTTTTTTGTTCCATTCTACAGTTGCTCAGTGGTCAGTGTATTGTAAGAAAAACTTTCAAGGGGGTTAAAAGGACTGTGCAGTTTGTGAGAAACTTTCTCACCAGACGAAATAAAAATTAATCACTGCCAATCATACCACTGTACATGGTATTATTTAACAGAAGTTCCGGGGCAGAGCCAGAGCTGGTCCTCTCACTTCTCCCTTCTGCTCCCCTGTGTATCAATCGTCTCTGGGTGCCCCAGCCCAGCTACACCCTTGTGGCAGCTCCCTGGCTCATTCCTCACACATGAGGCAGGCTGTGGCAGTGCTGGCCAAAGAATAGTGTTGTCATCTCCCCAGTCAGGCGAGGTAAAACCAAGGCATTAAGAACTGAATACTGTTATATTCTTCAAGTTGTTATGGAGTTATTAGACTGTGACCGAACTACTAAAATGTTTAAAATGGGACGTACAGAGTCATATAAGTAAAGCTTTTTGAGTTAATCTTCCAAATTTTGTTGCTAGCTTGAATTTGTGGGTGACTAAAGAAATGGCAGGAGCGCAGTATCTGAGCACGCAGGGATCTTAAACGTCTCTGATCTAACTCCGACTCATTGCTCATGGGAAAACGCCGCGGGGTCTTCCAGTAATGAGGATGTGTACAGCATGGCTATTTCAGGCACCACTGCTGCTCAGTGGCTTTTTAATACAGGGCAGGAGAACAAGGCTGTAAGGTTGCTGTACATAGAGTTGATTTTCTAGTTGCAGGCACAGTTTCCTGAGTAATTTGTAAGCTAAAACAGTAAGCTGTTTTTTTTTTTTCGGAATATATTTGAAAGTGATACAACATAAAAAGCAAGTGTTCTGAGAAAAAGCATAATGGATGTTTTGGGATGGGATCATATTAAAGAGTATTATATTGATACCTTAATATTTTAATAAAATACTTAATATTTTAATAACAGACTGCTCAAAGAGTATGAGTCAGCAAGAACTGTTGATATATGTAAACATATCACATTTGAATTGTTTTAGTACCGAACAGAGTAAACTACAAGGAAATTAAAAAAATATATATTTAAAATCCTCAAACATGGTGACAAAGCAAATGGAATTCTTCAGAATCAACATTGAAGTACGAGCAAGATCACAGAAGATCGCACAAGATTACATAAGATAAGACAAGTGGATGCTACAGAGATGTGCTTTTAAAACTGAGAATAGGAGGCACATTTTTACTCAAAGGGGTAACAAGACACCCTGCCATGCTGAAGCCTATACTACTATTGTATGTCCTTCAAGAAACAGCAGGATGAGATCCTCAGATTAATTAACCACCAGCACTCAAATGGACCAAATTGCCTATTTAAGTTCTGTTGATTTTCTTATGTTCTTATGATATTTTCTTAAACCTCTCAAAGGAAAATATGACAGTTCAATGGTCATTTATTAAAAAAATGCACACTGATAAGTTGATAATCATAGTTCCTTGCACTGTTGTATAGTACATTTCAGTCCAACAGATGCTTATGCACTTTAGACATTGGAGAGTAGCCACTACATCCACCAGTAAAATAGATCTTTAGCGATCTATAGCTGGGATCTAATTGATGCCATTCAATTGGCAAAGTGCAGTTGGGTGTCGGTCTCTGTCCCAGAAGTGCCACTGCAGTGTCAAGTTTTCTTTTAGAGTTTTTACTTTTGACACTGGTTTGAAATAGTTTCTTTCTTGATGTCGGTGGCGAAAAGGTACACTAAATGTAAATAGTGTTCTGTTGAGCGAAGCAGAAAAATGTGACATTTGAAAATGAATAGCATTCATAATGTCTTGGTTGCTCTTATTTGGATCTGCAACTTCAAAAATTCCTTTATGAGACAAAGGTTTTTAGATCAATTTAAGTGTAAGCTATTGGCCCTTATCTTTGTTTAAAGGCCACATGATAATTAATATGTTTCAGTGAATTCTTCTGTTCCCTAAACCTTATTGAAGTGATCACTCTTGTCTTTAAATTATGTATCAAAGACGATGACTCCTTGTCTTACTGATGATCTGTCTTTATTCACTGCTATATTGATTTTTTCTCACTCCTGCATCTCAAGAAAATTTCACTTTGTTATTGGAAATTTGGCTCATTGCTCTCTGTGCTTAAGTAATGGCTTTCCTGCCACCTATTTAATTGATCTGCTTCATTTAATTGTTCTGGGACATTTGCCTTTAATAGACTTAAACTTTCTTCCATCTCTTTCATTTAAAAAAAAGTCTTAGGTGATACGCTTTTTACTTAAAAGATATTTTGTGAAATGTGTTGGTTTTATGCTTCGTTTCTCTCTTTATTTCCATCTTCCTTTAATTAAATCTTGTTTGTATTCTGTCACCTCAGCAAGTGTTTGTTTAATGCCATCCATAATCTAGTTCTGCTTTGCATTCTAGGGAACTGATAAACATGTCATTAATTCAATTAGTGAGAGTGACACGGCAATGGCTTCAATCAAGGTTTACTTTGTATCATGATTAAAACTGGAATCTACCACATGCTCTAAAGTTCTTACATCTTCTTAAAATGTTATGGTATTGTAACAGTTATACAGTAGGTGCAAACCTTTTATGTCATTGTAGCAATTAGGTTTACAATCATGTTATAACACTAACAGCTATTGTAACATTCATGTTATTACGTTATTATTTGTGTTTTGAGTGCTTTGCGGCTGAATTTGGTCTAAATTTATTTTTTATTTGAAACTACATGTAAAAAAACAAAACTCAGGGAAATATCTGGTTAGAAAATTGCAACACTAAAGTCCCTGGTCAATACGATCTCTTGCTGATCAAAATTCAAAGCACAGTATTGGATAATGGCTTACCACTGATTTGGCAGGACACAAAGGCCTCTTGGACTCAGGAAGCTGCCATCTGTGAGGTGCGGGCCAGTCAAAGTTCTGATTCAATCTGGGCCTTAGTCCATTAAATTAGCATTTGATTTTGCACGGCTACTTCTGTTGGACTTTTTAGTTGTGCGTGGCAAGAAGACGAGAATTTTTTTTTCCCAGGGATTGAGAAATGCCTCTCCACGTGATCATAGAATGGTTGCTTGATATTAAAATGATTCCTGTTTTGCCCCTGGCTATATATCTAGTAGAAGCTTATTCAAATATATGTCAGTTGACGGGAGTTGTGATACATTTCACGCTACTAACACTACCAACCTGTGTGAACTGTGATCAGGAGAAGGTATCCAGTGCAATACCATTTATTGTGAGTCTCTGGAACCCAGAGGATTTTAGTGATGGCGGTTTACTGATGACATACTGTAGGCAGTTCTCTGCCATGATACCTAAGACCAAACCTGAGCCATGTGTTGTGCCATGTGGATGGTCAGATCACTAGTGTGCAGAGTCACCATGTCCTGATATTGCAGATCCCCCCTCTGGGCTGAGGCACCAAGCCCAGTAAGGCTCGTCTGAATAGTAAAGAACTGAAGGCTGTCGTGCTTTAGGTCAGGAGTCTGCAAAACTCAGTGAGGAGCCACTGTTGACTTCCATCTTCCTTTCAGGCTGAGCACTGAATGACTTTTGGGGATTTATCACATGGGTATGTTCAGAACTTAATCTGAGATGCGGTGATCCCCAGCTTTCTTACTTTGGTGACACGATTGACAGACTCTGTTGAGCTCATTGCTCAAACGCATTAGACATTTTGTGACTGTTGACATTTTCGAAACTCAATTAATGACATATTTGTTCTCTTAAGCTTTAAATAAGTGTAATTTAGAATTACTCTTGATTTCACAAAGTAAACTTGCTGGACTTTTTTTGGACCTTTTGTGTATCATGTGTGTTGTTAGAACAATAAGTTAGTAGAAAAGCTCTCATGAATAAAATGCTATTGTTTTTATTAAATGGTATTAAATGGTAGAAAATGGATGATGGTATTTACATTCTATACAACTGTGTTGCACAGAACAACTTTTTTTGTCTGTTGACAGTGATAAGTTAATATTAACAAGTTTAATATTTAAGTTTTAGGAAAATAACCTGTCACCTGTCAGCCCATAATCTTCTGTGAGATTGTGTTTGTTCAGTTGATCTGATGGATTATAAAGCAATTTGTCTCTACAGTGTACTTCCCTGTTTTGCTACAGATTCTTGCTGTGGCGTCTGTGCACAGAGAAACTGTAACTCACTTCCGAAACTTTGTTCAGTGCAATTTTTATTCTTTTTCAGCCATATAACACAACTTACGACACAGACAATCACATAACACATTCATAGTTTGGTCTGGTAGCACTAAAATATAAAGAAGGAGGGAGGTACAGTAAGGGAAGTTTTCATAGGTTAGGAGTTGAAGTTTTCGGTAGGGTTAAATTTAGGGAATACTGGTTTAGTTTGTCCTAGACACCATACAGTATTTCCCATCTAGCTCTGACAAATAGGCGTCCACTTTCTCTTTCACTTTAATCACACCTACAAAACAGCATGATAACTTGTTCATTTGAATGAATTCCTTTCTGAGAAGTGTGACAGAAACAGGTCTTCACAAGTTGTGCACGAGTTTTAGCGGTCATTATTACAGCGGTGACAAATATCAGGGGGCAAAGAAATACTGGCAACACTGAAAACATACTGTAATGACAAAGATACTGCGGCCAAGAAGCAATTACTCACCTTTGGGTTCTACATTTCCACATGTACAAATTGTTGATAAAGTGAAGTGTGCTTTGTGTAGGGCTGTCAGAACTGTTGCCTCTGCACTGTAAATCTGACAGCATTTGCATTCCCTGATTCCAATACCACTGCGATGCACAGGATCTGTGATGAAGGTTAGAGAGTTAAGCACTTCTAGCTCAGATGGGATGGGTGTTCAGGTAACCCACCCTCCTGAAACAGGAGAGTTAAAGGTAGAATAGCATTTCTCATCTCCTGTCATCTTTCACACTCTCAACGCAGTACTAATCCCTAGCCCTTGAACATACCATTGGTTGCATGAAGGAATCAAAGAGCTTTTCCGAAGAAAGGAAAAATCATGCCTTAGAAATTCATTAGAAGTCCATGCTGTTATTTTTTTTTTAAATCTGTAGGCGTTTCCTTTGAAAAATACTTTTTTCTACCAACAATACTTTTCTCCTTTATGGGCACAGCAACCCATCCACCATCTCTTTTTAAAATGAAGCAGTTTGTGCAGGCTTCCAAGTAGTGATTTGTATTTCATATTTTTTTAGGTGTACAGTAAATAGAAATACAGTAAACTGCTTTGGATACAGACACAACAAAACCTTTCCTGCCCCTTCCTTTGTTGAAAATACATCATTGCTGTGTTTATTCTTGTAGTACAAACTATTATCCTCACATTTTAATAAAGATCATTTGAATTGCTTAACTTATTAAGAGTTGCCTATGTATCCCTTCCTGTAAATTTCCAGACTCACATCGCACAAGCACTATCCTCATCACTGGGCCCAACAGTTTTAATGCAAAGCATCTGATTTATTTTGATTCATTAATCCGGGCACAAAGTCAGTCCACATTTCTTTTTCAGATCCCACACTGAAGGGGAAAAGCCTTTTCTGGTCACCGTTTTTCTTCCAGTGTCAGTCCTCCTGCAAACAGTTCCATTAACTCCCAGTGCGTTATGAAAAGCTCCATAACCAGAACATCTTACATGTGCTCATGTGGGCAATGTTAAATCAGCTGTTGTTGTTTCCATTGATATTTCAGATCACAAGCTCCAGTCTTACACTCTATGCCTGGCGCTCTTGGGTTTTCTGTAATAGTCTTTAGAACATGGACAGCAGTGGCTCTACCCGTGCAGCCAGAGGCTCTGCCCAGGCCAGGCTTCTCTCTTAGGTCTCTCTGCAGTTTATCCATTTTGTGGGTTAGCTTTACTCTGATGTCATTGGACACCAAAGCAACAAAACAGATAAGTGGAGCTCTACAGTATAACGTTGAAAGCCAACACAATAATTGAAGTCAACAATCTGTCAAAGCACATTATGACAGATGACAGGCACTCTTTGTCATTTTAAACTCTCATTTGCAAGTGAATATTCTATAGACTAATGAAGCTTTGCAATTCCATAATACACATTTGCAGTCCCAGCTAAAGAAAGGATAAAAAAAAACCTATAAAATTAACAGTATTCAAATGGTTTCTTCCATACTGAAATATGCAGTTTTAATTTAGGATTATTTTAGACAGGCAGTGTCATTATGAGTTAAATAAATCACAGACATTTTTAGACAAAGGGGCAGTAATGTAACAGTCTGCAAATCAGTTTCCTAATTTTGTGAGTAACTATTTCAAGACACAAGTTTTTGGTAGCAATCCTGCTTTATAAAAAGATCAAATCTGTTGCTGTTTATTAATTATCTCAGGCATTCCTGAAGGCAGCTTTCTGTTTAATTTGCCATTTTTGTGTTTTGAACTTGCAATTCATAATAGTCAGGGACTGTATTAGGACACAGCAGGACAAAATGAGCATCAATGAACAAGTGGAAGCAAGAGTTTCATAGCAGTGTGAGGTGTGGTAGATGTGTGTGTTGCGAATGGACAGTAGAGGGCTCACCAAAAGGGATAAACTTGAGAACACAAGGCAATAACCTGTGAAAAGCAGGTAGACAAGTGAAGTATCATATTTGTGTTTTTCTTAGTATTTTGTAATAAACAGATCTACTTAAGTATAAAGCCCATGCAAGGTTGGAAATGGAGTTGTTTGCCTACAGGAGACACTGAATGAGACAGGAGTAAAGGAGTAGGAGTAAAGAAGATGGCTCAAAGCACATCTATTTCTGACATATTTTAAAAAGATCATATATATTTCATATCAAACATGAAGAGATCCATGAATTTGGAGTATTGTTAAATGATGAAAATGTCTATGGTTTATGTCCTAGTAGATGCATCTACTGTCAGAGGGATGAGAGAAGGTGCTTTAGCTATTTTAACTAGAAAATACCACCACATTCATCGCTCCAAATATTAGCTAAGGGAAATGTTATTTCCAGGGCAGTTTACTTTTTCTGAATAATTATGGATTTTAAAAACATGATTAATTATCCAAGGTCAGCAGTTACACTTATGCTTGTATATATAGCCCAAAATACTGAAACATTACTTTGTGAGAGAAGTTTCACACTGAGCATTGATAATCCCCAAGGCTGTTCTTGTTATGTAATACTCCCCATTAGGAAACAGTACAGTTTCCTAAAAAACTTCCCAAAACAATGATGTTTTTAGTAAATCTGAGGCTTCAGATTTGTGCTCATTTCTTTGTTTCTGGCTCCTGTTGTGCTTTTATCACTGAGATGCCCAACATAGTAACTGAATTATGGGCAATTATTTTTTAAATAGCTGGACATATTATAGTCGACACTTCAGTCATCATCATCATCGTCAAACAAAAATGTTCAGAATATTCCAGTTTTCTTTAAAAATCTTTCATGTGGAGATAATGTGCTTCTTTTTCGTTTGTACAGATGTGCAACTAATTTGTGTAGGATGGTCTATATCCTATGGGTACTAGACAAATGGGCAGACTGTATAAGCAATGACAAACAAAAGCAATTAAACATCAGTAGGACAGATGTAGAGCTGTCTAAGTGCGCTTATTCCTTATAGGTTGGTTACAGGCCTTTTGCCGTTTGCCATCAGTGCCTGAATACAGGGTCTTTTTCCTCTATTGTACCCAGATCTGTTCAGTGAATTGACACCAGAGCATTTTCTTTCCATCACCAGTCAGAGAGAGAAAACACAGAACCCCCAGCCTCTCTGCTGCCAGCTGCAAGGTGCTGGGGTGTGCATTGCAGCTCCAGTGCCCTGTATATAACAACCACTACATCAATTAAACTAAAAAAAACATGTGAAATTCTTGACCACACATGGTCTCCCAGTGATTCTTAAAAGACTCCAGCAATCAGGTCATCAGGCTGGAGTGCTGCAAATGTGAAGGAAACAGTGAACGTCATTATAAAAATAAATGTCAAATGCAGGATACTGTACATCTATTCTCAAATGTATTTCAAAACTCTACACGTCTCTGCTTTCCCAACCAATTAGGACAACTGTCTTCAATTTATTTGATAAAAGAATCGCGGTTCAGAAACAAAATCTATAAAAATGAAATTGAGCGTGGCTGTCTTATGCACTTGTTCTTACCTTCCCTGGTAATGCTTTGCGGGACTCATTTCTGCAGGTCACATACACCAGTCTGCACTTGCGCTGCCGCTATTGGAAAAGGTAACTGAATTGAACCAGATCCACTCCAGCTGGTAGGAACAGGGTATTGAGTAATGGCAGCCCTCCAGAGCAGAAATTGATTAACACATAATGCTACTGGTACAGATTTTTTTAGCTACCTCTCTCTGGAAATACAATTCAATTTAGCTCTTGAGACTGGATAGATAATTTCAGGTGTTATTACACGGGGTTAAATTTTATGAGGTATGAAAAAGTAATTATTGAAAGCCCATCTTTCATAGTCCTTCCTGCCTCTCCACTGACCTTGTTTAAATATCTTTTAAGATAATATCATTTTTCTTCCCATTTCTCTGGGAAGGCACCCTATAATTTTAATGAGTCATTCTCATTTTTCCATTTGTATCAGGAGAAGAATGATGGATTGGCCGATTTGTCCGAAGGTTCTTCCTCAGCTGAAGCATGCATCATTAGGAATGAAGTATTGGTTGTACCTTGGAAATAACAGGAAGGCTCAGTCTTGCTGGGATTTCAGGAGTTCATTAATGGATTATTTCCCCTATGAAGATCAGATATGGAGAACCAAGGCACCAAGTTTTATAGTAGACTGCAGATCTTACAAAAAGATTTTGTTTTGTAGTATGAACAGAGAAACTTCTTACAGATTTTGAGCATTAAATATTGCCCATCTGTGTGTGCCAGTGAATATCTAAATGAGTGTGTTTTGCCCAGGACTAAAATTAGTCTATTCTTTCAATGCTACCAAACTACCACATGCTGCCTAACGTACAGTATACTGTACATCCAAATGGGCTGGATGGGTCACATGGGCTCCTCTTGTAACCTTTGAAAGGATGAGTGTTTGGAAATGTTGAGCTGAATTCTATTAAACCTTTTTTATTTAGTTTTTGTTTTAATCACTTTCATTTTTCCTTTTCTTGTTTTTTGCCAAAATAATGTTAAATCTTTCCTATTCTTAAAAAAAAAACTCCATTCCCCAAAATCAGAAGGATCTTGCTCAAGAAAAAAATAAAATAAAAATAAACACTTTACTGCAATTCCTAAAGTCTGATTTAGTAAAAGGCCTGTAGGTCTATTATGTATTATTTGTGCAGCATGCTGCCTTTAAGAGAGATCTATTTTTAGCATGAGCCTCCCTTCTCCTCTGACTCTTCCCTTCATTTTCTGGGTGATTTGTCCTAAAGGCAGAAGGTCTTTTCCTCAAGGAAGCAAATGTTGGTTTGTCCTGCATTCACTAACTTGCTTAACTTCAGCTTAACTTGGCTCGTCCTATGCCAGTTTTAATAACAATAATGGAAGAAAAACAGACAAAATATTCTTTGCTTAGTAGAAATTTGTGAATGACTTTGGTGGCGTCACAGCTATCAACAAATCAAAGCTGATCTTGTCTTAACAACAAACAAATGAAGACTTTTCAGTCAGCCTAACATCCCCTTGAAATCAATCTGTTTCAAAATATTCCTAACATAACATCTTACCTGCTACTGTAATACCTCATACTATTGCTATGATCACAATCATTTTGAGTATTGTCTAATTAATTAATTTGCTTTACCATAGTCTTGAATCACAGCTGAACTCCTGTTCTCAGTGATTATACACACACATACTTATTTTCCAGTAACAAAGAACTACCATTGCTTTTTCAAAAGCTTCAGAAACACAGTAACAAATGCATGCATTATATGTCTCCCAGAAGTGGTTATCAGGGCACAGTGGCACAGATAAATGTTTAGTAGCTATAACATGCAATTCTGTCTCTCGGGTTCTGCTGTAGATGAGAAGCATTCTATGGATTTGTTATTTGATGTAATAGACGCAGGTTAGATGCAATAATGGATTTTTGTGCTCTCTACCTCCCAGCCAAATGCCTACAAATATAGAAATACTTAGAGCTAATCATGCGGGGACTTAATTGGTGTTTGCTAAAACTGTTAAAGCACTGATGCTCTCAGGCACTGAAAAGCAATGTATCCATTCTGAGCAAGTCCGTCTGAAAGCACTGTCTCTGAGAAAATGCACCTTTCACACCAACAGCCAGGAGCCTTCTGTATGAGACTTTGGGATTTTGTAGATGTCAGATATCCACACTGTCAAAGGTGATTCAGCCTCTGAAAGAAGTGAATAAGTCACTGCCTAGAACAGCGTTGAAGCCCTGCAAGTCTACCTGCTACTCACCCAGGTTTGTAACACACTTAACAAAAAACACAGAAAAGAAAATGTTCCCGAAAGAACAGCAGGTCTTTAACTTGTCGTGGGACTTTAAAGAAGCAAAACTAGCAAGATGAAAGGTTCTGTTCTTTTCCATTTACCTGTCATGTTGCAAATGTAATCGTTTCATCATATTAAATCAAAAGGGCACCGCAGACAACATTTTTTAAAGCTGACCTGTTGTGACATGCAAGCGTTTCCATCAAAATAATTATTGTCTAATGAGCACCCTTGAGCCCATAATCGGCCAGCTAAGTGAGCTGCATATGCAGTATGTGTGCTGCTGATGGGTGCTGCAGAGCACAATCGCCACCTGCTGGTCGGCTGTAAGTACTGCAACCGGCAGAAAGGAAACTGTAGCCATCCAAGCCTTTTGTGTATAGTTTGCCTTTGGAGTTCATGAATGGAATTTGGATTGTCTACTCCTTCAGCATTATATTTAGGCATTTTAATGTATAAGATTTGTATGTCTATACTGTATACACTACTCTTCATATGAAGCACAGCTATAGACCTTTTATGTGTGTTTTTTTTGGCAGCAGGTGATCTCTATAAGCATGACTGACATTTAAAGTGAAAAGCTTGGGTTATGCTGCAGCCTGTAATTAATACAGACCGATTTCCTTATCTTATTGTCAGATGTTTGTCGTTTATTTTCTTATCAGTGATGTTAAAAATAATCCCCAGGGTTTTGCAATTTCTTGTGCTGAAAGCTAGATTTTATCTGGGGAAGCTGCAGAGAGAGTCTAAGTGGTGCAGTTTTCATTAAACAGGGACTCTGGGTCATGCAAGATCGCAGTCCAGCAATATAAAACCGTGACCTCATCCTTATTTTCTGTGTTAATTAGCAGGAAGCTGTATTGCTGGTTTAGAGCAATGCAGTGAAATTAGAAAATGGATTGTGAATTTATGGAAGTCTAGCATTTTGAGGTTATTTAGCATAAATCATAGCTGAACAAGCATAAGCAGAATAAAAATAAATTGTATAATACAGTACTGTAGAGAGTATGGCAAACTGCAGGGATTGTGCGCTCAGGAAGTTTGGAATTGGAATGTGTGCTCTTTGGTGCAGAATTGAGTGAAATAAGTTGTTCCAAGCATATACAGATTGGACAAACAGAAGCAGGGCTGTTGGCTGTCAAAGGTCCTGGGGTTAATTGTTTGTAGTTAGTATTCTGTTCCCTCTTAGTAGGTCATATCTTTCACACTCTCGGAAGAGCAAAGCATTCCTAATTAAACTGAAAGAGTGATATAATTAACAAAGGAAACGTGAAGCATTTCAAAACATGCTTATTAATTTCTGCTGCGGTGCATCTGCAATTCTAACAAGCCTCCTACAATCAGTGAAGACACGTCAGTGCCTCTGGATGCCAACCTCTGTCCTGGTTTTGTGCATGTTCCCATCCTTGGCAGCGCTTTTTAGAAATGGATTTTTTTACTTAGCCTCAGCCCAGAAAAACTAAGAATTAGTTTGTCACATACCGAGAGGCACTCAAAATGCAACAAATGAGAAATGGCAAAAAAGATTGTGTGTCGGCTTTTAAATGCCTCTCATCATTTACTCCAAAACCAATCTGACGTATCGGTGGAGCAGCGTTGCGAGACCTGCATCTGCAGTCTGGAGCACACACAGAGTTCACTGTCAGTCAGCCTGGACGTCTCAGAAGCACAAAGCTAATATAATACAGTACGAATAAACATGTGAAAAAATCAATCAATCACACAAGTGTACTGTAGGTATTTCTGGATATTCATTATTATGTTTAAAAAAGAGTTATTATCACAGTAGTACGAGTGTTAATAATGTGGAAATGCCTTTTGGATACATTTGAAAGAATAACATATTCTTTAATTTCTTTTTTAACTCCCAGCAAATATTTAGTAATTAGCTAATGCTTGCCTTTTGAGTTTTAAATGTTAAATTAACTCTATCAGACAGTTCATTATATTACAATCTCACAACCAAAGTGAGCCTGGTACTGTGGCAGTAAGCACATTGGTTTAGCTAATTTTATGCTGTACAGTGACAGTTTTGTGAGGAAGAGTTTTGGTTTAACTTTTCACTTCGTGTTTCACTTTAACTCCATCATTGCAGCGTCTCTTCAAGACAGCTTGTTACCTGGAAGAGTTTGTAAAACAGAACGACTGCTATCTTTACCATCTGTAAATGTTAGATTAGTTAGTTTAATGTGTCCATCCGAAGTGCCCAAAAACATACTGCCATATTGCCAGCTCCTGTGTACTGCAAAAGGATGCAAAGTGTCTGGAAATAACAATGGATAAAACCAGAGTATGCTGTGTCACTGCAAGTGTGCTGCCCATTAGTGTGGTTCCATTTCTCAAGAACTTCTGTCACCATGGCAACCAGTGGAAACATCAGGTTGAAAACCTCAGGGCACCGAAAACGTAACACCAACTTACAGTGTCGGTGCTAAAATAAAGATACAGTATGTGTTTATGTTTCTATATGTACTGTACAGTGTTCTGAATTTTATTCATGTGTTTAGGATTAGGAATGACATGGCAGCATACAGTATGTAAGGCGTGTGCCCTGAACTGGTGTCAGTGCTTTATTTCTTTTTGCTCTTTTGCTGTCAATGCTGTTTTAATGAATTGGCTGGCTGATTGATTGGGTTAATCAGTAATTCTACAGTCTCATCATGAGAGACCTTCATAGTGGGAACCACAGGATGTTTTTTTCTGTGTGCATAAAGGTGCCCCTGTAAATGTCAACTGCAGAACACTTTGCGTAAAGCGAAGCGATATCTGCGTTATTATGAAAGATTCTTTATGTATGGTAACATCATCATCTCTATGAAAAATCTCAAAGCTCCATTTTAATGTCACGCTTGAAAAAATCCCCTTGTAAACCCGTCTGGAATAAAATCCTTCGTTTGGACAAAATGAAGATTTGTAACCATGTTTTCCTTCCTTTCTTTTTTTTCAAAAACCTCGCTGCAGATGGTTAGGTTGCTGTATGAAGCTACCTAATCCCCCCACTTAAATACCTTTCCACTTAGAGAGCCTGTCCTGCAGCCTTGCTGGAAACAAAAGACTTAAAAGTGAGGAACACATCAAAGAAGTAATGCAAAGACAATGAGGGAGGATAAAAGGTGATTACTGGGAACTTCGCAATCAGCAACCTTGATTGTTTCAAACGTGGCATGTTAAACAGACCTACAGTAGCAATAAGAAACTTATTCTGTTCATTAAAAAGTTCATGGACAACTCAAGTGGGCAGGTCATCAATCTTTGAATCTTTGATACAGTGTGAAAAACAGCTGTTTTTAGGCCATTCTGAAACTACTGGCTCTGCTGGGTCCTGAAGGCTGTGTTAAGTGCTCTTGGTTCTCTCTCTCTCTCTGTGTGTGTTTAGGGAGTTCGGATGGCGAGACCCAGAGCTCCCTGAGGTCATCCAGATGCTGCAACACCAGTTCCCCTCGGTGCAGTCCAATGCTGCCGCCTACCTGCAACACCTCTGTTTCGGAGACAACAAGATCAAAGCAGAGGTAACGGAGACGTAATCAGGCCGTGCCGCCGTCCTGAACGCACGCCTTTCTGTGCCTCCGCTCTGCAAAGCACAGCAGCACGGATTCGAGAGGCTAGGTGTTGCTATTTAAAGCACAAAACAGAGCAGGGGATGGTGTTTGTGAAACAGCATGTGTCCTGCGCTGTCACATTACGGCTTGAAAGCGTTCTTCCTTACAGAAAATCGGACCAGCTCAGCCACCTGCTGTTCTTGTGTTTTTTTTTTCACGTAGTGTCCCAGCAGGACTTCTGCTAATTTCAGAATAATTTCCCCCACTTTCACGACAATAAGGGCAAGCCTCCTAAACGTTTCACTGAAGAATGTAACATGTGTGCCATGTGGTAATTCGACATCGCTGGCACCTGTACAGACTGTGAGAGTGAGAGCCTTAGCCTGGTGTGTCTGAAGACATGACCTTTCTGAAGATATGACAACAAAGTCAACTAAGGGCCAGTGCTCATTTTCGCATGTGATATCGCAGACTGGGAGAGAAGTTTGAAGGAATTGACCGTCTTTAATGTCTTTGTCTTGGAACTGACCTCAAAAATGATGAAGTAATTTACATACTGGGGAAACGCCTGATAATAAACCTACTGTACCTGCAGACTTCTGACATTTACAGCAGGAGAGCAAGTGAAAGTTAAAGTTAATTTCATAGTGGAAAGCGGAAAGAAGAAGCTTATTTCTCCTTTTCAGTAGACATAAATGACAGAAATAGATTTGACAGAAACTTCTACTTTCTAGTTTCCTCTTTCTGCTTTCAACAAGCTTTACTTGATCATTTGAAACCAACACATGCTGACACGGTTCCCAATTTAAACAAGAATAAAAATTATTTTTGAAGAATTATTTATTGATTTATTGAAGGAACTTGCTTTATATTGTAAAGGATTAATAAGTGAGTATATGGCAAATTGCTATGTCCCTTAAAGGAATGCGAAGATTTTTTGCACTTTTCTTTTCCTTTCCTCACATTTTTTTGTTCGTTCCACAGTCTCTTTGCACTGATCTGTATTTTCATTATGTTGTTTTGCAAAAAATGTACAGTACATGTACAGTACCAGTGTGCACTTATCAGCTGAAAAGTTGTAAAACAAGGCTTTTCAACACAGGAGAGAGCCAGTTTATCTGTGGTCATCTCTTGATACGGTGGACCGATTCCCCAGCCGCAGCAGGAATCCTCCAAGGGCACAGACAGGAGTCCCACTCTGAGGAGAAGAAAGGGAACAATTCTTTGCTCAGAGCGTGGCTGACATTTCAAGCATGTGTACTGTCCATGTTGTGCCTGTTGATAAGAGCTCCTTCCAGAAAATGTTAGAAGTCTTTTTGCTTGTACCAGGAGGAGAACTAATGGACACAATAAGATGTATTTTATTTGATATGACAGTCCCTGGAAATCCCTGTTTTTTACACTTCCTGGACGAAAGCTATATAAACATCAGGATGAGCATTAATCAGCCTTTGTTATCCAGGATCCATGGACGCAGTACATATGTAAATGTGTGTGTTAACTGGAGACACCAGAAAGCAAAGACCTAATTCCTCTGGGATGTCGGAGAACTGCTGTGGAACAGTTTAGTCGTGACTGGGGAACAGGTTGTTCCAGGAGGAACTTAAATAGCAACGTTGATGGATTGATGGAGCCCTTGTTGTCCTCCAGTTTGCCTAGAGCTGGAATACAAATGATGAGCTATGCTAATGAAAAGACACCATGGTCCCAGTGGCGAGAGCCTGGAGGTGAGCTTGTATCACTCAGTAGTGCTTCGGCACAGTTTGGTGGCTCCCAGCAGAGAGAGCAGAGAACAGAGTGAGAGCAGAGAACAGAGTGAGAGCAGAGAGAGCAGAGAGCAGAGTGAGAGCAGAGTGAGAGCAGAGTGAGAGCAGAGTGAGAGCAGAGTGAGAGCAGAGAGCAGAGAGCAGAGTGAGAGCAGAGTGAGAGCAGAGTGAGAGCAGAGAACAGAGTGAGAGCAGAGAGAGCAGAGAGCAGAGTGAGAGCAGAGAGCAGAGTGAGAGCAGAGAGCAGAGTGAGAGCAGAGAAAGAGAGCAGTGAGAGAGAGCAGTGAGAGAGCAGGGAACAGAGAGCAGTGAGAGAGCAGGGAACAGAGAGCAGTGAGAGAGCACAGAGCCACTGTCAGCTAGGCTGCTGGAAACACTCGTGCTAGAGTGTTGTGAAGGTGTTCTGATGGTGTGACGAGATCGCATCTGCATACACAGTATTCACAGTATCTCCATTGGTAAATCAGACACTACTCAAGACAGAATTCTGTCCTAGTCTCAAGATCCTGAGCCGTTGCTCCGCCAAATGTGATACTGCTTTCCAGAACACTAGCTGTATTAATAGCTTCTAAAGGAGCAGCCACACAGAAAGAAAAAACACTATTGACAAGAATCTGAGGCACCTGAGCCCAGTAATTGTTTCCCTAAGACTTAATGGTTTGTAAGGTGGTGGAAATAAACTGAAAGAATAAATATACATGTATCTGAATCTGTTTAAAAACAGTCAGATCAGACGTCAACAGTAAGCCATTAAGTGCTCTCCCTGTGGTAAGAGCTACACTGAATAAACAAACAGCAAAGCTAAATAATTAATTCCAGAACAGCCTGTTATACACCCCATCCATTTTCTATTCAATTCAGGGTCGCGGGGGAGCTGGAGCCTATCCTGGCAAGCAACAGGCTCAAAGCAGGATACACCCTGGAGGGGACACCAGTTTATCACACGGCTGACACAAGTACAAACACACACACACTCACACAAGGGCTGATTTTCCCAGAAGCCAACTAGTCTACCAGTATGCTTTTGGATTGTGGGAGGAAACCCACACGAACACAGGGAGAACACACTTATCCCAGGAGCTGAACCCAGGGCCCCAGTGCTGTGAGGCAGCAATGCTGACCACTGTGCCACAGTGCTGCCCCTATTATGCACTCCTCTAGATTAAAAACAAAATCTTCAGAAGGATGGGAGAGACAGTACTTTTCCATGAATAGCACATCTTTGATCCTGTCGGTAGAAAATGTATTTTTCAAGCTGCGGCATGCACAAGGATACAAAAAAAACCAAGCTGAGATTGCAGTCCCCTTTCTCCCAGTTGGAAGCACATTCTGAACATGAGCTGTATGTGCAAAGTTTTATTTAAGTAAAAAAAAACATACTGTAGATGTCCTGTGTTATTCAGGAGAGTTCATACAAAAATGTTTTGTGTGTCGCTAGTGATATATGGAGTATGTACTGTAAGTGGAATAATGAATAATGGCAAATGGCAAAACACCCTGCTCTGGTTTGCAGAATTTCATGGAGAAGGACAATGGAAAAGTGACCAGATTTCAGCTGTCCTAGGATTTGGTATAGAATTTGCTGTTTTTTATCCCAGATGTTTGCGATTTAACATAAAACACTGTAAAACGCCTTCGTCCTCAGGTTGGAAAAAGTCAGACTGATCCCTTTATCTTAGCCCAGATGTTATAGTCTCCTTGGCGTGGTATTGCGGTTTTCTCCACTGCTGTCTGTGCAGGGGTGGGCTCCAGATTTATCCGAAGGTAGACAGAGCGCACTCATAGGGAGAATGTCTGAGAAGCCTGTGACTGTTCTTCCAACACCGCCGTGTAAAATCAACACAGGGGTATCATGCTTTTATAGATAAGAATGTAATTATTGTCACACTTTGGTACAGTACATCTGGGCCCCTTACTGTTCGGGCCGGCCTGCGAACTTCTTTAACCAGCATTATCTGTTACATTGTGATACATTCTATATTAATACATTATAAGAGTATAATGTGTTTGTATTTCACTTCTCAACTGTCCAAGTATGGGAAATGCATCGTTTAAATTTCCATTCAGGTCATAATGATAACTGCAAAAAAATAGAAGCAGCAGTATCAGAAGTCAGAATGCGAGAGTACGTGACAGGCTCCAGATACTGTAGCTGCAGGTTGCTCAGGGACAGGAAGCTGCACAGCCAGCTGTGTTGTGATATGATTTGAATACTTATACAGTAATGAGTAATTATCATATATGTAAATGATGTCATTATGTGTCCATAAATTCCAATTCATGAATTACGTCATCTTTCTTCAGATCTAACTCTGTAAGTTAGAGAAAGTTCTCCTTCAGAAATTGCATCATTTATGCACCTTTTTTTCCCAAAATAAGTTTTGGAAAGAAAGCAGGATCATTGTGAATATTGCGTTATGTAAATCTGTTACCTTGCTTCACTTCTCTGCTAATGCTAGGCCTGATCAAAGGTATAATATTATTCTATTGAAGAACAGAACTGAATACTATCTTGGTGATTTAAAAAAAGGTTCCTTCATGCCATACGTTTCCACTAATCCCATTGCTCTGTGCACCATCTCCACTTCCGACTCTTCTAATTTGATTTGGTTGCTGCAAGTTGTCAAGTTCTACAGAGGAACACAAAATAAAAGTAAAAATTAATATACGACTCCTCCAGATGAGCATGATCTCAATGTCCAGCATAATTTTAAAATTCAGTGAGTTAGACCCGTAAAACCAAAGCTTAAAAAACATGAAAACGTGATTCAGTACAGCAGGATAGTAAATTAATCTTCCCTGCTCAGGAAGCATTGAAAATCATTGCTGCTCTTCATATTGTGTCATTGAAACCATGCAGAACGTGCCATTGAGATCACACAGAACACATCACTGAAAGATGAAACCACCAGCAGTGGAGAGAGCGGCAGTCACTCTCTTTACAGTGGAGCGGTGGGGAATAGTCTCTCAGCAGGGTACTGATGTTGAGGACCCTGCCTGGGCAAGACAATGTGGAGACGACGAAGACATCAGCGGACCAACACTGCCCCCCTCCTCATGTATTTATTATTAAAAGTGGTGTCCGGTCTGGGTAAAGTTGGGATTGATTGAATCTGCGCTCTGTCATTAACAGTTTCTGAGTGTTGTTGAAATAATTACAGGAAGTGCTTGTTCTAGGGACGGCAGCACACATTAAATAGCACCCTTTCTCCACAGGACAAGATTTAATTAAGGGTTATTGTAACTGAAGGTTAAACATCCATCAGTAAGGTCTGGGAACCGATTAACATGCTGCTTCAGTGAAAGTGCCTTTGACCTGAAGCAAGCACAGTCTTTTTCCACCTGCACGAAATGCGTGCTGCACTGGAAATGTGGTGAATTTTTTTTCAGATCAGCTGGATGGCACTCAGTGTTTCTTCCTCTGCTTTTCTTTTCAGATAATTAGGGGCAATGAAAAAAATTGCTGTACTTTCCTGCAGTCTTGCTGAGATGGTTCCTATTTTGTTGTGGTTGCTTACAAATTATCTCAGAAAAACTGTTCCCGGTCAAAGAGCAGTAAAATAACTAACTACAGCAAGCCAGAAAGCAGATCATGGTGTTTAGATGTCTGCAAGAAATTGAGGTAGCAAAGGAAGAAATTCACATGTCATTTATTATTAATAGTTGTCAATAACTAATCACTCTTCTTTTGACCTCAGGGGCTTGCATCATGCACAGCTTTGGGTGTTTAGAGAGGATCATTCACATGTGTCACACAGTAGCTAATGTCTGCATTGCAATGACGTCTTACAGCATAAGCTGGCACGTGTGCAGAGTTCATCAGCGGCAGGATTTCAGAGATGTGTTTTGCTGAGAGCACTACAGTGTGAAGTTTGCCATCAGGCTCCAGTCCTACCATTCCAGGGTGGAGTGAAGCTCAGTCACCATCCTGTTATTCCCCTGGTGCTGCAGGAATCTGGGCTGCCTCAGCTCCAGTGCTCTCTCCCAAGTTTCCCCATGACTCATGCAGCTTGTCCGCCATCTCTCCGGCACTGGCCACACCCCAAACAGGGATCAGAATGTCATCCTACAGAAAGGAGCACCTTAGCATCCAGTTCTGAGGCAATTTTAAATTTTAAGTACGATTGAATTGTTTGCCAAAAGTACTGTATGTCTGGCAAAGTCCAAGAATTTTCTTGTATTGACGTGTGCAATAAGTCAAGATGAGTTTGCTGTCACTTGAGCTTCACTAAGACTAGGAACCTTCGGCAAACTTTTTCATTGTTCATGTTTTCTTCACATAAGTTGACAATAGAAGCATTTTCATAGATTCAAATTAGTCAATAAAACAAGCTGTCTGTCCACCATCTGAGATATACTCACGTCCTACTAAACCCGTCCTAATTAGAAGACAGATATAGAGCAATGTTATTGATTTGTTTTGGCAGATTATACTGAAACGTACATCTGCCGGGCTTTGGCACTGCATTCAGAATCCCATCACTGTCACTTCCCAGCAGCTAATCGCATCTGAAATCCAATAGAAGTAGTTCTGTCCTTAATACAGAGCAGGTTAGATACACCAGCTGTAGTAGTGAGGCAAAAATTTCCTTCCTGTGTATAATCTGCAAATAAGACATGTATATTTATGACAGTAATATGTTCATCCGTCTTCCATCCCTCTTGCATACCAAGTAGAGCCACAGCAAGCTGGACAACAGCCTGGCCAATCGGCAAGAGGAGACACAGGCAACTCCATGGATTCTCCTAGGTGCTTAATTAGGCAGTTGCTTCAGAACATGCGAAAGTTTGCAAAGGAGAGAAAGCCACCTGGCCCATCTGTCGCTTCAGGTAGCTAGTGCTTGACAGATCCAAGGATATTATCCGGTCATTTCTTGAAAGAAGCCAAGGTATCGGCTTCAACCACGTGGCTGGGCAGCTTGTTCCACATCCCCACAAGAATCTGGGTAAAGAAATGCAAGTGCCCCTGTTCACAGTTTTAAATACACTTCTCCATGGCTCCCACCTGTGTCCCTGGCTCCTGCTGTCCCTTCTGAAGGAATCGGCTTGGTTTGACTCTGCTAATGGCTTTGCGAAGTAGCGGTATTCAGGGTAAGGGGCAAATAACCAGTAATGTGCCAAATAATTACATCTGTCCCTACCAGTTGCTTTCTCTGGCTTCCCGAAAGCAGATCATTCTTGCCTTAATGACTCGCAAAAGTCACAGTGTGTTCCAGGAGCCTGGTCTGCGCAGTGTAGCTTCTCTTCCAACACGCACCTGTGCCGTGAGAACCGGAAAACGAAGAGATAGATGGCATAAAAAACCTCCTTTCCCGTCTGTCCCTGCAGATCCGGAGACAAGGGGGGATTCAGTTGCTCGTGGACCTGCTGGATCACCGCATGGGCGAGGTGCACAGGAGTGCCTGCGGGGCCCTGAGGAACCTGGTCTACGGGAAGGCGAACGACGACAACAAAATCGCGCTGAAGAACTGCGGGGGGATTCCTGCGCTGGTCCGGCTGCTGCGGAAGACTGCGGACGTGGAGATCAGGGAGCTGGTCACAGGTGAGCTCGGGCACGAGCCGCAGACATGCTGCCGGGACATGACCCACTGGCACGCCTGCAGGGCTTCAGAAAGTCTGGGGCGTCACAGAGAAATGGAAATCATTTTATTATATTACCTTATAGGAATTACTCCATCATAGAGAGGAGTGAAATTACAAAGAGTATGGGTTTCTTTTTTTTTTCTGGTGCCTGCGAGGCAACTTAAAAAACATAGTCTTGGTTCCGACGTTCAATGCAGTTTGTAAAATATATGCACCAAAAGTTAGAATTTGCACTCACAGTTGGCAAAACGAAAAATATTTCATTCGTTTTTAGACCAATATTTATTTCAGATGGTAGGGAAAGCCGCCAAAATGTTGAATTGTTATGTAGTATCGTTGTTATTAAGATGAAATCATATTAAAAACAAAATGAACCAAGAAGTAAATGGTTGTAAGTTTCTGGTGACTCACCTCTCCTTTGAGCTTTAGTCAGGAAATTGTAAGGAAAATTTCTTTGGAGTAAAGTTTCCCTCCCACATTTTAGAAAGAGGTTGATTCAGCATCCACTCAAAATTTACAGCTACAGTCAGTAGTTTATTCATCTGTGTTCATAACTAACAATCTGTGTTCCATACAATTTTATTACTCAAACTGTGTTCTGTGAATAATTCTTATCCTGTGATCTACTGTAGATAAATGCATTGAATATAGTATACAGTATATATAGAACCCACTCTATTACTGTCATTGTTATTGTGACTATTACTGTCCCTTATAATAATATACAAAAACACATTTCTGAAAATGTGTCTTTATTGAGTCAGCTCTAGTGCCCTGAAATAAATACGGGCTCATCTCAATATGTTTAATGGGTAGAGCTTCCTGCTGCCATCGTCTGCGCCACAGAACAACTCCTCCGGTTTGGAGTTGAAGTGGGGGAGGTGTCTTGGTCAGGAGTGACTTTGTCCTGCAGAGCTGTAAGAGCTGTAAACTGATGCCCCCAGGGTTATTTCTGTCTCTGTTTATGATGTCCTTCACCTACCACTCCCCTTTAATTGGCTGTCACTTGAAATAAAAGAGCTATGATTTGTAGCATGAAATAGGTCTGGGGGATGCGTGCATCCTAATTGACTGATCATATTACAGTATCAC
The DNA here is from genome assembly GCF_040954835.1 of Lepisosteus oculatus. Taxonomy (NCBI): domain Eukaryota; kingdom Metazoa; phylum Chordata; class Actinopteri; order Semionotiformes; family Lepisosteidae; genus Lepisosteus; species Lepisosteus oculatus. The sequence continues at coordinate 926,408 of NC_090701.1, read as the reverse complement.
ATCACTGCCAATGGGAAAAAAATGGTCCTGGCAGCTAACAGTTATCACACTAAGAAATCAAAGACTTCAAATTCTGTTTTGTATAACTATGTAAAAAATAAATAAAACAACTTCTCTGATTGGCAACACCCTGACTTGCTGAAAATGAATTCTGTCACCATGTCAAGAGAAGCTCCATTCCCTGTGACTCTCTCCTGAAAAGGTTGAAAGGCTTGATTTCTATATATAATTATTAAAAAGGTCCTGCTGTGGTTGTCTCTTCTCTGGTAATTACTTATCATACCGCTTATCATGGTCTCCTCCTGGTCTCAGATGATTTCACTGTTGTCGCTGAAGAAGTCAATGCGTTAAAGGATCTGGAAAACATCGCCCATGTGCCCTTGTAGGCTTCTCTCAAGACTGAAGAGATTCAGTTCTTTTGGCCTGGTAGTGTAGAACCTTTCCTTTAGGCACAGGAATGTATCTGGTTGTTTTTGTTCTCTGAATGGATTACAGAATGCTTTTGTATGGTGCTGACAAAAATTGTGTACAATTCAAAATTGTAATTGAGGTTTTAGCAGTGCACTGTATAATTTTAATATGCTATTCCTTCATTTACTGTATATTCTAAAACATTAACTATACAGTTTAGCCTAACATTTTATTTGCCCTTTGTATTGCTTCCTCACATTGTCTAGAGGAGACAAATTATCATTTGCACAGCAGTGGTTGTGTTCTTAGCTATCAAACCAGTGTTGTCATGACGTCTGGAATCTTGTCCTCTGGAATCTTGTCCACAACATTTAATAGTTTTGATAAACTCAGAATACAGAACAAAGTAAAAACAAAGTCTTTGTTTTTAAAAAACAAAGTCTAATGCACAAAGGCAACTCTGTTGTTGGACTAATGTGAGGATAACACCCGTGTTC